>NC_052071.1:36451357-36754482 GCF_015852505.1 Tachyglossus aculeatus
AGGGGTCTTCTTGGAATCGACCAGACTAGGGCCAAACTTGGTCTGATTGGTCCAGATGGAAGGGGGAGTCTAGTGTGGGTAACGAGGAGGGAACTGGTGGCGTCGCTTTGGGAACAAAACATGTTCATCCCTTTGTCTATAGTGCCCAGGGGGTGTTTCCGCCCCAAACTTCCACTCCTCCAAGGCCTTTCCCAGTAAGTTGATCGAATTCATCTGCACCCATCCACTCATGTTCAACCCCGTGTACCCCCTGCAACGCCGGCCCCTGTTTGTGCGCACGGGCCCCAACTCCACCTTCACGACTGGGGTCATGGACATTGTGGATGCTGCGGATGGAAACTATAAAGTGTTCCACCTGGGCACAGGTATGGAGAACGCGTTCTGGGCACAGGGCATAGGGCTGCACCCTGCCCGCCGCGCCCAGCCGAGGGGAGCCAGAGCCCAGCACGTCTCTGCCTCTCTGGTGCCGGTGGGGACCCAGAGGGCCCCACCTGAGCTCCTGGGCTCACTGGGCGTCCGTGTCCCTCAGCCCACGGTACCGTGCAGAAGGTGGCGGTGCTCAAGGGCAACGGGACCACTGAGGCCATGAACCTGGAGGAGGTGGAGGTGTTCCAGGTGAGCCCAACCATCCTCTCACCCGTACAGATGCCTTCTAACCCTGACCCTTGGGCATCCCTTCTGGATTACTGCATCAGCCTCCTCTCTGATCTCCCATCCTCATGTCTCTCCCCACTTCAATCTACCCTGCCTTCCCTCCCAAACCCTGCCCTCTCCCTGACTTTCCCATCTCTGTTGACGGCACTACCATCCTTCCCGTATCACAAGCCCGCAATCTTGGTGTCATCCTCGACTCCGCTCTCTCGTTCACCCCTCACATCCAATCTGTCACCAAAACCTGCCGGTCTCACTTCCGCAACATTGCCAAGATCTGCCCTTTCCACTCCATCCAAACTGCTACCCTGCTCGTTTAAGCTCTCATCCTATCCCATCTGGATGACTGCATCAGCCTCCTCTCCTATCTCCCATCCTCCTGTCTCTCCTCACTTCTATCCATACTTCATGCCGCTGCCTGGATCGCCTTTGTCCAGAAACGCTTTGGGTATGTTACTCCCCTCCTCAAAATCTCCAGTGGCTACCAATCAACCTACGCATCAGGCAAAAACTCCTCACCCTGGGCTTCAAGGCTGTCCATCCCCTCACCCCCTCCTACCTCACCTCCTTTTCTCCTTCTTCAGCCCAGCCCGCACCCTCCGCTGCTAATCTCCTCACTGTTAGGCCTCGTTCTCGCCTGTCCCGCCATCGACCCCCGGCCCACATCCTCCCCCTGGCCCGGAATGCCCTCCCTCCACACATCCGCCAACCTAGCTCTCTTCCTCCCTTCAAAGCCCTACTGAGAGCTCACCTCCTTCAGGAGGCCTTCCCACACTAAGCCCCCTTTTTCCTCTCCCCCCACACCCTATCTCCTTCCCCTCCCCACAGCACCTGTATATATGTTTGTAGATTTATTACTCTATTTATTTTACTTGTACATAATTACTATTCTATTTATTTTGTTAATGATGTGCATTTAGCTTTAATTCTATTTGTTCTGACGACTTGACACCTGTCCACATGTTTTGTTTTGTTGTCTGTCTCCCCCTTCTAGACTGTGAGCCCATTGTTGGGTAGGGACCGTCTCTATATGTTGCCGATTTGTACTTCCCAAGCACTTAGTACAGTGCTCTGCGCACAATAAGCGCTCAATAAATTCGATGGAATGAATGAATGAATGAATCCCTTCCCATCTGTCTCCCCTCTGAGGATCCACTTCTTGGGCCCTGACCTTTTTCTGTTTTGCCCCTCCTGCCTCAGAACCTCCCATTCTGCCCCACGTCTCCCTCTTCTCTCTCTTTTCTGTAGTATTTGTTAAGCGCTTACTATGTGCGAAGCACTGTTCCAAGTGCTGGAGGGAGGGGATATAAGGTAATCAGGTTGTCCCACGTGGGGCTCACAGTCTTAGTCCCCATTTTACAGATGAGGGAACTGAGGCACAGAGAAGTTAAGTGGCTTGCCCGAGTTCACACAGCTAAGTGGCTGAGCCGGAATTCGAACCCACGTCCTCTTACTCCCAAGCCCGCGCTCTTTCCACTGAGCCACGCTGCTTCCCTGCTTCCCAGCAGCCATGCTGTCTCCTCCTGCCCACAGACTGCAGCGCCGGTGAAGACCATGATGATCTCGTCTAACCAGGTACGGCCAGAGTCCTTCTGCCCCAAACCATGCTGGGGGAGGTGGAAGGATGGGAAAAAGGCTGCGGTGAGGTTGCGCTGTTGGCGCGGGGAGCGACTGTGCCCTCGATGGCCCCTCTGATCCTTCTGACCTGCAGGAAAATCTATTCGTGGCCTCGGATACGGGTCTGAGCCAGCTGAAGTTGCAGCGCTGCCCACCTTACAAGACATGTGCCCTGTGCTGCAGGGTCCGGGACCCCTACTGCATCAGTCCTTTGAAGAGCTGCTCCCCTAAAGTCAAAAGGTCAGAGTTGAGAGTGGCGCTGGGGGAGGGAGGAGCAAAGCTACAGGGAACGGAGAGCACCTGTGTACATTACTGGCTCCACCCAGAAGTCTGTCCTCTCCCATGCCTCAGTGGTCCCGAAACGACCCCAAGGCCAGGCTGCCCCTGTGTAACACCAGCATTGAGCACAAGACGGGCACAGTTCTCACCTACCTCACCGGGCTGGCATCACTGTCCCCGCACCCATGAGCAGTTGCCCACGAGGCTGGGGGCTCCGCTCCACCGCTGAGCTACTTGCGGGAAAACACGTGCGTAGTCGCAACACCAATCCAAGTAACCCACATGTGATCCGTGGCTCCTGAAACCTGGGCCAGGTCTGACAGGCACAAAGCCACCCCAGCTGCACCCAGGCCAGGTTTGGCCAGGTCCCCATTTTGGTTGGCGAGGGGCTGCAGTATGGCAGGGCAGGGCCGGGCTGAGCCCCCCGCCCCACCTCCACAGACTGAAAGTGAGTCACCTTAATTCGAAGTGGCCTGGGCATCCCTCACGGGGCACTGAACCAATTCATATTATTATTATTAATCCCCATTTTACTGATGAGGTTACAGGCATAGAGAAGTTAAGTGACTCGCCCAAGGTCACACAGCAGACAAATGGCAGAGTCGGGATGAGAACCAATGAGCTTCTGAATCCCAGGCTCGTGTTCTCTCCCCTACTCCTGGCTGCTTCTCTGCTCAGCTTCTCCATGTGCTGGAGCTACTGAAACTCTCAGGAGGGTTGACCTGGCCAAAGAACAGGGGCACGAGTGGGATGAGCCAATACTGGGAAAATCTCTCCCTAGCACCTCCTCCTTCCTTAGTGCCCCTTCCCATTTCCCGCACCCACTTCCTGGCCTCCCAACTACATTCCCCGTGCCCCTCGGTCCTCCCTGACCACCTTGGCCGTTCCGGCACCTCACGGTGGAGTGGTAGTACCCGTCTGCCCGGCCACTGGGTCCCCGCTTCAAGACCAAAGAGAGGAGGGACTGGCCCCAAACTGCCCCTCCCACCGTGCAGAGCGGGGTAGGGTGGGTGGGAAGGGAGGGGGCATCACTCAGAGTGTTTGGCTCTGCCTCCTGCCCACCGGCCATTGAGCAGCTTCGGCCTGACTGTGCAGGGCTTGGGCCCAAGGCTGCTGGGGAAGGAGGGAAGAGCGAAGAACTGAGCGACAGTTGTATCCAGTGGGCACTCTTCTCTCCTGATAACCCTGTTCCCCTTCTCCACCCTCCCTCTCCCACGGGTGCTGTTAGTGCTAGTGACCCGGGGCTGGTGAGGCGGGGTGCCAACCAGAAGACTTAGACTTAGCCAAGGAGTACATATGCCACCATCTTAAGGCCTGTATATGCTAGCCTCTCCTGCCTTCACCTAGGTCCCACCTTACCTGTACAGCTGGGCCAGTGAAGACCTCGGGGTATCGGCAGGGGAGGAGTGGAGAGGCTAGCAGCCTGGGGGAGGGACTTAAATTGTTACTGCTTCATTAAAGGTAGGGGTTGCATCCCACCCGCTCTGCAAAATGGGGAGGGGAGGCGGTTGCTATTTGCTGTGGTTATTAAAGCCAGGAGTCACTGCTTTGCGTCTGGACCCGAGTGTTTGCTTCCAGCTTGTCGGTGAAGAGGGTAGGAGGTTGTGAGCTCGGCTCTGACGCATGAAAGCTCAACTGGGGCAAAGAATTCCCCTCCCGTTGGTAGGAGACACCCAAGCTCTGCCCGTCACCCCTCCCAGAACCGGGCACCAGGCTAGAAAGCCAGCAGGGTGAACGGGAGGGGAGGTTGGAGCTTTGAGAAAGCCATGTCATCACTTTCATCCATTTCCCCCACAGCTGAACCCCAGAGGAAAGGTGTGCAGTGTGGTCTAGAGCGTAAAGCACGGGCATGGGAGTCAGAAGGATCTGTGTTCTCATCCTGACTCCACTCGTCTGCTGTGTGACCTTGGGCGTCACAACTTCTCTGTGCCTCATCTGTAAAATGGTGACTAAGACTGTGAGCCCCATGTGGGACATGGACTATGTCCTATTCGATTAGTTTGCATTTACCCCAGTGCTTCATAGTGCCATGCACATAGTAAGCACTTAACAAATACCTATTAAAAAAACCAAGCCTCCCACCACCAGTCCCAGGAGGTTCAACTTAAAACCAAGCAGGCAGGGGGCTCCATCCCGGGACCCTCCTGGATACCTGTGATCTCTCACACTTTCCCCTCTCAGCTATGTGGGCGCTGGGGATTGTCCCTGCCCCATTTTTCAGTCACAGGAAAGAAAGCCCCCTCAGTGAGGCCCTCTCCGTGTCATTGCTTCCGGTGGCTGAGGGGAGCTGGGTGAGAGGGGGCAGGAGGGCAGGGATACTGGCCTGGGCTGAGTCACCTGGGCTCCTGCTCAGGGTCACGCAGGGCAAGCAGGATGGGTGCCAGCTCCCTCATCCTCGGGGCAGCCAACAGTACTGCCACCCCCACCCACAAAATCCGGGGGTTCCTGCAGCTGAATAGCTGCAGCCTGCTGTGATGGCCTGGAAGAGAGAGGGTAGGGCCTAAAAAGGTCAGAAACTGGCCCAAATCTCTTGCGTTGGGGAAGGTTAGCTACCAAGAACAGGCTCAGTCATCCTGAGCAAGACAGACTTGGCGGTTGAGGCCTCAGAAACTCCCGCATCACATTCTTTGTCTGGCAGGACAGGACCACAAGTAGCCGAGACCTTCAAGCTTTAATTCTACCTCCCTAGAAAACGTGAGAACTGGACCCATGGCTCTACAGCTCTTACTGTCCGTCTTCCCCTACCCAAAATCTTTCTTCCCGTACTCCTTTTCTTCCAGCGGCTCTGGGAGCCGGAGGGCATGGGTTCCAATCCCAGCTCTGCCGCTCGTCTATCGTGTGACCTTGGGCAAGTCACTTTACTTCCCCTGGGCCTCAGTTACCTCATCTGTAAAATGGGGATTGAGACTAGGAGCCCTGTGTGGGACAGGGACTGCATCCAACCAGATTATCTTGTATCTACCCCAGTGTTTAGTAATCAGTGCTCAATGATTATCACAATTCCTATTATTCTACTTAGACGGTGAGCTTCATGTGGGACCTGAGGTAATTTAGTTTAGTGCTGCTTCTGGCCTGGAAGGCCCTCCCTCCTCATATCTGACAGACAATTACTGCCTCCAAGTGTAAACACTTGGGATTGTACAATATAACACTTGGAATGGACGCTGAGGTTTCCTCCCATTGCTCACCCCCACCAGCTCCACGACACTTACGTACATATCGGTAATTTATATAATTGTCTGTCTCCCCCCCTAGAGTGTAAGCTCACTGTGGGCAGGGACTACGTGTTACATTGTACTCTTCTGAGTGCTTAGTACAGTGCTCTGCACAGAGTAAGTACACAATAAATGATTGACTACAGTGTTTGGTACATAATAACCACTTAAATACCACTGTTATTAGGTTCCTCTATCGCTCCTGTGCCACCGTCGTAGCTGGCTCCAAGTAGCTCTGTCCAGTTAGGAGTGGCACAAGGGAAAGGAAGGGAATTTTCCTGAGTCCCTTGATGCTATGTGGTCCCCCACCAGCCAGTGCAACAAAATTGTGTCCAGGACAGCCCCCAGGCCCCAAGGGACGCAGGGACTAGCGCGCCTGGCACCATTAAACACTGCCCACCCGCCGGCTGCTTGGACATTAGGAATGATGTACCCCGCCTGGAGCTACCGTGGTGGTCACGGGCACGTGAGAGGAAGGACTGTGGGGAATGGTTGGTAAACTTAGTCATAGACCTTTGTTGTTGTTTTTTAACTAGATGGTAAGTGTGTACGAGGGCCTTGGGAGGAGAAAGACTGTGAGCCCACTGTTGGGTAGGGACTGTCTCTATATGTTGCCAATTTGTACTTCCCAAGCGCTTAGTACAGTGCTGTGCACACAGTAAGCGCTCAATAAATGTGATTGATGATGATGATGAGAAAGGAGGAGGCCTGAGGTAAGGCTTGATAAATACGGATTCAGCATTAGGCCTTTCCCCCACTGACCCTGTTAGCACTTGATAATAATAATAATGGCATTTATTAAGCCCTTACTATGTGCAAAGTACTGTTCTAAGCGCTGGGGCGGTTCCAAGGTGATCAGGTTGTCCCTCGGGTAGCTCGCAGTTTGAATCCCCATTTTACAGATGAGGTAACTGAGGCCCAGAGAAGTGACTTGCCCAAAGTCACACAGTTGACAACCAGCGGACTGGGATCTGAACCCATGACCTCTGACTCCAAAGCCCGTGCTCTTTTCCACTGAGCCACGCTGCTTCTCTTGTAGCTCTGCCAAAGGCTGTGTGACTTTGGGCAAGTCACTTAACTTCTCTGTGCCTCAGTTACCTCATCTGTAAAATGGGGATTAAGACTGTGAGCCCCCCGTGGGACAACCTGATCACCTTGTATCCTCCCCAGCACTTAGAACAGTGCTTTGAACATAGTAAGCGCTTAATAAATGCCATCATTATTATTATTATTGTACAGTGCTCCGCACACAGTAAGCGCTCAGCAAATACGATTGAATAAATGTTAGGGAGAAATGGAGCTGACAACATAAATAAATTGGGAAGGCAGTTTGAGAGATGAGATTCCTCTCATTGCAGCATTGTTGTTCCTCCCCTCACCCACACAAAAATCAAGAGAGGTACCCACCCCTGTAACTTGAATATCTTGAACCAACTGGAATTTCCCCACCTCGCCTGGCCCCAGCCACCCTCCTATGGAGATGGTGGCTAGGGGCGGGGGGATGGCAGGACAGGTGGGCAAAGCCTGGGTAATCACATCTTGGTTTTGGAGTCAGAGGTCATGGGTTCAAATCCCAGCTCCGCCAATTGGGCAAGTCACTTCACTTCTCTGCGCCTCAGTGACCTCATCTGTCAAATGGGGATTAAGACTGTGAGCCCCCCGAGGGACAACCTGATCACCTTGTATCCCCCCTCCCGCGCTTAGAACAGCGCTTTGCATATAGTAAGCACTTAATAAATGCCATCATTGTTATTATCTTGAACTTGTAGATTCCACTGAGAGACCCAAGCAGTTTTAGTCACCCCAAGTCGTAGCAGCTGTAAGGTGTGAGAGGAGGAAGAGGGAGAAGGTGGGTTGGGGGAGAAGCATATCATGATTCTCATCTTCACCGCCACATGGCACCTGCCATTCCCCTCTCCCCTACCCCACCGCTCCCGGATGCCAGGAAGAGGAAAACTGAATGGGGAACAAAGTCCAACTTCAAAGTGGCTTGTTCCCCACATCACAGCTATTCCTCCCCACTGACCCTCAACACGTGTGTACGCGCATGCTCACATGTGCTCCTTCCTCTCAGTGCCGCCAGCCGCCCAAGTTAACCTCCCGTGTTGGGCGGGTGGGAGGGGGAG
Organism: Tachyglossus aculeatus; assembly: GCF_015852505.1. Classification (NCBI taxonomy): domain Eukaryota; kingdom Metazoa; phylum Chordata; class Mammalia; order Monotremata; family Tachyglossidae; genus Tachyglossus; species Tachyglossus aculeatus. The sequence goes on from NC_052071.1 coordinate 36,459,246, forward strand.
GAAGGGGAATGGAGGGAATGCCTTCCTGCCTCTCACCCCTACATTATCGGGCACCTCTTTCATTAGCTCATCCTCAGCCTGTCTCCTAGGGGAGGGTCCCTTCTGCTACGCTCAGTTCTCCCAGGTTTGTGAAAAGGGAGAACGGCTATTTTCTCACTTTACAGATAAGGAAGCCGAGTAACTTGCCCAAGGCTACACGGCAAGCAAGTGGCAAAACCAGGATAAGACTTTCAGGCTCACGCTCTTCCCACTAGGCCGCACCGCTCTGTAAGTGCCTGCCCAATCCAGAGCAGATACCGGGCCTGCCTGAGGGTAGTGAGGAGGTCTTCCCTAGGTGCAGGCAGTCTCAACTCCAATTTCTGACCAGCTGAGTGTCCAGGGCAGCAGGCACAGGCTTGGGGCTTCTGAGGAACCGTGGGCCTTGGGCTCCCATCCCATCGCTCGGTTCTGGGGGCCAATGCCGCCATTTAGGAATCTATCCTTTCCTAACCTGAACTTCTCTAAAGAGGGCTGGTTCCGGGCCCCTTACGCCCAGTCTGTTCAATCATCACCTTATAAGCACTAATTGTAAGCACTAATAAGTGCTTAGTACAGTACTCTGCACACAGTAAGCGCTCAATAAATGACTGAATGAATGAATCGCCTGAACTAGGGTGGGGCCAGAGTCTCTGGCCTTCACAGCTTCTGCTCCTCCTCCTTTTGGCCCCTGTTCTTGAGCCCAATGGGCTACCTAAGACAGCCAACCAGTCTATCCCATAACCACCACATTTGGGCACGTGAGAAATCTTCCCTGGGTCCAACCTTGCCCCCGTCCCTCACCGAATTCCGGGCAGGCCCTGGGGACGAGGCCAAGGAGAGAAAGTTAGTGAAGCCCACTGGGCTGGAGTTAGGGGAGGGCCAGAGCAGCAGACTGTTCTCAAGTGGAGCCCCAATAACAGGTAGGAGTGTGGGGGGGACGACTCATCGCTCAGAAACTATCCCTCATGGAAGCAAGGACACTGAAGCCCTAATAGCCGAAGTGGAAAGCTCGGGCTGGGAACTGAGGGAGCTGAAGAATCAAACATGCCCGGGAAGGGGATGGAAAAGGGATCGGAGGGGACAGGGATACTTACCTGTGCAGGGAGGAAGAGGAGGGAGCTGGGGGGAAGCGAGATCATCTGCGAGAGTTGACAACGGGTCGCTGGACAGAGAGCAGAAACTGGATGATCACAGTCCCAGCACCTCTCAATTCCTACCAAAAAGCCACATGCTGGGGAAGAGCTTCCCACCCACCATCTTCAGGCCTCAGTCGAGAACCGAGTACACCCAGTCCTGGACAGCGAGCCGCCTCCTGCCTCAGAGAAATGTGGAGTGGAGTCATTTTTTTCAAAAAACATTGCTAACTGCTTTATTTCTAACAAGAGGAAAATAATAAAATAAAATTAAAATAGGCAACAGCGGGAACAAAGTGTTTCCTGTTTGCTTTTTCCTTTGAACAAATTAATTACACGCCAACAACGGTCTTTCCTTACAACGTGAACCGGGGGGGTGGGGGGATGGCAGAGAGAGAGAGAGAGAGAGAGAGGGAGAAAACGAGAGAGATAGGACAGAAGAAGGAAGAGCTGAGAAGGCCATGAGGAGCAGCACCAAGGAAGCTTTCTTTAGACCACGGGGAGCTTCATTACCTCCAAAGTTTAATAAAAAAAAAAAAAAAACATAATACAATAACGTAATGTGCCCTCCCCTGGGTAGAGACAGACTGGCGAAAATGAGAGAGAAAGAGTGATACAGAGAGAGAGAGAGAGAGAGCACACAGAGGAGGTAGAGAAAGATAAAAGAGTGAAGAAGTGCGAGAAGGTGGAGAAAGAGGCGGAAGGAGTTGAGAGGAGGGGTTAGTGTAAGCACAGCCCCCGAGAAGGGACTTCTGGGCCTCTGGGGGAAGGCTTTAAGGAACCAGGTGTCGGCACCTGGGGGAGGGAGGGGCAAGAGAGAGGCCCGGCAAGTTGCATGCCTCTCACAATGACTTCTCCCTGCACGGGGAGGGTATTCAGTCCCATCACAGGGGCCCCGGAGCCCCACTGGGGCCCGTCGGTCCCTTACCCCAGCCCCAGAGTTTTGCATATTTACCAGCGATTAGTGGGAGCCAGCTTGGCGCGTCAGGGACCCCGGGAGGCCCCGGGGTCCCCCCGACTTCCTTCCCTCCACTCCCTGGAATGGTGCTGGCCAGGCCGGGGAGAGGGAGGGCCGCGTGTCCGCCCATCCGCCCCGGGGGAATGCTGGTAGGAGGCCCCATGGGGGAATGCTCCTCAGTGCCCGGGGAAGGGGTCCCGCGACGCCCCGCCCCACCTCGGGGCCCCGTTGGCCCCCCGGGGGAGAGGCGGCGGCGGCGGTGGGTGGGTGGGGCGGGGCGGGGCGGGGCTGGGACACGACTCCGGCTGGTGGCTCCGGTCCTGCGGGGTGCCCGTCGAGGCTGAGGTCTGAACAATACCTTGGATTCAGAATAGGAAAGTTACATCCTTCTGGGCAGAGTCCAGGGCACAGCTGGCGCCAGGTCCAGAAACAAGAGTGAAAGGTGGTTGGGAGGGAGGTGCCGGGCGCCTGCCCTTCCGGTGCCCCCAAATGTGGGGAATTAAGTTAGAGCCAGCGTCCTCAGGGGCTCGGGGAGGCGGGGCGGGGTCCGCGGGCCCCGCCCGCCCCGGCTGTGTGCAGCACGTCTGACTCCTGCCGTCACAACTGCTGGACACAGACACGGAGAGACGGGAAAATGGGGTCAGGAGAGGCGGGGAGGGGGGCCGGACCGGGGCCGCCCGCCGCCGGGGAGGGAGGCCGAGCGCTTCTGGATTCTCTCACCTCCACTCCGTTCTGGCTGCAGTCAGTGTCCGCGAGCTGTCCAGGCTCCAGGGCCTCTTCGCCCGCCCGCACTCTCTTTGGCTCTAGCTCCTCCTTGGGCACCGGCAGGTACTCGCCCCGTTCCGTCTTCCGTTTCCGCTTCTTCTCCGAATCCCGTCCCCGGGCCCTGGCCCCTCGCCGTTCGGCCTTCTCCAGCTGCGGGCGGGCGAGCTCCTGAGCCTCGGCCATCTCCCCCCCGCCCCGGCCCCTCTCCCTCCACACCGGTCGCCCATCCCGCCCTCCGCTCCCCGGGGGCCGAGGCCGCACCTCCAGTAGTGTGCGCAGCCTGGTGAGGTCGGGCTCCCGGGCGGCCTGCAGGAGCTGCCAAATGCTGTGGTTCTCATCCAGGGTCACCTCCAGCAGGTCGCCCTCCATCATGAGCTCCTCCAGGGGACCCCGGGCCGTCTCGGGCAGCTCCAGGACCGGGCCCTCGAGCCGCGGCAGCAAGGACGACAGCAGTTCCAAGTCTGGGAGGGGGCCCGAGGGAGAGGATTGTACACTGTAAACTCACCGCTGGACAGCCAGCTCCTTGAAGGCAAGGAGCGGGCCTAGTTTATTGTACTTGGACTCTCCCCAGCATTTAGCTCTGCATAAGCGTCCAATAAATAATAATAATAATGATAACGACGGCATTTAAGCGCTTACTATGTGCAGAGCACTGTTCTAAGCGCTGGGGGATACAGGGTGATCAAGTTGTCCCACGTGGGGCTCACAGTCTTAATCCCCGTTTTACAGATGAGGTCACTGAGGCTCAGAGAAGGGAACTTGCCCAAATATCACCGGCCGAGGAGAGAGTGTGGGGCTAGGTTCACAGCCCCCGCTCCTCCTCCTCCTGTAGTATTCCTCGGCTGGTGGGGAAGATGTCTACAGGGATCCTCCCCAGTCTCAAGTTTCTCGAAGGAACACGGCGGGCGGGGGAGGTAGGCGGTAATTGTAGCCCGACCCCAGGGCCCCGGTGGCCTCCCGCCCCGCTCCGGGTTGCACCCCTTACCTGAGCTCACTGGGCAGGCCTTCTCCGGTGTCGTGTTGTCTCCGTTCTCCAGGGCCACCTGGGAGAGGTGGGGGTGAGGGGAGCAGCCAAGACCCCCTGCTCCCTCCCCAACTCCCCCCGGCCCCGCTCCGTGAGGGAAGCCTTCCTCCCTGGGATCTCGGGGGGTGGCCAAGGCCGGGCCTGGCCCGAGACGCCCCCCTCCCGCGCGCCCTTCACCTTGGGTGGCTCATTGCAGCTGCTCTCCTTGAGGGTGGTGGCCAGGCGGGCAGGGTCTCCCTGCAGCCGCTGCCGCAGGTCATCCAGTCGCCCCAGCAGCCCTGCCACGTCCCGCGAGGCCAAAACCTGGCGCGCCCGGTCCTGCCACGTGATGGCACGCTCCGTCAGGCACTGGAGGGCCTCGCCCTCGGGCAGCCGCACCGGCAGCTTCTGCAGGGCCACCAGCAGGGCCAGGATAGTCTCCAGGCGGGGCCGGCGTGACCGCATGCACAGCGGGCACAGGAACTTGGCATCCCAGTCCCACCAGGCCAGGGAAGGGCGCTGGGTGCCCAGGCGGGGGGCGGCCACGCAGCCCCCGTGGAACCAGTCCCGGCACAGGTCGCACTGCAGCGTGGCCTCACCCGTCGGCTGCCCGCACACACAGGAGGCCGCCGACGTGGGCAGAGGCGGACACGGCTTGGCTGCGTTGGTCCGGCGCAGCTGCAGGATGCCCTCCTTCTCTTTCTGCTCCCCCTCCTTGAAGGCCAGGATCTGTGTGAGGAGGGTAGCATCAGGGGCAACCCACCGCCCGAGTCCCGCTCCGGAGCCGGACCCCCGGGACGGGGAGGCCCCGAGGCGTTCCACGTTCCCTCTTGTGTCCTCGTCAGGTGGCCCCCTCTGAGGAGAGAAGGCGCTGGCTGGAGTGACTGGCCGCGGCAACCCCGGGGTGGGGGCTGGGCCCGGGACGCGGAAACACTTGGCTCACCGGGGATGGCCCCATCCCCCCACGTCCCCATTTCCCCTCCCCGGTCGCCGCCACCTCTCACCACAGAGCCCGGGTCCCTGAGGTCTTGTGCGGAAAGGCCCAGGCTCTCTGTGTCCGATTTGTACAGTCCCAGTTCCTTCTCCTTTTTCCACTTGGTGCGTTTCACGCTGTCTGAGCCTGCATCCGCGCAGGGGCACAGCACCTGGGGACGCGAAGAGGCGGGGCCGGGCGCCTTAGAAGGTCGCAGTCTCAGCGTCCTCCTCCCGTCCCCCCATTCCTGAAACCGGGAATTCCCGGGAGTCGCCCCCCGGAAGGAGAAGCGGGTGCGCCCACCGGCGCCTCACCTCAAGCAGGGTGTAGCACGAGTTCTTCTTCAGGAAGGTCTTGGAGGCCTTTTCCCGCCACGAGTGGGCCGTCAGGACCTGCAGCTCCAGCTGCCGCAACTCTTCCAATCCCACGGGCAGATCTCGGCCCACGGCCACCAGTCCCTCCAAGTCATCCAGGCATGGGTAGTGATCTCCGTTCTGCAGGGGTTCGGAGGAAGTAAGGGTGAGGGGGAAAGAGGAAAAGGGGGCTCCTTGAGGCATCGACTGGAGGAGGGAGGATGGACTTGGGGAGGCCATCACTCACCTGGATCTCCTCCACGTCGGCGATCCAAGCCCGGGCCTTGGCCAGTGCCTCTTTGAGGGCAAGGATGTTGGGCAGGTGGACGGGGATGTTCTCAGCCTCCCTGATGATGGCTTCCAACGTGGCCGGGGGGTGCTTCTGCCTGCAGGGCCGGTGGGCATGGGGAAGGACAGGGAGGTGAGTCCTTGCGGGTGGGGGTGGGAAAGCGTCCCTCTTCATTCTGCTCTCTGGCCCCGGACTGGGTCCCCCGGAAAACAGGGACAAGCTTTGCTGCGGGCCAGGCCTCTCACGTTGCCTTTCCCACCGAGGCCCAGCTTGTCCCGTACTGCCTTTCCAATATTAAGATGCGGTGGGAAGCCCAGAAGGTAGGCCTCCAACCCTGCCATCTCCACAACAAGCAAGGACCATCCCCGGCCGGGAGGAGAACAAGGGGAAACCCCACCGCCCGGGCCTAGCCCAGAACGGGGGCCCGCAGACCTGGCCTCCAGGCAGATGTGAGCCTTCTCCTCCCAGCGCTCCGCGATGGTGAGCAGCTCCTGCAGCTCAGCGAGGGCCTTCTCCACGGCAGGGCTGGGGGCCACTCCAGCCCCGGAGGCCAAGAGGCCCCGCATGACGGCCAGGGTGCCCCGCTGGGCGGGGGGAGCCAGGGCCCGCTTCACTTCCTCCAGCCAGCGGCCCTGCTGGACCTGCCGCCTCAGCCGCTCCGCCTCAGGCACCTCCACCCCCATCCGCTGCCCCCGTTCCAGCAGTCCGGGCAGCTGTGCCAAACTAGAGGGCAGAGCCTCTAGGGCCTCCTGGACCTCCAACTGGAACGCTTCCACCTTCTCCAGCACACCCTGCAGCAAGGACGGAGGAGCGGGGAAGTAGGGAGACGGGGATGAGGCTCTGCTCAGAGCCCTAACCTCGGAACCACTTCCCCAAACCCCCTTCCCTTCCCTTGCCCTCATTTCTAACACCCGCTCTACCTTTCCTTTCCGACTCACCTTGACATCGCCGATCTGATGCATGGCACACGGCAGGTTGCCCATCTCCTCGATGAAGGTGCGCAGCTCTTCCAGAGTCAGGTGTGGGGGCTCCACCCTTCATTGCCAGAGGTGGGCGGAGGGAGAGGAAGAATACATCAGCCACAGGGTAGAGGATGGGAGACCGGGGAGGACGGAGAGACCGCCCATCCCCGCTCCGCTCCCCTCCCCATCAATTGAGGGGCCAGGTCCTCCATGAATCAAGGAGGCCAGCTGTCGTGCCCATCCTTCCCCAACACTGGATTCATTCCAGGACCGCTTCAGGGAGGCACTGGTCTTCTCCAGTTCCCTTCAGGTCACAGGACATTTCAACCCAGCCCCTTCTCCCAGCTAGGCCAGCCGACCACCCCCCAAGTCACCGCTCCACACGGTACCCTGGTTCCTGGCCGCTGACCAGCCCCAGTGCTTGGGAGACACATTTCTCGGCCTGGGTCAGGCAACTCTTGAGCCTCTGCAACAGATCGCTGTGAGGGAACCTCCGCTCCCGAGCCTCCGACTCCAGGGCCCGCAGCTCCTCCAGGCCTGAGGGACGGGGGGAGGGTGCGTGTGTCGGGGGAGTGTGAGGGGAAGGCAACCTGCTCAGCTCAGGCAGCCTCCCACTCCCCTCACCAGCGCCTGGGACACCCAACGTCGAGGGCTTTGGATGGAAAAGAGGGAGGGAAGTCGAGCAGGCCTCAGGGAATAGGAATCTGAGGCTGACAGGAGCTGGGGGGAGCCATGAAGAGGAAGGGCTTGGGAATCCGGGTGCCACTCACTGCGCTTCCGTCCATCCTCCAGCTCCAGGGCCACACGCACTTTGTTAGCCCAAGTGTCAAAGGACTCGGCCCGAACTTTCAGTTTATGCAGCATGGCAGGAAGCTCATCCAAAGTGTACCGGTACCTGGGGGTGCCCAGCGGGGGCGAGGGGGACACAGGCACATCGGACTTTGCTTCCCCTGCCTCCCCATAAAGCTCTAGCGAGCAAGTCCCAACTCGGCCCAAGGGGTAGGAAGGGCGCCTCACCGTAGGTACTGCTTGCTGCTAGGGCACTTGCAGAGGTCTTCAATGTGAGAGAGGCAGACCAGTCCGTCGGGACAGTCATAGCAGGCCAGGGCTGACAGGAAGCAGGTGGTTTTGCACTTAGCACACTGGCGCTCGTCGTCGGGGAGTAGCTCGAAGGCTTCGCGCTCCGCCTCGGTGATGCCCTGTGGGGAATTTGAAAGGGGTGGTGGAATAATAATAATAATAATGACGGCATTTTACTAAGCGTTTACTATGCGCAAAGCACTGTTCTAAGCGCTGGGGTGGTTACAAGGTGATCAGGTTGCCCCACGGGGGGCTCACAGTCTTCATCCCCATTTTACAGGTGAGGTCACTAAGGTCCAGAGAAGTGAAGTGACTTGCCCCAAGTCACACAGCTGACAATTGGCAGAGTTGGGACTTGAACCCATGACCTCCGACTCCAAAGCCCGGGCTCCTTCCACTGAGCCACGCTGCTTCGCTGGAAGATGGCAGAGGTCGGGGAGAGGGCCATCCAGCCCCGGGACCCAGCTGATTTGAGTGAAGGGTGCGGAGGGACTCCCACGTGCATGTGCCCCCTTCCCAGCCCCCCTCCAAAAGCCAGAGGAGTGCCCGTGGCTGGTGAGGAGGAAGCTGCCCGCCCCGTGCCCTCGATTGCCCTCCCCGTCCCCTTCCCACCTTCTCCAGCAAAGCCTTTCGCAGCCGCCGCTCCTCCTGGACCATGATGAACATCTCTTTGTGCACGGCCGCGGCCAGGTTCAGGTCCAACTTCTCGGGACAGGCGGCCATCTTGCAGATGAGCTCCTCGTGAGAGAAGACGCAGTAGCGCCGCAGCCGCCGGTAGTGTTCAATGCACTGACGCCCGGCGGGGAGCTGTGGAGACGGGGAGCGGTGACGTCCTGCCTCGGTGAGGAGCCGGGACCCCACCGGGACTATGCCTGTCTCCCCCTCCCCAGCCAATACAACGAAGACCTCGACCCGGGGCTCCTCCGCCACCGACCCCTCTCGGCGTCGGGCCCGCTGCCCAGCCTGTCCCTTCTCCCGTTTGCCGCCCGCTCACCCAGTCGGCAGTGCAGAAGTTCACAGCTTCGGCAAAGTTGTAGCCCTGGTTGAAGCCGCTATGGTAGGCCCGGGGGAAAGTGATGACGAACTCCCCCGCACACTGGTTGGTGCGGACCACCTGGGGAGAGGGGAGAGGTTGGAGTGGACCGAGTCGGGGGGAGGGGGTGGCGGGACTGAAGGGGGCCGGCAGGCTGGCACTCACCGGCACGCCGTGGGACATGAGGGTGTTGGGGTTCATGAGGGTGACCAGCTGATGCAGAAGGTCGGGCTGGCTTTCGAAGAGCTCCGGGGTCAACTTCTTCATCACATCCTCTAGGTGCTCGGCTGCAAACGAGGGCACCCCATACCAAGTCTTGGGCTCACCCCTGCTCGGTGGGAGAAGGGACACGGAGATCACACCGGGAAGCATCACTTGCCCCAGATCTTGCCCAGGTGTGTGTCTCCCTCCACGCTGTCCCACCAGAAGGCACACCGGGACTAACACCCACGGGTGGCACTTGGGGGGCTCTCACCAGTGGAGGTAGTTAATGGAGTAACTCCAGTGATCCTCGATATGCCAGCAGAAGGCAGAGAAGACCATGCCCACGTACAGCCAAGGCACCTTCATGCCCGAGATGTCGGCATTGATGTGACACAGGACCGACTGCTCCAGCACAGGCATCACGTTCAGGTTCCAGCCACTGGATGCGTATTCCTGCCACAATGTGAGACACAGAGATTTCATCGGGTAGTACTGGGGCAAAGAAGAGGAGGCCCAGGGGTCCGGGGCAACCCAGCGGTCTAGCAATCTGGCCCCTCTGCCTGGCTGAAAGGGGCTTTAGGGGAGCAGGTGCTCCCCGGGGGGGGGGGGGCGCAAAGGGCTCCCCTGAAAAAGCCACCAGGCCCCCAGCCTAGGCAGAGTCAGGGGCTCAGGGGGCGGGTATGGGGAGGCCCTCACGCGGGACCACCTAAGAGGGACCCTGACAGCCAGAGGCCAGGCGGATGCCTGATCTACCTCAACTCAGAGAAGAGGGAGAGGAGTGAGCCCGCATCGCCCACGCCCAGTGAGAAATCCCCAAAAAGTTTCCTTCTCCAGCCAGCCCAACCAGGCTGAGCGGTCTGAGTCAGGGCCAGGAGAAGCTCCTCTTTGCCTCTGCATCCTCACCCACCCAGATCTCCCTGCCCCACCCTCCAGAGAGCACCAAGCACCGTAAGAGCTTGGCGTGGGAGGGGAGAAGAGGAAGTCAGGGCCCGTGGTCCTCCACCGACCTCCTCTTCGGGGGACAGCTGCCTCTTGCCGTCACTGATCGGGAAGCCGCTGCCAAACTCCTTGGAGTGGATGTCGGCGCCGTACTCCACCGTGACATCCTCCTCGATGCTGTTCACCAACCTCCAGAACTCCTTCTCCACCAGCTCTGTGGGGACCATCTAGAGGAAAGGCGGGAAGGGTCACAGAGAGGGGTGGCAGGCGAGGGTCCCCTTCCTCACTGCTCTGGGACCGCTCTCGCTCCCAAGTCCCCCCCAGGGGTCTTAGCTGGCTAATCACAGATGGCACCCCGCCGGATTCCCGGGCGCCGTCTCCCTGCGTGGGGCTGGCGGGAGGGGCCGTTGGGTAAGACCGGCCACCTACGTGCACGGGCATGTTGAAATAGTCGGCCTTGAAGGAGTCGGCCATCTCGCCGAAGCTCTGCAACGTGTACTCTCGAGTGGCTTGCTCAAAGCCAAACGCCTCTGGGGGCCGCTTGCATTCCTGAGATAACGATAAAAACAACAATAATATTAATAACAACAATAAAACAGCATTTGTTAGGAACATATGTGCCCAGCAACGTCCTAAGCACCGGGGTAGATACAAGATCATCAAGTCAGACAGTCCCTGTCCGACATGGGGCTCACAGTCTTAAGTAGGAGGGAAGCAGCACGGTCAAGTGGAAAGAGCCTGGGCGTCAGAGGACCTGGGTTCTAATCCTGACTCCGCCATTCATCTGCTGTGTGACCCTGGGCAAGTCACTTAACTTCTCAGGGCCTCAGTTACCTCATCTGTAAAACGGGGATTAAGACTGCGGACCCCACAAGAAACCTGGACAGTGTCCAACCTGATTAGCTTGTATCTGCCCCAGTACTTCATTACAGCGCCTGGCACACTTTAAGTGTTTAACAAATACTAATAGGAAAAGAAAAAACAAAAGACAACATCAACGACAAAAAAAATAAAACAAACCATACACGTATTGAATCCTTATTTAATAGACGAGGAAACAGGCACAGAGCAGTTAAGCGACTTGTCCAAAGTCACACACTAGGCCACGCTGTAAGATGGGAGAGGATTTGAAATCGGGAGGTGGCTCAAGAGGGAAAATGCAAGAGATTCACCACCCCTCCACGAAGCTACTCAGTCCCTCAGCTCTAGCCTCTTCTTGGGGACCTGTGGATTCACGGGTCCCAGTGTGAGGTGTCTCACTGTTCCCAGAAGATGGAGAGGGAGGAAATGCCCGAGCCAGAGGCCAGAAGGAGGCTTACCACCCCTCCCTGCCCATTACTACAGAGCAGAAGTCTTTAGAGGTTGGGTCTTTGCCCGGCAGCTGTGAACAGCAGGCACGAGACTACGAGTTATAAGCCAGGCAGCTCCAAAACCGGGGACCCGGACCCGCTTAGGGCAGCTATGGCTAGAGAAGCGACAGAAAAGCAAGAACTCCGGCTACCAGAATCTGTCACCCGGGTAGCAGGTCTACGGTGGTTCAGCCACTGACCAGACCGGGAAATACTTAAGGAGGTGGCTGTCCTAGGCACCCCCTACTACTGAGTGCGCTGCAGCTGGAGGCCACGTCAGTTTCCTTTCAGGCCTCGGGAGCACCCCACCTTCCGCTTCTTCCCATCAAACCCTCACCCCAGAAGAGAAGGCCAAGAAGAAGCGTTCCCCATCCACCAGCCAGACTTCTTAGCACTAACACGCTTAGTTCCGGTAGTAGCAGAGTCTGTCTCTGGATTTACAGTGTAAGCTCTAAGCTAGGGGCAGGGAACGGGTCATTTTGTGACACTGTACTTCCCAAGCACTGCCCCAAACGGTCGTTCGATAAATGTTTCTACTGCTCTCTCCGGGCCCGGTCTTCGTCGGCCTGGGTGAAACTGTTTACAAGATCAAAGCTGGGATCCCTTCCGTCAGACAATCTCGGATCCAAGAGCTTTCCAGGAGCAGGTAGAAATCCTGGCTTTCTTCGCTCCCACAACCCCGGGATGAAGCAAGGGAGAGGACAAACCCAGGGCCCCCTGTACGTCTTGACTGAAGCTGCCACTGGCCCAGAGCCCAGATGGGTCAACTCAGCCCCCTGCCCGCTGTCCTTCCATCAGAGGACACTCTCTAACCTCAGCCGCCCTTGTCCAGAAGCGGGCCTTTCAATGGACGTATGCCCAGGTTTTCCTTGACACTGGCTACACCACGGTGATTTGAAGCGAACCCCTGGGGTGGGACAGCGGAGGTGGTAGTGACGCTAAGTCCGCCTCCCAAAGCGTCGGCATCACTTCTCCCGTTCCCACATCGGCGGGCCGCAGGTGTTGGGAGCCACATCAAAACGACGACTCCTCAATCCCGGTGGCTCTACAGGGGGCCGACCGCAGCCGTTCCTAAAACCCAGAGGGCACCTCTGCTTCTTAGCGGGGATGGAAAACTCACCAAGAGTTTGGAGCGCAAGCCCCGCCCTGGGACAGGGTTCAATTGGTGGGCACCTGGCATCACCCAAGAGCTAAAGTCACAAGACAGTCGAGAGGGTCCCTCCCTCCCGTCCCCGCCCCGCAGACAGCCCACCAAAAGACAGAGAAAGAGACGGAGACAAGAGACGTAGAAAGCTCAGACAGCTTGCAAAAGGCCCTAAAGCTGCCAGTCAGACTGCCAAAGGCCATGCCAGGGGGTGCAGACACTGGTGTTAATTTGATCCTGCCAGGCCTGGAAACAGCCCTTCTGGGCTGTTCAATTGTCCCAATCTGTTCCGGGATGACCAACTGAGTCTTAGACCAACTGGACTTCCAAGACCAAGTCACACCTGGACAGGCGGGGTCCCAGGGTGAGGCAAAATCTGTTCCACCAGAGGACTCGGGAGATTGGGACTGAGTGCCCTCCACCTCCTGGGGCCCCTCCTGCTTTGATGGCAGTTGGAAATGGACTCCCCCAGCTGAACTCCAGGCACCCCAACCACCACCCTCTCCCACTGGCCCGACTCCCCACGGCGGGCAGGCACCCTCGGGCAGGACAAGACTAGCTCCTAGATGCGGGTCCTCGGCACCTCCGTGACCAGGGCAGGCGAGGGGGTCTTACCGCCATGACGCACTTCGGGCAGCGCCAGACGCCCTTGGGGATCTCGGGCAAGGGAGGCAACAGGCAGAATATGTGGTAGTTGTCATCGCAGCCGTCGCAGAGGAGCAGCTTGTCATCCTCATCTCCCCGGCCACACATTCGACAGATGTACGAGTCAATCTGAAGGAGGAAGTTGGCGGGCGGGGGGGGCCCACGTGGGTTTCAGAACTCTCCGAGGCCACGTCACCCATCCCCAGGGAGCCTCGCTGATACCTCCCGGCTACCCCCACCCTCGACTGCTCCGCGGAGGGTCCTTACAAACTGGGCATTGCTGTGGTTCCTCCGCAGCCGCATCGTCATCTTGGTACAAGGCTCGGGGCTGTGACTCAACTCCTCCTTGCTGTCCAGATAGGCCTTGGGCGAAGCTGGCTCCAGCTTGAGGTCGACACCTGATTCTTCCTTCACCACCACCGTGGGGGGACACTCTGGTCCATCTTTGTCTGGGCAGAAACGCAGAAAAGGCAGCTCAGCAGGGCCCGAACTTGGTAGGAAGCCCAGGCTTCAATGCCTTAGGCTCCCCTCTGTCCAACTACCGAGGTGCCCACCCGGATGGGGTGCAAGTCTCCTGCCCCCAATAACCCAACCTGGCTCTATCAGACTCATCGACCAGACAGGGTAAGCAGCGAGTAGGCATCGGGTCTACCTACTCCGTTGTAGCGTGTTCTCCAAGCGCTTAGAACAGTGCTCTGCACACAGTGAGCCTTCCATAAATTCCACTCATTGACTCAACAGCCGCTAGCAACTCCACGTCATTTCCTGGCCCTTCTCCCGGACTGTGACCTCCCTCACCTTTCTTTCGTAAGGTTTTGTCTTTGGCCATGAGCCCCAAGCCCATCATTTTGGGCCCAGCTCCGTAGATCTGCAGCTTCTTCAGCTCTGGGTTCTTCTCAATGTCCTCTTCGGTGGGCTCGGGCTGGGAGGGGTGGGGAGGGAGGGGAGAGGAAAGGGAAAGTAGGATAAGTCACGTGCAGAACCAGGAGGCCCCCGGGGCCCTCTCCCACTGGTTTCCACCAGCCCGGGTCAGGATCCGGAGGTCAAACACAAGAAGAAACATATTCTATGGCTTCCCTCTCTCCATGAACTCCCTTCTTTCGGCCGCAATACAGCAACGAGAAAGAAAGCAGGAGAGAAGCAGCAGCTGCCTCCGCCCTGACCCTTTGGGAAGCATCCTTCAGCTCCGGGGGCCCTAGCCCCCTGGCCCCTGTGGGGTCAGAGACGGCTCCACATTTCATTTGCAGAGTGGTGATGAAGCAGAGAACTGGGAATGTCAAGCAGGCCCGGCGGGCCAGTATAAAACGGACAACCTTGGGAGTATCGGGACCAGGCTAACGAGCTTGCTTCGGACCGGAGATGCTGCGCTTCAGGAAGGACACGTGCCTGGGGTCCTTCTCCTTGGAGAAGGCCCTCCGCTGCTCTGGGGAAGGAGGGTGAAGATGCTGATGTGGGAAGCAGCAAGAGAGGAAAGAGGAAAAGAGAAAGGAGGCTCGGCGGGGAGGGTAGGGGAAGCAGGGAGGATGGCTAGACTTTCCACTCTAATTTTACTCTAGGAGGAAAGAACACTGGGCCTTAAAAATTCTCGATCTAACAATGCAGAGAGGGAGGTTTGGGTGGTCAGGGCTCTTCTGCCCCTGCCCCAGAAGCCAAGGGGGTGGCAGGACCCAAAGCTGGGTCTCTGTCCTGGAAAAAACAGCATGGCCTTGTAGAAAGAGTCTGGCTCTGGAAGTTAGAAGACCTGGGTTCTAACCCCAGCTCTGCCACTTGCTGGCTGAGTAACCTTGGATAAGTCACTTGACTTCTCTGGGCCTGTTTCCTCATCTGTAACTCACTACCTGTTCTCCCTCCTACCTGGACTGTAAGCCCCATGTGGGAAAGGGGTCATGCTCAACCTGATTATCTTGGATCTGCCCCGGTGCTTAGTATAGTGCTTGGCATAGGTCTTCATCGAGCGCCTACTGTGTGCAGAGCACTGTACTAAGTGCTTGTGAAAGTACAATATAATAGGGTTGGTAGACGTGATCTCTGCCCGCACGGAGCTTAAGAAATACCACAGTTATTATGCGGTCTGCATCCCCCGTGAAATGTCTTGGAGAAATGGGCAGCAAGGAATGAAATGCCAGCCAAGACTCAGCAGGGAGGGACACTGGTTGGAGAGATGGGGCAGCCACGTCCTCTCTGCCAGATGAGGATGGGAGAGCCATAAGGCTGGAGCCAGAGACGGCAAGACCAAGGGATAGACGGTCCTGGTGAAAGAAAGTTGCCAGAAGGCCCCAGGATCCCACTGGAAGGGGCTGGGAAGGGAAAAGAGGGAGGGGAAGCCTCAGTTCCAGTGCAGCTGGGGAAGGGAAAAGAGAAAGGGGGTAGAAGAGCGAGTGAGACGGAGATGGGGACACACAGAACATGAACAGTACCCAGGATTGAGGTGTTCGCTCGGGGAACAAAGACGGTGCGCTGGCGGGATCAGTGCACAGTTCAGACTCCTGTGTGAGAACGACAAACGGGAGGGAGGAGAGGTCAGCGATTCCAAAGGAGACCCCCCAGGGCACAGAGTGGGTGGGCAGGATAGGCAGAGCAGAGCCAGAGAACAGGGACAGGGCTGGGCACCAGCACAAGGGTCCTTCTCTCCCCTTTGGCACCGAACGCACACAAGCGACACTTCCTCTCTCTTCATGCTGAATGGGAAACTCCTCTCCCTAGACGGTGAGGGAGGCACGGGACAGCGGTGGGGAGGGTCGGGGGTGGCGAGAGACTGCGAGGAGCCCTCTGTGAACTGATGCAGGCAGAGAAGAGGCACTGGGATGGCAGCAAGAAATAGGCCTAGGGAAGGGCTCGCCCACCCCAAGCTGAATGGCAGACAAGGACTCAGTGGGCAGTGAAACCAGAGTCTAGCACCCAACCAAGTGACAATCAAGGGACTTCTCCAAGTGCTCATCTTGGTCGGAGGGCGAGGACTGACTGCTCTCTGGGAGTTGGCTCGGATCCAACAGCCACCGTCCACCCCGAGGCCTGCGGTGGACGGGTTCCAGCCACGGGTGAGCGTCACCGCTCGGGGTAAGGAAGGAGGTGGGCACTCACATCTGGTTGCAGCCTTTTTGCCCGCCGTCCGTAGCTGTTGAACTTGGACGGTTGCACAGATTGTCGCAGAGGGATGCTGTGGGGCTTGTACTCCTTGTCCTTTTCCTCGCTGTCAAATGGGCGGGCGGTGCACTGCTGGGGAGGTGGAGTCAGAGTCAGAGCCCAGTCCGGGGGGATCCGACTACCCCACCCCGCAGTCCAGCTCCAGTTGCCCACCACTCATGGGATCCTCTTCCCTAGAGCCTCCCTCAACTCTCGAGGCCTCCATCACCCATTTCCCCAGGGATGAGAGGCTCACTCCTCCAAAATCTGGCCCTTCCGAGAAGTCTCTCTAAAGCCCCCACAAAGCAACTGTTGGCCAAATGCTCTCTCAATCCTCTCCCCCATCCTTTTCCCAGTCTGCTTCTTTCAGTCGGAAGCCCACGAGGTTGGGATGTCATCTTTTCCCACACATGTCCAACCCAAATACAGACAACGAGAAGCTAAGCCCCCATTTTTCCACTGCCACGCTGTCTCACTTTGAGACGAGTGGATCAATTCTGTTAAACCAGAATTGAACAGCTCCCCCAGTGAAGACTGCCAATCTCCTGGCCCAGCCAGTTTATCGCTAGGCCATGGAGGAGAACAGAGAAGGGGCAAGGAGGACCATGCTCCCTCCTCCGAGGCCCACAAAACGTTAGGCAGGCTACACCAGTCAAACCTGTTCTGCCCAAGACAAACCTAAGGAACCCTGGAAAAAGGTGAAGAAAATCTTGGTCCCACAATTCACATTCGTTTGCCCTCCTGGTCACCCAAACTAGGCCCAGTGGGTGACTTTCATGCCCCAGTAATGGCACTGAGGGAGATGGGATTACTTGGAACCCTGACTGGCCGCTCCCTTCTTACTGAACCAGGGTTAAGATGCAGGATTCCCTGAGGGATGGGATGGGGCAATAAAATATCAGACTGTCTTCCTCGGAGCACTGGCCAAGCCCCCTGCCTGACAACCCAATCCTAATCCCCGACTCTCTGGTCTCTCAAAGACCATGATGCCCCTTCCTTGTCCTTCACCCTGTTCCCAGCAACACATAAACCTCTCGACCCTAAGAAAATCAGGACCGCACAGAAGACCGGCCTGGTGAGGCCTAAAACATAGGGTCCGGCGGACCTCCCCTACCCCCCAACAGCTGCTTACCACCAAGTTGGCTCCGGACTGGTACATCTCATAGGGGTAGACGATGCGCTCATAGTGCGAGCGAAGCAGTGAACCGATGTTTTTTCCAGGAGGGTAATTGAGGCGCTGGGCCACCCGGGCCCATCTGCGATCCTTGCAGATGGCTTCATAGCCGCCCTCTTCTACTACAATCTGGAAGAGCACCGAGTTAGCTTTAGAGGCTTCCTTATCAAGAGTGGTGTTGCTCCTTCACCCTCCTAACCAGCTCAAGGCATAGGAAGGGAGCAGTGGCTAGGGTAGTGGTTGTGGTTATCTCCCTCCCCTTCCAAAGTTCCCAAGATCCCCTTCTTTCAAAGATCCTAACAGAACCTGGGGGCAATTGACAGGTTCGACAATCTTCCACTCAGTTGGCAAGCTTCTGGGACCCGGGATTCCTCCATTTGCTCTCTCCTGAGGTGCTAGATGCCCACCCAGCCATCCCCCCGCCCCTGGGCCGAGGCAGAGGGGGCCGAAAGGTACAGGCACCCAGAGGGGGGTGAGGGCAGAAGGGCTCCCGGGCACCTACTTTGCTGAGGCTGTAGAGGTCCAGGATCCGTCGCTCCACGTTAGGAATCTTCAGGGAGGATCCTTGGATTTCCCAGAATTTGGCAATCTGGTCCAAGTAATTTAGCTTCACTCGCGTCTGAGCCTGAGGGAGACAGACAGCTTGATGAGGATGGACTAGGGGCCCTGGGGCCTACCCACCCGGTGATTTTTTCACCTCCACACTCAACCACGGGGATCAGAGTGTTGTCCTGAATGGGGGAAAGGAGGTAGGGCTCTCTTTGCTCTGCGCTAGAAAAGGAGATACCTAAGGGGTTGATTGGATCCAACCAGAAACACTTCACAAGAACTCTTGTTCTCTTTCCCAATTTTATTTTTTTTAAATGGTACTTGTAAAGCCATGTACCAGGCACTCTACTATGCACTGGGGTAAGTTCAAGACATTCATTCATTCATCTGTATGTGCAGAGCACTGTACTAAGTGCTTGGAAGGTATAATTCGGCAATAAAGAGACACAATCCCTGCCCACACTGGGCTTGCAGTCTAAAGACATCAAAACAAACAGGCATCAGTATACTTAGACTGGACACAGTCCCTGTCCCACCTCGAGCTCACAGTCTAAGTGGGAGGGAGAGAAGAACCTCATCCCCATTTTACAAATGAGGTAACTGGGGCACAGAGAAGTTAAGTGATTTGCCCAAAGTCACAGAGGAGACAAGTGGCAGAGCCGCAATCAGAGCTCAGATCCCCTGCTACCCAGGTCCAGGCTCTTCCCCCTCGGCCACACTGCCTCCCCACTTGCCCTGCAACCCCTACACTGGGGTAGGTTTAATAATATAAAGTAAGGTTTATAAGGTTTAATAAAATAAGGTTTATAAGGTTTAACCAATAAGGTTTAATCCAGTCTTATTGGTGGGTATGGGCCAACGGTTCTATCGCTCCCAGGGGACTGATACGGTGGAAGTGTCAGGCAGCCTGGCGGTTTGCTCAAGGATGTAGATATCTGGATTCAGTGCTCTGACCCATCCCAAAATAAGCCCCTTGCCCCAAGTTCCCAACAGGGCTCAAAATCAGGAGTTGTTGGTATTTCTGATACAGACTGGCCATTAACTGTCCTCCCAGCCATCCAGCTTGCCCACTGTTACAAATTCCATTCTTCTTCTGAGGGTACGTGCCTGACTCCAGGCGCATGACCTGGTGGACATTTGCAAAGCTAGCTTCGCAGGTGGTTGGGACACTGCTTCGATCTATTGAGTCTCACACGAAAAGATATCTGGAGGGAAGACGACATGACACGCTTGTCCTCCTTCAGTGAATTTAAAAAAAAAGTCTGAACTATAAGACTAGTCCGCAAAGTCCGGGGCAGTGCTAAGGATCCTTTCTGGCTGGAGTCCGTGGCCAGACAGCAGCCCCTAGAAGGACCCCGTTTCCTATAGGGACCCAAAACTCAAGAGTGACTGTCTGGGGTAGGGATAATAATAATAATAATAATAATAGCATTTATTAAGCGCTTACTATGTGCCAAGCACTGAAAGGGGACTCCAAATGGGCCCTGGAAAAAAACAAGGGGCGGGGGGAGTGGAGGCATTGGGTGTCACCTTGGCTTCTCTCCCTCTGACTCTCTTGCCCTCAGTAAACCCTTGAAGAAATCATCCATGAATCAAGGACCTCAGGCTGGCCAATCCTTGAGGTACTGCCACAATAGGGCTTTCCTAGCCACTGAATCCTGGCTCAGACTCTGAAAAACCGCCCAACACATGTCACAGCCCAGCCAAATCTCCCAACATCAACTACTGGTATTTGTGGTGTGTAGATCATCATCATCATCATCAATCGTATTTATTGAGCGCTTACTATGTGCAGAGCACTGTACTAAGCGCTTGGGAAGTACAAATTGGCAACATATAGAGACAGTCCCCACCCAACAGTGGGCTCACAGTCTAAAAGGGGGAGACAGAGAATAAAACCAAACATACTAACAAAATAAAATGAATAGAATAGATATGTACAAATAAAATAAATAAATAGAGTAAAAAATATGTACAAACATATATACATATATACAGGTGCTGTGGGGAAGGGAAGGAGGTAAGATGGGGGGGATGGAGAGGGGGACGAGGGGGAGAGGAAGGAAGGGGCTCAGTCTTGGAAGGCCTCCTGGAGGAGGTGAGCTCTCAGCAGGGCCTTGAAGGGAGGAAGAGAGCTAATCAATGTACTAAGATCAATCAGATCAATGTACTAAGTGCTTGGGTGAGTACAACGGAAGGAAGAGACATGATCCCCACCCTCAGAGCTGATAAGCGTGTCAATGCCCCACACTTGCACCAGGGTCCTACTGCTGTCACTGACAAAGGGAGATAGGTCTGACATCAACAAAGTCCCAACTCACAAGTCAGACACCATCACTGTGTGCTTAACAAAAATCACTAATAATAAAAGTAAAGAGCTCACAGTCTAAGTGGGAGGGAGAAGAGGACTTTAACCCCCATTTTACAGATGAGGAAGTTGAAGCACAGAGAAGTGAAGTTACTTGCCCAAGGTCACACAGCAGGGATTACAACTCGGGTCTTCTGACTTCTAGATTCAGGCTCTTTCTAATAAGCCACACTGCTTCTCTCCTTTGGACCCTCAACTGGCTCTCTCCTCCACCCGACTACTTCTTTCTTCCACCCCAGTTGGCATTAGAATAAATGGAGTCACTGGGCCTCATTCTTTCCTCTCCCGCCACTGACTTCATGGTTATGCCCTATCTTCGGCTTCGAACTCACCCCCATCCCCCCATCCGATCCAGTGGACCACAGCTAACTCAATCCTCAAATATGCCTCCTCTACAACTGCCACTTCAGCATTTCTGTGCCACCTAAGCCCTTGGGTACTCAAACCTCTCATAGCGCTTATGTACATTTCTTTATACTCTCTACCGCTTCCTCCTACCTACAGTTTATTTTAGCGTCTGCCTCCCCTGTTAAAACTCTAAACTCCTAGAAGACAGAGATCAGGTCTACTAGTTCTACTGTACTCCCTCAAGTACTTAGTAAGGTGCCCCGCACCCAGCAAATGCGCAATAAATATTGCTTGATACAGGGCCAGGATCAAAACATAGGTTTCAGAAGGTCCTGCTCACTTTCCAACAAGACAAACGCACCTCAAGTGAGTTCAGGTAAGGGATTTTGAGAGGTCATTCGGCAGGAGAGAGAGAGAGGTGACAGCTCACACATCTGACTGTTTAAGGAGCAGGATCACTACAGAGGGTGGCAGGTGGCCCAGGCTCCAAAGGCCACTGAGGGACAGCCACGTCGGACAGGGTAGGTGGAACAACCCTGACCTTGTTGCTTTCTTCGGTGAGAGAGTGTGAGCAATAGTGACTTGGGAGCTACCTGGGGATTAGATCACTGTACAGTCCCACAGATGGACAATCCTAGCTCATTTTGGGAGGTGAGGTGGCGACAAGCTCTCAGTTGCCCCGCAAGGTCAGGGATTCCCCAAAAGAACTGCTGCACCGCTCCTCTTGAATCAGACTCAAGCCCTTCACCTGGCATTTGCACCAATACAGAGGCCTTGAGAAATTCCTCCCTCTTCCCCATGGCACTGTGCCATCGGTTCCCTTCGACCTAGACAGGAGGCCATAGGGTCTCGGAGCTCCTCCTCATTTCAGTGTCTTAAGTTGACTCTAAAGTCCCTCAACCACCAGCAAGGCTTCTGCCCCCTGAGCCGGTCAATCACAAAAGCCAGGTGCAGCGTTCCTGGGAGAAGTGAGGCAAGAACCGTCACCGACATCCTCCGCCACACCCTTCCTTGAGAACCCAAGAGCAGGACCTCCTCTCAGCCATACCACTGCAGACTACACCCACACACCCCGGGCCCGCATTTCCCTCTGAGGAGTCACTTGCACAGGATCTCCCTCACCCTCAAATCAAACCTTAAAGAAGAAAGGCTTCCCCTCACAATTTATGGGGCTCAGTTTCCCTGACCACAAAGAAGCCATGATGAATTAGTCAGCTAATAACATCTACCGGGGGCCAATTGTGGGACGAGCACTGGACTTCACAAGGCATCATCTAAGACGGGGATGTGGTTTGATGCGATGATTTATTACGACAGTACAGAAGAGACGCGAGTGGGGGCACAGGGAGACGAATGAGCTCTTTGAAGACAGGTCCAAGGTAGCGTGGGAGGAGGGAAGGGCGCAGTCCGGCCCTGGAATCAAGCCCACCCTGCCCTGACACCTCAAAGGAAGCAGGAAATAGGAAGTAACCTATTTGGCCCAGTGGATAGAGCCTGGGCCTTCGAGTCGGAAGGACCTGGGTTCTAATCCCAGCTCCACCACTTGTGTGCCGGGTGACCCCGAGCAAGTCGCTTTGCTTCTCTGTGCCTCAGTTCCCTCAACTGTACAACGGGGATTAAGTCTGTGAGTCCCATGTCAGACATGGACTGTGTCCAACCTGATTAGCCGGTATCTGCCCCAGTGCTTAGAACAGTGCTTGACGTACAGTAAGCACTTCAATACTATCATCAACTAGAGAAGCAGCGTGGCTCAGTGGAAAAAGCCTGGGCTTTGGAGTCAGAGGTCATGGGTTCAAATCCCGGCTCCACCACTTGTCAGCTGTGTGACTTTGGGCAAGTCACTTAACTTCGCTGTGCCTCAGTTCCCTCATCTGTAAAATGGGGATTGACTGTGAGCCCCCCGTGGGACAACCTGATCGCCTTGCATCTCCCCCAGCGCTTAGACCAGTGTTTTGCACATAGTAAGCGCTTAATAAATGCCATTATTATTATTATCAAGGCCTCCCGGGGTGATGGCTGATTTAGATATGACCAGAGAGAGTTTTTCTCCTGACCCCGTTTCCCAAAAAAGCGTTTGGGAGTGGGACGGGAAGGGCAGAGGGTGCCAAAAACCAGAGCCCACAAATGGTACTGACAGGCTACCTCACTGGATGCACTCCCAACCTTCTGTGAAAATGAACGTGGGAGTCCAGTCCTCCCCGCTTCCCCCTGAAAGAGTTTTGTCTGAGCCCCCAGCCCCCGCCAAGCTCAGGAGACTAGTCCTAAGTGGTAACTACCCCACTAATCACCTGGTTCCCAGAGAGCCAGAGTCAGTTGGACCTGTTCTTGCCTGGGAGCCTCCCTCCCAAATTACTACTCTTACCTCCAAGTGTCTCCCTATAAAGCCAGTTACTGAGTATAACATCATTGGGTGAGTCCTGGGGACAGGGGAGTGAGCAATGTCTAACGAGAGCTAGCCACTCCTGGTGGCACTGAGCACAACTCCTGGGCTAGCGAAGGTCTTCCCCCAGGCCAACAACCACACCCAGTCTAGCTTTTTCTCTCTCTCTCTCCCCACCACGAGCTGAGGCGAATCCTGCCAGTGCCCCAAACCAGAGCTCTTAGAGTGAAGTTCTTAGGGACTCAAGTGAGGAACTGGATCCCCCTCCGTCACCTAGTTTCCCCTGCAACCGGTTTTGGGAGAAGGCAGCTGGGAGGTTCCATCCTAGCAATCCCAACACAGCTCAGCCTTCTTTACATTTGGTCCAGGATCAGTTTAATGGAGTGGACCCAGATGATACAATGCAGGCCAGCCCGCACCCTCAGCTCCTCTGCCGCTAATCTCCTCACCGTACCTCGTTCTTGCCCGTCCCGCCGTCGACCCCCGGCCCACGTCATCCCCCTGGCCTGGAATGTCCTCCCTCTGCCCATCCGCCAAGCTAGCTCTCTTCCTCCCTTCAAGGCCCTACTGAGAGCTCACCTCCTCCAGGAGGCCTTCCCAGTCTAAGCCCTCTCCTTCCTCTCCCCATCGTCCCCCTCTCCATGCCCCCGTCTTACCTCCTTCCCTTCCCCACAGCACCTGTATATATGTATATATGTTTGTACATATTTATTACTCTATTTATTTTACTTGTACATATCTATTCTACTTATTTTATTTTGTTAATATGTTTGGTTTTGTTCTCCGTCTCCCCCTTCTAGACTGTGAGCCCACTGTTGGGTAGGGACTGTCTCTATATGTTGCCAACTTGGACTTCCCAAGCGCTTAGTACAGTGCTCTGCACACAGTAAGCGCTCAATAAATACGACTGATTGATTGATTTGCTTCAAAAGGTACTGGGGGAGATTGTTGCCCACGGGCTCTTATGGAACAGAGGACCAGGGCCTTTGAAGAAGCGTGGGGAGAAAGTAGGGAGAGAGGGAGGAATGGAGGATGGCCTGGGAGTAGGACATTTACAGGGGCAAAGAGTTGTGGAGTTTTCCTTCTGCAGAGCCCGGGGCATCGTCTCCCCAAGTGACCCTGGCAGACCAGCCATCACCCTGTTCGGAGGGCACTAACACTGTTCAACCAACCGGGTTCTGCACTGAAACTACGGAATGCCCTTCTCCAAATTTTGCAGCCCCTGTTTGTCTACTCACTTGCTCCATGCTGAGCCCCCAGGGTAGTCAAGATGAAGGTGGTCAAGAATGAGGGAGTGCAGGTGGCACTACGCAAACCACTGTCACCAATCCTTTACATATGTTCTCAATCCTCTTCTAACCTGCTCTCTTCATTCTTCCAAAGCTCAGGTAATACTACCTCGATCTCAAGTCTCGCACCTCTGTCCCCTGGCTCTTACCACTCCCGGCCTGAAACTTTTTTTTTTAATGGTATTTAAGCAATTACTATATGCCAAGCACTCTACTAAGTGCTGGGGTAGATAGACGGTTGGACACAGTGCATGTCCCACATGGGGCTCAGTTTTAATCCCCATTTTGTAGATAACAGGCAGAGAGATGTTAAGTGACTGGCCTAAGGTCACACAACAGACAAATGGTGGGGACTGGATTAGAACCCAGGTCCTCTGACTCTTGGGCCTGTGCTCTTTGTACTAGGCCATGCTGCTTCCCTCTGCCTTTCCTTCCCAGCCAAATCCAACAGACCACAGCCCGACCCGTTATTCTAAGCCCTTCTGAAAGCCCACCCTTCTCAATAAATGTCCTGTCATCCCTGGCACTTATACTCATCCTCAGTTCTTAGGTATATGTTTAGTCAATTGATCATTCAATTATTTATCTTACTGTTTGTAAATACTTCTATGTCTCCCCCCCCACTAGAGCGTAAGCTGCTCAGGGGCATGAAATTCATTCCTTTATTCATTCAATCGTGTTTACTGAGCGCTTACCATGTGCAAAGCACTGTCCTAAGCACTTGGAAAGTACAATTTGGCAACAAAGAGAGACAATCCCTACCCAACAACGGGCTCGCAGTCTGGAAATGTGTCAGGTCTTGTTCTGTACTTTCCTCCAGTGGGTGCTCGACAAAGACTATTATTGCAACAAACTCCTCACAGGCGTTCCTGCCTCCAGCCTTTCCAGTTCACACTTCACACTGCTGCCCGGATCACTTCTCAAACAGGTTTGTGATTGTGTGCCCACTCCTCCAAACCTCCAATGGTTGTGCTTTCCTCACCACAATAACCTCTTGAGCTTCAGCTTTAAGGCACTCAACCAGCTCCCTTTCCATTACTTATCCTCGCTCCTCTCCCGCTACAGCCCAGCTCACCTGCTGCGCTAGAGACAACCTACTGCCTGTGCTTCCTTGCCATCGACCTCTTCTTCACAGCCTCCCTCCCACCTGGAACTACCTCCCACTTCACAACTGGTAGATCACTAGTCTCCTCCTCTTCAAGGCCCTACAAAAAAAATTCACATCTCCTCCAGGAGGCCTTCCCTGATTCATCTCATTTCCCCACCTTATCTCCTCCCTCCCATTGCCACTTCCGCATCAACTAAGTGCACTTGAGTCTTCACCCCCACCTAGGGCCTTATATTCATCTCTTTAAACTTTGTTGCTTCATCCAACCTAATTTATCTTAGTGTCCGTCTCCCTGCTAAGATCCTTGAGAGCAAGGATTGTGTCTCCTACCTCTACTGCTATACTCTCCCAAACATTCAGTACACAGAGAACGTGCTTAATAAATACTACCGATTAATACTATTACTACGACAGTCTTCCCACACTAGAAATACCAGGCCGAGTCCTGTTTCTGATGGGAAACTACGGCAAACTTTAGGGACGGATCCCTCTGAGCTCAACTGGAGGTTAAGGGGAAGCACCTGGAACAAGATATCTGATACAGGAACACCTGCCTATGGGGAGTGAGGATTATGTTGCACAGATGAGCTCGGGGGAGGGATGAAGCCCCCGCTGAAGGCTCCTAGGTTCAGCACAAAGCCCATCCTAATACCTGCCTGAGCACTGTTTTCACGGATAGTTGGTCAGTGGGTACAGAAGAGAAAGATACTCTACAAGACAATCTATTTCTTAGTCACAGAGCACCTGCTCTTTAGATTTTTTTAAAAGCCTCAGCCATCCTCCCCCCGCCGCCGAGACAGCCAGAGGCTCGGCTAGCCCCATTTTGCAGAGGGGAACGCAGGCGCAGATAGGTAAGGTCCCTTGCCTAGGCTCGCCGACGCTATCCGCATCGCCGGGCTACCTCAGTACCCCAGATGCCCAGCTTCAACGCCACGCACCAAACCTCCCCTGGTCCCATCCCCATACCTCCAGTTCATTCAATCTCTGAATTCGGGGCGTAAACCTGAAGTTATCCACTTCCACAGCAAATGGCGGCTGCCAGTCCTGGAAGAAATGAGAAGGGAATGGATTACTCTATCATGTATGCCTCGGGGCTGGGGGAGCAGGAGAACAAGCCAACCCAGTCACATGCAGGGGCAGGGACTCCATTTAAAGCACTCCCTCGCCTTTCAAATTCACACTGATTGTAATGCCTGCACCCAAGGGGACTGCAAGAATGTGCTCTGCCTATGGGCAGCCTTTTCGTTACATATTGTTTACTTTCCATCTCTGTACGACTGCACACCCAACCTGTTTCTCTAGAAGGTCATCTGGGTTACAGGATTATATAGGGTAAAAAATCCCATATGGAGCTTTCCTGTGACTGAGAAATGCTACGGCTCCATGAGAACAGCAGAGCTCTGAGCTGTAAGCTCCTCCTGTCTCCCCATCTGCAGAGCATATATAGTCACTAGATAGCCACACTATACGGGGTACTGTTCAGGCAAATATACAGCTACCTGCTCTAGGAGTGGACATTAAAGAGGACATAAGTCATACTTAAACACCAACAAACCACGTAACCAGATACTACTCTTTTAAAGGTGAGTTCTCCATTTTTTTTTATTTCTGCTTTCTGGAACTTAAAAAAGTTTGATAAGAGTTAAGTGCCTCCATGGGGTTGAGCACCGTACTAAGCGCCGGGCTAGATGCAAGATAATCAGGTTGAACACAGTCCCTGTTCCCCAAGAGGCTCACAGGTATCGAATCTTCATTCTATGTAAGAAACGGGCCCAGAAAAGTGAAATGACCTACCTAAGGTCACACGGCAGATAAGTGGCTGAACCCAGATCTAACGGAAGTAAGGTGGTC
This sequence comes from Tachyglossus aculeatus, assembly GCF_015852505.1. Classification (NCBI taxonomy): domain Eukaryota; kingdom Metazoa; phylum Chordata; class Mammalia; order Monotremata; family Tachyglossidae; genus Tachyglossus; species Tachyglossus aculeatus. The sequence goes on from NC_052071.1 coordinate 36,486,284, forward strand.
TAAAGGAAGAGCCCAGGCCTGGGTGTCGGAGGCCCTGGGCCCTAATCCTGACCCTGCCACCTGACTGCTGTGGGACCGTGGGCAAGTCACAAGTCATTTTACTTCTCTGGTTTCTTCATTTGTAAAACGGTGATTAAAATAGCTGTTCTCCCTCCTACCCGCACTGGGAGGTCCGTGTGGGACGGTGACTGGGTCCAACCTGATTATCTTGTATTGACCCTAGCACTTAGCATAGTACACAATAACAAGCACCACAGTTATTATCATTAGGTGCTCTGCTTCTCAGGCTCATGCTAATGAAGCAGGTCCCAAGCAGAGGAACCAGAGAGTGAGAAAGAAGCTTCCCCCCCACCCCGGGGGCTTCAGGAAGGAAAGACGGAGAGCAGCAAGGCAATGAGAGGGTGGAGAACTCTGCAAGACCTGGAGAGTTGAGCTCAGGGCTCCTGGACTGAGCTCCCCTCCTCTGGCCCTAGTCTCCCACCCCAAGACTCTGAAGGCTTGAAAGCTGCTCCCCAAACATCCAAACCGTGGCTTCTCTTAGGGGGAGTCTGTTTAATAGTTAAAGAAGTTTGAGAATGCAGAGAAGAGTAAGGGTACAGATCATATGGGCTACCTTCCTGGCAACTTGTACAGGGAACTAGGATGGCCTAGTGGAAAGGGCCCAGGCCTGGGAATTCTAATCCCCGACTCTGCCAGCTGCCTGCTGTGACAGCAGGGGTAAGTGACTTCACTGTGCCTCAGTTTCCACGGTTCCCCCTCCTACCCAGACTGTGAGCCACACTTGTGGGACAGGTACTGTTCTGACCTGATTATCTTGTATCGACCCCAGCGCTTAAGTACAGTGCTTGATACATAGTAAGCGCTTAATGCAATTATTATTATAAGGAGGAGGCCTGGGATGGCCACACGTGCCCAGGACCCTTGGCACACCCACCCCATCACCATTTCCTGCCACTCCCACGCCCCCTCCCCCCCCCCCAAGCTCACTCCCAGCCATCACCACTGCCAGAGAGGGTTAGCACATTTCCCTCTTTCCACTCCAAGAGACCGGCTGAAGGGGGTGCTGAGAAGAAACCAACACCGACTGCAAGTCTGTGCCTGCCACGGTGAGCTACCAAACACCACAACGAGCTCTTCCTGGGAGAATTCCTTTATACACTACAAGCAACTGCACTGATTTTCCCCCCCGCCCCACAATCAAGACCTCTGATTATAGGGTTCGAAGGAAAGGTGCCAATAGCAGGGGGAGGGTTGAACATCTAAATAACAGCCCAGTGGCCTGGAAGGCTTTTCTCGTACCCCAAACATTTATTAAAGTTGGAGCAGTTGCAGGGGCTGTTTACAGAATTGCTCATACTCCCCATTCCAGCTCCTCACTTCTGGTACAGCCTCTACTAGGCTCTCTCTCCCTGCCCAGTCCCTGCTGAGGTAACACCGGCCTCAAGTGTCCCTTCCACATTCTGAAAGGGAAGGGGAGTATGAACTGCAGGTTGTCATTAGTTCTCCACTCATTCCAAATCAGCATTGAAGCCTTCTCTTTTCCCCCCACTTCTGAGAGAGGGGAGGGGAATTAAACTGTAACCTCACTTTAGCTAAGAGCCTTTGGGAAACCTGGCTATAAGTTTGCCAAACTATTATTTGGATGGGATAAAATGAGACACACACATACCCCCGCCCCCTCCTCCACCACTGGCCCATACGGGCACCCCTCAAGGTCAGGACCAGTGCCAGAATGGGGGGTAAAAAAAAAAATCCACCACACACACAGACACACACATGCGTGCACGTGCAGTCCAGCTAGGGATTTTTCATTTCTCCCTTCCCACTTCTCCTGGCTCCCTGGCTGTCCATTGTTCCCCACTTCGGAAGCGACTTTAATGCTTGAGAAGGGAGTAGTTCTTGCCGCCCAGACAATGAGCAGAGCGTGGTTCTTGACATTAAGGGCAGATTCTGCAAGAATCGGCCCAAGAATACGCTGAACTGACCAAATCTGAACCGAGCCAGGGCTGAGGGGGCTCCCGGTCCCCGCTCGACCACTTTCTCCCAGCTGAGCAGCAGTAAGCCAATGTCCTCAGTTTCCCCCGTTGCCCTCCGGACCCCCATGGGCAGTCACGGGCACCACAGAGAATCCACCTGGCCGAACAGAAACCAGAGCGGTAGGGAGAGGCTGTTGCTTGCTGGGTTTCTACCTCCATTTCATCACAAGGCAAGGGTGGGGAGGTGAGGGGGAGAGAGGGGTGTTCTTTTCCCGGCTGTTATTCTAGATAAGAACAAACGACAGCCCATCTGCCGGGGACCCGGCCTCACAAAGCCCTGGAGGGCCCTGGCTAAAGTCAAACATTTTTAGGGGGATTTTCCTCCCTGAAGTTTGCAACCTTGGGAGCCGCACAGAAGAGAATGAGTTTAGGGTTTTGTTTTTTTAAAAAAAAAAACGGAGCAAACACTAGGTGGAATTGATACTGCTGCTTCTGCTCAGCAGCTCCGAGAAAGGCCCCAGAAACTCCACAATGGCTGCTGGGGGAAGTGAGGGGTTGGGAGTCGGAGGGGAGGAGGAGCAGGAGCCGAGGCCAGACTCCCTGGAGAACTGCCCGGCTCGGGCTGTCCCGGGAGGAAGGAATGAGATGGATTCACACGGCTGGACACCCGGCTGGAGGAGAGGGTGGGAGGGCGGGGGAAAGAGGAAGTGTCTCAATGCCAAGTGAGATCACAGGAAAAAGCAGGACTGGGAATCCTGGAGGGGTCTCCAATCGCCACGAGGTTGGCAGGGAAGAGGACTTCTCGGCTGTGAACCTTGCAGGCCGTGGGGCTATGTTAGGGCCGCAGGAGACAAGAGCCCTCTCGCTCTCCCCTCGGTCCCCTCCTGCTGTTTTCTAGACAAAGGCTCTCACTCTGGCAGCCATATTGGACATGTCACTATTATTAGGACTCCGTGGCATAAGGTTTGAGCCCAGGCTCATTCGCCAAACTCTCCTTCTGCCTCTTCCTTAACTAGGCCTATTCTGATGCCCTGGGAACTTGCCTCCTCTCTTCTGCCTACAGTTTAGAAACCAACACTACCAGGAACTGAGATCCTGAAAGCCTTCCCATCTAGGCATGCGCCCTGACCTCTGGGCATTCCCTCACACCCCTCACCAAACCCCCCTCCCTCACCTGGGTCATAACGCAACTTGGAAAAAAACAAAACGAAAATATGAGCAATCTGGCTGACTGTGCCCAGAGTCTCCCTGAAAGGAGTGGGGGAGGGAGACGGGGAAAAGGGAGGGAGGGAGGGAAGAAGATGAAGGGGATGTGGCTTAATACCTGTGCCAGAATCCCCAAGCGGGAGAGAGAATTAAATCCAGGGCCAAGACTTCCGCGTGGCTCAGGCCACATGGGTCCAAGATGATATTATTAACAAAACCAAACTCGACGGACTTTAGCGATTATCGCTCCAACCGCTTCTTCGCTCACCGCCCCAATCACCTGTAAAGGCCGGGTGCAACCCTAGCCCTTTTCCCAGCAGAGGCAGACTGTCCCAATACCCAGACACTGTATCAATCAATCAATCGTATTTATTGAGCGCTTACTGTGTGCAGAGCACTGTACAAAGCGCTTGGGAAGTACAAGTCGGCAACACACAGAGACAGTCCCTACGCAACAGCGGGCGCACTCCGGCAGCAACTTCACAACTGGCCTCCCAGCCCAACTGACTCTGGATTTAATTCTCAGCCAATTTACTTTCGACCACCCCAGGACCCTGAACAGTAGCAAGTGAAGTGACACTTCCCACCAACCTCCTTTCTGAAATCTGAGAAGGTGGTAGGTGTTCTCCGGGGGTCCCTGACTCCACACTTTCCCATGCTGGGCTTACCACACTCCAACTCTGGCAGAGAGGAATAAAGCTGCCCACTGTACTGGACCGATGCCTCTTTCAGTGAAGAATAGACTTCTAGACGTGTGAGCCCACTGTTGGGCAGGGACTGTCTCTATATGTTGCCAACTTGTACTTCCCAAGCGCTTAGTCCAGTGCTCTGCACACAGTAAGCGCTCAATAAATACGATTAAAAAAAAAAAAAGAATACCAACTTGGAGGCCGGCAGGCCCACAGCTAGGAAAGTTACACGCAGATCTTCCAGCCAGGAACTCATACGAGCTCTAAAGGAGAAGGCCTAGGCTACCTTACCCACACAAAAAAGAGTGTCTAAACTAACACACAGGCAGTGGGTGAGTGATGGGAAGGGAGAGGACGGCGTATCTAAAGCCTCTGAACCCAGTTGGCTGATGGGATCTAACAAACTCTCTCCTGGGTGGAAAGACAAAAGTTGTCGTAAGGGTTGGAAAATCCCACAGAAACAGAGTCCAGCTCCTTCGGTCGAGTTTTCTCTGAGCGGGGCCAGGAGGAGAATAAAGCTTAGGACAGAAAGGCCAAAGGGAGGAGACCAAAGTTAAGCAGTGGCCGGGGCAGGGTTGCAGACTCGCCCCTGGGCCTCCTAGAGCAGCCATTTCGCCTGGGCACTGCCAACTTAGCCTGCCCGGATCCCCCAACTAAGTGGGGCCGCCGTAAGTTGGCAGGAAACAGGGCACCCCGTGGCAAGTGGAACCCGTTGGCAGCCTCATTACCAGGATGCCACTAGCCCAGAGACAGGAAACCCCCTACGTGTTCCTGTATTTAGCAGCCGGGCGCACCCAAATCACCAGGTTACACTTGAATGCATTTTCTGCCCTGGCGGGGAGGCAGGGGCAACCTTGCGGAGGGAAGTGAACTAGTAGAGGCCCTCGGCTGACCTTTCCCCCCTGAGGTCTACACCTTCTGTTGTCCAGGGTGGCCGACAACGTCGAACGCGGGGCAGTTTCACCGTCCCTTCCGCCTGGGCCCCGCCCCGGTTGGAGATTTGTTGCCAAAGAGCAGGGGTTATTCAATGCTGGCCAGGCTCGACTTTTTAGGCCATCAATGGCCCAAGGATCCGGGCGGGTCTCTCCCTCCCAGCCCTGCAGAACCGGGGGTCGGGGGGGGGGGGGGAAGAGACCCTTTCCCCGCTGGTAAATCCCAGTCCGACCGTCGCTGCCATTCAGGTCGCCTGGCACCCAGGGGTGCCCGGATTCCTTCATTCCACCGTATTTACTGAGCGCGGGGCACTGTCCTAAGCGCCTGGGAAGTACAAATCTGCAACAGAGACGGTCCCTACCCAACAACGAGCTCCCAGTCTAAAGGGGGGACAGACCCCAAAACAATCGTATTTATTGAGCACTGCCTGTGTGCGGGGCACTGTCCTAAGCGTTTGGGAAGGACAAATCGGCAACGCAGAAAGACGGTCCCCAACAACGAGGTCCCAATCTAGAAGGGGGAGACAGACTGCAAAACAATCGTATTTATTGAGTGTTGTGTGCGGAGCACTGTCCTAGGCGCTTGGGAAGGACAAATCGGCAACATAGAGGGACAGTCCCGACCCAACAACGGGGTCTTAGTCTAGAAGGGGGAGACAGACCACAAAACAATCGTATTTATTAAGCGCTGTGTGCGGGGCACTGTACTAAGCGCTTGGGAAGTACAAATCGGCAACATAGAGGGATGGTCCCTACCCAGCAACGGGGTCCCAGTCTAGAAGGGAGAGACAGACCGCAAAACAATCGCATTTATTGAGCACTGAGTGCGTGCGGGGCACTGTACTAAGCGCTTGGGAAGTACAAATCGGCAACATAGAGGGACGTTCCCTACCCAACAACGGGGTCCCAGTCTAGAAGGGGGAGACAGACCGCACAACAATCGTATTTATTGAGCGCTGACTGTGTGCAGGGCACTGTACTAAGCGCTTGGGAAGGACAAATCGGCAACATAGAGGGACGGTCCCTACCCAACAAGGGGTTTGGGTCCTCCCCGGGCACGGGGGCACTTCCAGCCCTCTTCCCCATTCCCAAGCGGGCCTCTTTTTTATGGCATTTATTAAACGCTTACAATGTGCAAAGCACCGTTCTAAGCACTGGGGAAGTTACAAGGTGATCAGGTTGTCCCACGGGGGGCTCCCAGTCTTCATCCCCATTTTCCAGATGAGGTCAATGAGGCCCAGAGAAGTGACTTGCCGAAAGTCACCCAGCTGACAACTGGCGGAGCTGGAATTTGAACCCATGACCTCTGTCTCCCAAGCCCGGGCTCTTTCCACTGAGCCACGCTGCTTCTCTCTTTGCCCTGCCCTCAGCCGGGCACCTGCCCCAGGTACTTTCACTCAATCGCATTTATCGATTTTATTCAATCGTATTCCCTTCAAAGCCCTACTGAGAGCTCACCTCCTCCAGGAGGCCTTCCCAGACTGAGCCCCCTCCTTCCTCTCCCCCTCCTCCCCCTCGCCTTACCTCCTTCCCCTCCCCACAGCACCTGGATATATGTATATATGTTTGTATGTATTTATTACTCTATTTATTTTATTTGCACATATTTATTCTATTTATTTTATTTTGTTAATATGTTTGGTTTTGTTGTCTGTCTCCCCCTTCTAGACTGTGAGCCCGCTGTTGGGTAGGGACCGTCTCTATATGTTGCCAACTTGGACTTCCCAAGCGCTTAGTCCAGTGCTCTGCACACAGTCAGCGCTCAGTAAATATGACTGAATGAATGAATGGGCGCTTACTGCGTGCGGAGCAGTGTGAGCCCGCTGTTGGGTAGGGACTGTCCCTTTATGTTGCCGACTTGTATTTCCCAAGCGCTTAGGACAGTGCTCTGCACACAGTAAGCGCTCAGTAAATACGACTGAATGAATGAGTGAGAAGCAGCGTGGCTCAGTGGAAAGAGCCCGGGCTTTGGAGTCGGAAGTCATGGGTTCAAATCCCAGCTCCGCCAATTGTCAGCCGTGTGAAGCAGCGTGGCTCAGTGTAAAGAGTGTGGGCTTGGGAGTCGGGGGTCACGGGTTCGAATCCCCGCTCAGCCACTTGCCAGTTGTGTGACCTTGGGCAAGCCACGTAACTTCTCTGTGCCTCAGTGACCTCATCTGTAAAACGGAGATTCAGACTGTGAGCCCCTCGTGGGACCACCTAATCACCTTGTAACCTCCCCAGCGCTTAGAACAGTGCTTTGCACATAGTAAGCGCTTAATAAATGCCATTATTATTATTCATTCATTCAATCGTATTTACTGAGTGCTTACTGTGTGCAGAGCACTGGACTAAGCGCTTGGGAAGTCCAAGTTGGCAACATCTAGAGACGGTCCCTACCCAACAGTGGGCTCACAGTCTAGAAGGGGGAGACAGACAACAAAACCAAACATATTAACAAAATAAAATAAATAGAATAAATATGTACAAGTAAAATAGAGTAATAAATACGTACAAACATATATACAGGTGCTGTGGGGAGGGGAAGGAGGTAAGGCGGGGGGGTGGATGGGGAGGGAGAAGAGGGGGAGAGGAAGGAGGGGGCTCTGTGTGACCTTGGGAATGCCACAACTTCTCCGGGCCTCAGTGACCTCACCTGTAAAATGGGGATGAAGACTTTGAGGCCCCCCCGTGGGGCAACCTGGTCACCTTGTAACCTCCCCAGCGCTTAGAACAGGGCTTTGCACATAGTAAGCGCTTAATAAATGCCATTATTATTATCCAGTGCTTGGAACAGTGCTTCACGCATAGTAAGCGTGCTTAAATGCCATTATTATTATCCAGCGCTTAGAACAGTGCTTCACACATAGTAAGCGTCCCCCTCCCCATCCCCCCGCCTTACCTCCTTCCCCTCCCCACAGGACCTGTATATATGTATATATGTTTGTACATATTTATTACTCTATTTTACTTGTACATATTTATTCTATTTGGTTTATATGTTTTGCTTTGTTGCCTGTCTCCCCCTTCTAGACTGTGAGCCCGCTGTTGGGTAGGGACCGGCTCTAGATGCTGCCAACTTGGACTTGCCAAGCACTTAGTCCAGTGCTCTGCACACAGTAAGCGCTCAATAAATACGACAATGAATGAACAAATGCCATTATTATTATCCAGCGCTTAGAACAGTGCTTCATACATAGTAAGCGCTTACCAAATGCCATTATTATCCAGCGCTTAGAACAGGGCTTTGCACATAATAATAAGTACACTACGGGAATAACAATAATAATGGTATTTGTTAAGCGCTTACTATGTGCAAAGCACTGTTCTAAGCTCTGGGGAGGTTACAAGGTGATCAGGTTGTCCCACGGGGGGCTCACAGTCTTAATCCCCATTTTACAGATAAGGGAACGGAGGTACAGAGAAGATAAGTGACTGGCCCAAACTCACACAGCTGACAAGTGGCGGAGCCGGGATTTGAACCCATGACCTCTGACCCCAAAGCCTGGGGTCTTTCCAATGAGCCACGCTGCTTCTCTAAGCGCTCACATAGTAAGCGCTTAACAAATGCCATTATAATTATCCAGCGCTTAGAACAGGGCTTCACGCATAGTAAGCGCTTAACAAATGCCATTATTAACCAGCGCTTAGAACAGGACTTTGCACATAGTAAGCGCTTAACAAATGCCATATTATTATCCAGCGCTTAGAACAGTGCTTCACGCACAGTAAGTGCTTAACAGATGCTATTATTATCCAGCACTTAGAACAGTGCTTCCCACATAGTAAGCGCTTACCAAATACCATCATTATTATCCAGCGCTTAGAACAGTGCTTCACACATAATAAGCGCTTACCAAATACCAATATTATTATCCAGCGCTTAGAACAGGGCTTCCCATGTAGTAAGCGCTTACCAAATACCAACATTATTATCCAGTGCTTTGAACAGTGCTTCCCACATAGTAAGCGCTTACCAAATGCCATGATTATGATTTGTCCGTATTTATTCTATTTATTTTATTCTGTTACTATGTTTTGTTTCGTTGTCTGTCTCCCCCTTCTAGACTGTGAGCCGGCTGTTGGGCAGGGACCGTCTCTACATGTTGCCAACTTGTCCTTCCCAAGTGCTTAGTTCAGTGCTCTGTAAACAGTAAGTGCTCAATATATATGAATGAATAAGCACTTACCAAATGCCATTATTATTATCCAGCGCTTAGAACAGTGCTTCCCACATAGTAAGCACTTACCAAATGCCATTTTTATTATCCAGTGCTTAGATCAGTGCTTCACATGTAGTAAGCGCTTAACAAATGCCATTATTATTACCCAGCGTTTAGAATAGTGCTTCACATAAGCACTTAACAAATGCCATTATTTTCATCCAGCGCTTAGAACAGTGCTTCATAGTAAGCGCTTAAAAATTGCCATTATTATCCAGCGCTTAGAACAGTGCTTCACACATAGTAAGCGCTTAACAAATACCAATATTATTATCCGGCGCTTAGAACAGTGCTTCCCACATAGTAAGCACTTACCAAATGCCATGATTATGATTTGTCCATATTTACTCTATTTTATTTTGTTACTATGTTTTGTTTTGTTGTCTGTCTCCCCCTTTCAATCGTCTGTGAGCCCGCTGTTGGGTAGGGACCGGCTCTAGATGTTGCCAACTTGTCCTTCCCAAGCGCTTAGTCCAGTGCTCTGCAAACAGTAAGCGCTCAATATGAATGAATGAATGAATAAGTGCTTACCAAATGCCATTATTATTACCCAGCGTTTAGAACAGTGCTTCCCACATAGTAAGCGCTTACCAAATGCCATTATTATCCAGCGCTTAGAACAGGGCTTCCCACATAAGTAAGCGCTTCCCAAATACCAATATTATTATCCAGCGCTTGGAACAGGGCTTCCCACATAGTAAGCGCTTAACAAATACCATTATTATTATCCAGCGCTTGGAACACGGCTTCCCACATAGTAAGCGCTTACCACATGAGATGACTATTATCCAGCACTTGGAGCAGGGCTTCCCACATAGTAAGTGCTTACCAAATACCATTACCATTATCCAGCGCTTGGAACAGTGCTTCCCGCATAGTAAGTGCTTACCAAGTACCAATATTATTATCCAGCGCTTGGAGCAGGGTTTCCCACATAAGTAAGCGCTTACCAAATACCATTATTATTATCCAGCGCTTGGAGCAGGGCTTCCCACATAAGTAAACGCTTACCAAATACCAAAATTATTATCCAGCGCTTGGAGCAGGGCTTCCCACATAGTAAGCGTTTACCAAATTCCCGTGATTATTATCCAGCGCTTGGAGCAGGGCTTCCCACATAGTAAGCACTTACCAAACACCAATATTATTATCCAGCTCAGAGCAGGGCTTCCCACATAGTAAGCGCTTACCAAATACCAATATTATTATCCAGCGCTTAGGACAGTGCTTCCCACATAGTAAGCGCTTACCAAATACCAATATGATTACCCAGCGCTTAGAGCAGGGCTTCCCACATAGTAAGCGCTTACCAAATACCATTACCATTATCCAGCGCTTGGAACAGGGCTTTCCACATAGTAAGCGCTTACCAGATACCAATATTATTATCCAGCTCTTAGAGCAGGGCTTCCTACATAGTAAGCGCTTACCAAATGCGATGATTATTATCCAGCGCTTGGAGCAGGGCTTCCCACATAGTAAGCGCTTCCCAAATGCGATGATTATTATCCAGCGCTTGGAGCAGGGCTTCCCACATAGTAAGCACTAACTAAATACCATCACTATTATCCAGCGCTTAGAGCAGGGCTTCCCACATAAGTAAGCGCTTACCAAACACCATCATTATTATCCAGCGCTTCGAGCAGGGCTTCCCACATAGTAAGCGCTTCCCAAATACCAATATTATCATCCAGCGCTTGGAGCAGGGCTTCCCACGTAAGTAAGCGCTTCCCAAATACCAATATTATTATCCAGCGCTTGCCACATAGTAAGCGCTTCCCAAATGCGATGATTATTATCCAGCGCTTGGAGCAGGGCTACCCACATAGTAAGCGCTTACTGAACACCAATATTATTATCCAGCACTTAGAGCAGGGCTTCCCACATAGTAAGCGCTTACCAAACACCAATATTATTATCCAGCTTTTAGAGTAGGGCTTCCCACACAGTAAGCACTTACCAAATACCAATATCATTATCCAGCACTTAGAGCAGGGCTTCCCACATAGTAAGCGCTTACCAAATACCAATATTATCATCCAGCGCTTGGAACAGGGCTTCCCACATAGTAAGTGCTTCCCAAATGTGCTGATTATTATCCAGTGCTTGGAACAGTGCTTCCCACATAGTAAGCACTTACCAAATGCCATGATTATTACCCAGCGCTTAGAGCAGGGCTTCCCACATAGTAAGCGCTTACCAAATGCGCTGATTATTATCCAGCGCTTGGAGCAGGGCTTCCCACCTAGTAAGCACTTACCAAATGCCATGATTATTACCCAGCGCTTAGAGCAGGGCTTCCCACCTAGTAAGCACTTACCAAATGCCATGATTATTACCCAGCGCTTAGAGCAGGGCTTCTCACATAGTAAGCGCTTACCAAATACCAATATAATTATCCAGCGCTTGCCACATAGTAAGCGCTTCCCAAATGCGATGATTATTATCCAGCGCTTGGAGCAGGGCTTCCCACATAGTCAGCGCTTCCCAAATGCGATGATTATTATCCAGCGCTTGGAGCAGGGCTTCCCACATAGTAAGCGCTTCCCAAATACCAATATTATTATCCAGCGCTTGGAGCAGGGCTTCCCACATAGCAAGCGCTCACCAAACGCCAATATTATTATCCAGCGCTTAGAGCAGGGCTTCCCACATAGTAAGCGCTTCCCAAATACCAATATTATCATCCAGCGCTTCAAACAGTGCTTCCCACAGAGTAAGCACTTACCAAATGCGATGACTATTATCCAGCGCTTAGGGCAGTGCTTCCCACATAGTAAGCCCTTACCAAATACCAATATTATTATCCAGCGCTTGGAGCAGGGCTTCCCACATAGTAAGCGCTTCCCAAATGCACTGATTATTATCCAGCGCTTAGAGCAGGGCTTCCCACATAGTAAGCACTTACCAAATGCCATGATTATTATCCAGCGCTTAGAGTAAGGCTTCCCACATAGTAAGCGCTTCCCAAATGCGCTGATTATTATCCAGCGCTTCGAGCAGGGCTTCCCACATAGTAAGCGCTTACCAAACACCAATATTATTATCCAGCGCTTAGAGCAGGGCTTCCCACATAGTAAGCGCTTACCAAATACCAATATTATTATCCAACGCTTACAACAGGGCTTCCCACATAGTAAGCACTTACCAAATGCCATGATTATTATCCAGCGCTTGGAGCAGGGCTTCCCACATAGTAAGCGCTTACCAAATACCATTATTATTATCCAGCGCTTAAAGCAGGGCTTCCCACATAGTAAGCGCTTCCCAAATGCCATTATTATCCAGCTCTTAGAACACTGGTTCCCACACAGTAGGCGCTTCCCACATAGTAAGCGCTGACCAAATACCAATATTATTATCCAACGCTTACAACAGTGCTTCCCACATAGTAAGCACTTACCAAATGCCATGATTATTATCCAGCGCTTCGAGCAGGGCTTCCCACATAGTAAGCGCTTACCAAATTCCGTGATTATTATCCAGCGCTTGGAGCAGGGCTTCCCACATAGTAAGCCCTTCCCAAATACCAATATTATTATCCAACGCTTAGAGCAGGGCTTCCTACATAGTAAGCGCTTACCAAATACCAATATTGTTATCCAGCGCTTAGAGCAGGGCTTCCCACATAGTAAGCGCTTACCAAATACCAACATTATTATCCAGCTCTTAGAGCAGGGCTCCCCACATAGTAAGCGCTTACCAAATGCCATGATTATTATCCAGCGCTTACAACAGTGCTTCCCACATAGTAAGCGCTTCCCAAATGCGCTGATGATTATCCAGGGCTTGGAGCAGGGCTTCCCAAATGCGCTGATGATTATCCAGGGCTTGGAGCAGGGCTTCCCACATAGTAAGCGCTTCCCAAATACCAATATTATCATCCAGCGCTTGGAGCAGGGCTTCCCACATAGTAAGCGCTTCCCAAATACCAATATTATCATCCAGCGCTTGGAGCAGGGCTTCCCACATAGTAAGCGCTTCCCAAATACCAATATTATCATCCAGCGCTTGGAGCAGGGCTTCCCACATAGTAAGCGCTTCCCAAATACCAATATTATCATCCAGCGCTTGGAGCAGGGCTTCCCACATAATAAGCGCTTCCCAAATACCACTATTATCATCCAGCGCTTGGAGCAGGGCTTCCCACATAATAAGCGCTTCCCAAATACCAATATTATCATCCAGCGCTTGGAGCAGGGCTTCCCACATAGTAAGCGCTTCCCAAATACCAATATTATCATCCAGCGCTTGGAGCAGGGCTTCCCACATAGTAAGCGCTTCCCAAATACCAATATTATCATCCAGCGCTTGGAGCAGGGCTTCCCACATAGTAAGCGCTTCCCAAATACCAATATTATCATCCAGCGCTTGGAGCAGGGCTTCCCACATAAGTAAGGGCTTCCCAAATACCAATATTATCATCCAGCGCTTGGAGCAGGGCTTCCCACATAATAAGCGCTTCCCAAATACCAATATTATCATCCAGCGCTTGGAGCAGGGCTTCCCACATAATAAGCGCTTCCCAAATACCAATATTATTATCCAGCGCTTGGAGCAGGGCTTCCCACATAAGTAAGCGCTTCCCAAATACCAATATTATCATCCAGCGCTTAGAGCAGGGCTTCCCACATAGTAAGCGTTTACCAAATACCATGATTATTATCCAGCGCTTGGAGCAGGGCTTCCCACATAGTAAGCGCTTCCCAAATACCAATATTCTTATCCAGCGCTTAGAGCAGGGCTTCCCACATAGTAAGCGCTTCCCAAATGCGCTGATGATTATCCAGGGCTTGGAGCAGGGCTTCCCACATAGTAAGCGCTTCCCAAATACCAATATTATCATCCAGCGCTTGGAGCAGGGCTTCCCACATAGTAAGCGCTCACCAAACACCAATATTATTATCCAGCGCTTAGAGTAAGGCTTCCCACACAAGTAAGCGCTTCCCAAATACCGTCATTATTATCCAGCGCTTGGAGCGGGGCTTCCCACATAGTAAGCGCTTCCCAAATACCACTATTATCATGCAGCGCTTGGAACAGGGCTTCCCACCTAGTAAGCGCTTAGCAAATACCCATATTATTACCCAGCGCTTGGAGCGGGGCTTCGCACCTAGTAAGCGCTGACGAAACGCGGTGATTGTGGTGATTGTGTGGTGTCCCTTCCCCCCGTCCCGTCCCCGTCCCCCCGGTCCCCCCGTCCCCCGTCCCTCACCGCGGGCGGCCTGATTTTGCAGATGCCGGACTTCTCGGCGATGGGCCTGATCTTGGCGATGTAGCCCAGCGGGTCCCGGAACTCGGCCCAGCTGGGCTCGAACACGGGGCACTCGGGCGGCGGCAAGAAGTCGTCGGAGCCGGGCTCCATGGCGGAGCGGAGTCCCTCCGCCTCCTCTCCTCGCCCTCTCCCCTCCTCAGGGGGCCATGGCGTCGCCCACGGTCCGACCCCCTCGCTATCGCCTCACACCCGCCGCCGCCGCCATCTTGCCGCCTCCTCCCCGTCCCGTCGCCCTCCCACCACAACAAACCGTATCCCTCCGCGAGCCCCCCGCGGCCCCCACGGCCCGGGCCGCCCCCTCCCGTCGGACCCCCCGGACTTCCACGCTCCCACCGGGGACCGAAAGCGGGGATCCCCGACCGACAGGGCCGGAGGGAGCCGTCCCCGCCGTGGAGAAATAGTCCCGGGCCGGTGGAGGGACACGGCGACGGCGCGCCTGCGCCGGGTCTCGTTGCGGACGGGCACGTTTAAAGGGCGGGGTGCGCATGCGCGCTGCGGAGGGCGACAGGAAGAGAAGCGGCGGCGGCGGAGGGCGCGCTGACGAGGTCGCGGCCCGCCCCTTCAAGGAGGAGCTGAGGGGAAGCCTGGGGAATCATAATAATAATAATAAAATAATAATAAAAAAATAATAATAATAAATATAGCATTTACTAAACTCTTACTACGTGCAAAGCGCTGTTCTAAGCGCTGGGGAAGTCACAGGGTGATCAGGTTGTCCCCTACTTCCCAAGCGCTTCGTCCAGTGCTCTGCACACAGTAAGCGCTCAACAAATACGATTGATTGATTGATAATAATAATAATGGCATTTATTAAGCGCTTACTACGTGCAAAGCGCTGTTCTAAGCGCTGGGGAGGTCACAGGGTGATCAGGTTGTCCCCTACTTCCCAAGCGCTTCGTCCAGTGCTCTGCACACAGTAAGCGCTCAATAAATACGATTGATTGATTGATTGATAATAATAATAATGGCATTTATTAAGCACTTACTACGTGCAAGGCCCTGTTTTGTACTTCCCAAGCGCTTAGTCCAGTGCTCTGCACACAGTAAGCGCTCAATAAAGACGATTGACGATGATGTTCTAAGCGCTGGGGAGGTTACAAGGTGATCAGGTTGTCCCATACTTCCCAAGCGCTTCGTCCAATGCTCTGCACACAGTAAGCGCTCAATAAAGACGATTGATTGATTGATTGATTGATGGGGGGTTCACAGTCTTCATCCCCATTTTCCAGATGAGGGAACTGAGGCCCAGCTTCCCCTTTTAGACTGTGAGCCCACTGTTGGGTAGGGACCGTCTCGATACGTTGCCAACTTGGACTTCCCAAGCACTTAGTCCAGTGCTCTGCACACAGTAAGCGCTCAATAAATACGATTGATTGATTGATTGATGAGGGATTCACAGTCTTCATCCCCATTTTCCAGATGAGGGAACTGAGGCACAGCTCCCCCGTTTAGACTGTGAGCCCACTGTTGGGTAGGGACCGTCTATATGTTGCCAGCTTGTACTTCCCAAGCGCTTAGTACAGTGCTCTGCACACAGTAAGCGCTCAATAAATACGATTGATTGATTGATTGATTGATTGACTGTCTATGTTGCCAACTTGTACTTCCCAAGCGCTTAGTACAGTGCTCTGCACACAGTAAGCGCTCAATAAAAACGATTGATTGATTGTCTCTATATGTTGCCAACTTGTACTTCCCAAGCGCTTAGTACAGTGCTCTGCACACAGTAAGCACTCAATAAATACGATTGATTGATTGGTTGATTAAGTGACTCGCCCAAAGTCACACAGCTGACGACTGGCAGAGCCGGGATTCGAACCCATGACCTCTGACTCTAAAACCCGTGCTCTTTCCACTGAGCCACGCTGCCGGCCCTCAGCCTTCCCGGGAAATCCTGGGAAATCAATCAATCAATCGTATTTATTGAGCGCTTACTGTGTGCAGAGCACTGTACTAAGCGCTTGGGAAGTCCAAGTTGGCAACATCTAGAGACGGTCCCTACCCAACAGCGGGCTCACAGTCTAGAAGGGGGAGACAGACAACAAAACAAATTAACAAAATAAAATAAATAGAATAGATATGTACTAGTAAAATAAATAAATAGAGTAATAAATATGTGCAAACTAGCTCGCTCTCTTCCTCCCTTCAAAGCCCTACCTCATTCATTCATTCTTTCAATTACTTATTGAGCGCTTCCTGTGTGCAGAGCACTGCACTAACATCCCGCCCCTTGAAGGAGGAGCCTCTGGGAAGCGAAGGGAATGCCGGCCTCATCCTTCCCGGGAAACTAGCTCGCTCTCTTCCTCCCTTCAAAGCCCCACTGAGAACTCACTTTTTATTCATTCATTCATTCATTCAATCGTAGAACTCACTTTTCCTTCATTCATTCAATCGTATTTATTGAGCACTTCCTGTGTGCAGAGCACTGGACTAACATCCCGCCCCTTGAAGGAGGAGCCTCTGGGAAGCGAGAGGAATGCCGGGCCTTAGCCTTTGCCGGGCCTTAGCCTTCCCGGGAAACTAGCTAGCTCGCTTCCTCCCTTCAAAGCCCTACTGAGAGATCACCTCATTCATTCAATCGTATTTACTGAGTGCTTACTGTGTGCAGAGCACTGGACTAAGCGCTTGGGAAGTCCAAGTTGGCAACTTATAAAGACGGTCCCTACCCAACAGTCTAGAAGGGGGAGACAGGCAACAAAACAGAACATATAAACCAAATAAAATAAATAGAATAAATATGCACAAGTAAAATAGAGTAATAAATATGTACAAACATATATACATATTCATTCATTCATTCAATCATATATCTCGAGCGCTTCCCGTGTGCAGAGCACTGGACTCTTTTAGACTGTGAGCCCACTTTTAGACTGTGAGCCCACTTTTAGACTGTGAGCCCACTGTTGGGTAGGGACTGTCTCTATGTGATGCCAATTTGTACTTCCCAAGCACTTAGTACAGTGCTCTGCACATAGTAAGCGCTCAATAAATACGATTGATTGATTGATTGGACTAAGAGCTTGGGAAGGATAAATTGGCAACGTACAGAGACGGTCCCTACCCAACAGTGGACTCACAGTCTAGAGGGGGAAGACAGACAACGAAACAAAGCATATAAACCAAATAAAATAAATAGAATAAATATGCACAAGTTAAATAAATTAGAGTAATAAATATGTACAAGCATATATACATATTAATTCATTCATTCAATCGTATTTATCGAGCGCTTACTGTGTGCAGAGCACTGGACTAAGCGCTTGGGAAGTCCAAGTTGGCAACATCTAGAGACAGTCCCTACCCAACAGCGGACTCACAGTCTAGAAGGGGAAGACAGACAATGAAACAAAGCATATAAACCAAATAAAATAGAGTAATAAACATGTACAAACATATATACATATTCATTCATTCATTCAATCGTATTTATTGAGTGTTTACTGTGTGCAGAGCACTGGACTAAGCGCTTGGGAAGTACAAGTTGGCAACATCTAGAGATGGTCCCTACCCAACAGCGGGCTCACAGTCTAGAAGGGGGAGACAGGCAACAAAACATATAAACTAAATAAAATAAATAGAATAAATATGTACAAGTAAAATAGAGTACTAAATCTGTACAAACATATATACATATATACAGGTGCTGTGGGGAGGGGAAGGAGGTAAGGCGGGGAGGATGGGGAGGAGAAGGAGGGGGCTCAGTGTGGGAAGGCCTCCTGGAGGAGGTGAGCTCTCAGTAGGGCTTTGAAGGGAGGAAGAGAGCACTTCCCAAGCGCTTAGTCCAGTGCTCTGCACACAGTAAGCGCTCAATAAATACAATTGAATGAATGAATGAACCCGCAGGGACTTGGGAATCCTCGAGCTGGGCAGCAAAAGGGACCCGATTTGTTGTCTGTCTCCCCCCTTCTAGACTGTGAGCCCGTTGGTGCGTAGGGACCGTTTCTCTAGGTTTCCGGCTTGTAATAATAATAATGATAATAATGATGGCATTTGTTAAGCACTTACTATGTGCAGAGCACTGCTCTAATAATAATAATGTTGGCATTAAGCGCTTACTATGTGCAAAGCACTGTTCTAAGCGCTGGGGAGGTTACAAGGTGATCAGGTTGTCCCATGGGGGTTCACAGTCTTCATCCCCATTTTACAGATGAGGGAACTGAGGGGCAGAGAAGTTAAGTGACTTGCCCAAAGTCACACAGCTGACAACTGGTGGAGGCAGGATTTGAACCCAAGCGCTGGAGGCGGATCCAAGGTGTTCAGGTTGTCCCACGTGGGGCTCACAGTCTTCACCCCCATTTTACAGATGAGGGAACTGAGGCTCAGAGAAGTGAAGTGACTTGCCCAAGGTCACACGGCAGACACGTGGTGGAGCCGGGATTCGAACCCATTCATTCATTCATTCAATCGTATTTATTGAGCGCTGACTGTGTGCAGGGCACTGGACTAAGCGCTTGGGAAGTCCAAGTTGGCAACATCGAGAGACGGTCCCTACCCAACAGCGGGCTCACAGTCTAGAAGGGGGAGACAGACAACTAAACAAAACATATTAACAAAATAAAATACATAGAATAAATATGTACAAATAAAATAAATAAATGAATACAGTAATAAATACATAAAAACATATATCCATATATACAGGTGCTGTGGGGAGGGGAAGGAGGTAAGGTGGGGGGATGGGGAGAGGAAGGATGGGAATGACCCATGACCTCTGACTCCAAAGCTCTTGTACTTCCCAAGCGCTTAGCACAGTGCTCTGCACACAGTCAGAGCTCAATAAACACGATGAAATGAATGAACAATAATAATTGTGGTATTTGTTAAGTGCTTACTATGTTCTAAGTACTGGGGAGGATCCAAGGTGATCAGGTTGTCCCACATGGGGCTCACAGTCTTCATCCCCATTTTATAGATGAGGGAACTGAGGCTCAGAGAAGTGAACTGACTTGCCCAAGGTCACAAAGCAGACTTGTGGCGGAGCTGGGATTTGAACCCATTACCTCTGACTCCAAAGCTCTTGTACTTCCCAAGCGCTTAGCACAGTGCTCTGCACACAGTTAGTGCTCAATAAATACAATGAAGTGAATGAACAATAATAATTGTGGTATTTGTTAAGCGCTTACTATGTTCTAATCGCTGGGGAGGATCCAAGGTGATCAGGTTGTCAGACGTGGGACTCACAGTCTTCATCCCCATTTTACAGATGAGGGAACTGAGGCTCAGAGAAGTGAAGTGACTTGCCCAAGGTCACACAGCAGACATGTGGTGGAGCTGGGATTCGAACCCATGACCTCTGACTCCAAAGCCCGTGTACTTCCCAAAGCCCTTGTACTTCCTAAGTGCTTAGCACAGTGCTGAGCACACAGCGCTCAATAAATACGATGGAATGGATGAATAATAATAATTGTGGTACTTGTTAAGCGCTTACTATGTTCTAAGCGCTGGGGAGGATCCAAGGTGATCAGGTTGTCCCACGGGGGGCTCGCAGTCTTCATCCCCATTTTACAGATGAGGGAACTGAGGCTCAGAGAAGTGAAGTGACTTGCCCAAGGTCACACAGCAGACATGTGGCGGAGCTGGGATTCAAACCCATGACCTCTGACTCCAAAGCTCTTGTACTTCCCAAGCGCTTAGTACAGCGCTCTGCACACAGTAAGCGCTCGATAAATACGATTGATTGATTGATTGATTATGAGCCCACTGTTGGGTAGGGACTGTCTCTATATGTTGCCAACTTGTACTTCCCAAGCGCTTAGTCCAGTGCTCTGCACACAGTAAGCGCTCAATAAATACGATCGATTGATTAACAAATACCATAAACAAACAAACAGAAAAACCCAATTCCTTCTTTGGTCCAGGTCAAGGACGCTGAGCTCAGCCCGGAGTTTCCGGATGAAACTCTTGAACCTCAGTAACTGACGCTGCCTCAGACTCCTTGATTGTTATTAATATTATTATTGACATTTGTTAAGCCCCCATTACGTAGCAAGCACTATACTGTACCAAGATAAACTTGAATAATTAATATTAATATAGTATTAAGTGTTTTCTATCGGCCAAGCCCAAGTTAATCGGTTCAAATGCAGTCCTTGTCCCAGGAGAAGGAGAATCAGCCTCGGCCTTGTTATCAAGGTGATTAAACCCCACTGAACAGCAGGCCGGGGGTCCTGATTAGATCATCATCATCAATCGTATTTATTGAGCGCTTACTATGTGCAGAGCACTGTACTAAGCGCTTGGGAAGTCCAAATTGGCAACATCTAGAGACAGTCCCTACCCAACAGCGGGCTCACAGTCTAAAAGGGGGAGACAGAGAACAAAACCAAACATACTAACAAAATAAAATAAATAGAATAGATATGTACAAGTAAAAGAAAGAAAGAAAGAAAGAAATAGAGTAATGAATATGTACATATATACATCTATACAGGTGCTGTGGGGAAGGGAAGGAGGTAAGAAGGCGGGGGATGTAGATCCAAGGGGTAGCTTCATCTTGTTCTCAGCTACTCCTTTCAGAATCAATCAATCAATCGTATCTATTGAGCGCTTACTGTGTGCAGAGCGCTGTACTAAGCGCTTGGGAAGTACAAGTTGGCAACATATAGAGACGGTCCCTACCCCACAGTGGGCTCACAGTCTGGTCAGAAGACCAGAGAACAAAGGGAAGATGTGCTGTGAAGTGCTCCCCGTTTACAGATGAGAAAACTGAGGCATAGAGAAGCTGAGCGACTTGTCCAAGGTCACATACAGGCAAGTGGCAGAGGCAGGATTAGAATTAGAGGATTGATTGATTGATTGATTGATTGAGACTGTGAGCCCAATGTTGGGTAGGGACTGTCTCTATATGTTGCCAATTTGTCCTTCCCAAGCGCTTAGTACAGTGCTCTGCACATAGTAAGCGCTCAATAAATACGATCGATGATGATGACTACCATATTGGCCTAGAAGAGATCCAAGAGGACCCGCCCTCTTGGGTCTGATCTTCCTGGCGTCCCAACATCCTTCCGTGAGCTCGTCTCGCTGATTATGAGGTGGAGAGCCCAGATCTTGCCTGCCAGACAATCAATCAATCAATCGTATTTATTGAGCGCTTACTGTGTGCAGAGCACTGGACTAAGCGCTTGGGAAGTCCAAGTTGGCAACATAGGGAGACGGTCCCTACCCAACAGTGGGCTCACAGTCTAGAGGGGGGAGACAGAGAACAAAACAAAACACATTAACAAAATAAAATAGAATAGATATGTACAAGTAAAATAAATAAATAGAGTAATAAATCCGTACAAACATATATACATATATACAGGTGCTGTGGGGAAGGGAAGGAGGTAAGGTGGGGGGGATGGAGAGGGGGACGAGGGGGAGAGGACACAGGTCAGACACATCTCTCAGTGTGGCTCAGTGGAAAGAGCCCGGGCTTTGGAGTCAGAGGTCATGAGTTCAAATCCCGACTCCGACAGTTATCAGCTGTGTGCCTTTGGGCAAGTCACTTAACTTCTCTGGGCCTCAGTTCCCTCATCTGTAAAATGGGGATTAAAACTGTGAGTCCCCCCTGGGACAACCTGATCACCCTTGTAACCTCCCCAGCGCTTAGAACAGTGCTTTGCACATAGTAAGCGCTTAATAAATGCCATCATTATGAGAAGCAGCGTGGCTCAGTGGAAAGAGCCCGGGCTTTGGAGTCAGAGGTCATGGGTTCAAATCCCAACTCTGCCACCTGACTGCTGTGTAACCTTGGGCAAGTCACTTCACTTCTCTGAGCCTCAGTTACCTCATCTGTAAAAGGGGGATTAAGATTGTGAGCCCCACGTGGGGCAACTTGATCACCTTGTATCCCCCCCAGCGCTTAGAACAGTGCTCTGCATATAGTAGGCACTTAACAAATGCCATCATTATTATTATTATTATTATTATTATTATTATTATTATTATTATTATCTCTCCCCATCGGTTAGGGGGTCTGCAGCCATCTGCGGAGAACAGAGAAGCAGCATGGCTCAGTGGAAAGAGCCCGGGCTTTGGAGGTCATGGGTTCAAATCCTGGCTCCGCCAGTTGTCAGCTGTGTGACTTTGGGCAAGTCGCTTAACTTCTCTGTGCCTCAGTTACCTCATCTGGAAAATGGAGATTAAGACTGTGAGCCCCCCGGGGGACAACCTGATCACCTTGTAACCTTCCCAGCACTTAGAACAGTGCCTTGCACATAGTAAGTACTTAATAAATGCCATCATTATTATTATTATTATTATTATTATTATTATTATTATTATTATCTGGATCTTCCCCATCTCAGCTACCTCATTTGGTCCCTGCTGATCTTCCTCTGTTGTTGTTCCTCCACTCTCTCCAGCTTCACCGTCACCAGGCAGAGAATGTGAGGAGGGGCAGGGATGCGAGAGGAGCCTTTTTACAAAAAGCAGTGTGGCAGAGAAGCAGCATGGCTCAGTGGAAAAGAACATGGGCTTTGGAGTCAGAAGTCATGGGTTCAAATCCCAGCTCTGCCAATTGTCAGCTGTGTGACTTTGGGCAAGTCACTTAACTTCTCTGTGCCTCAGTTACCTCATCTGTAAAATGGGGATGAAGACTGTGAGCCCTCTGTGGGACAACCTGATCACCTTGTAACCTCCCCAGCGCTTAGAACAGTGCTTTGCACATAGTAAGTGCTTAATAAATGCCATTATTATTATTATTAGCAGAAAGAGCACGGTCCTGAGAGTCAGAGGGCCTGAGTTCTAATCCCGGCTCTGCCACGTGCCTGCTGTGTGACCTTGGCCAAGTTATCTAACTCCTTGGTACCTCAGTTTCCTCATCTATAAAATGGGGATTCCATACCAGTTCCCCCTCCCGCTTAGATGGGGAGTCCCACGTGCAACAGGAACTGTTCGATCTTGTATCCACCCCAGCATAAAGTACTTAACAAATACCACAGTTATTATTATCATCAGCAGCATCATTATGATTACTACCTCGTGGCTCAGTGGAAAGAGCCCGGGCTTTGGACTCCGAGGTCATGGGTTCTAATCCCGGCTCCGCCAATTGTCAGCTGTGTGACTTTGGGCAAGTCACTTCACTTCTCTGCACCTCAGTTACTTCATCTGTAAAATGGGGATTAAGACTGTGAGCCTCCCGTGAGACAACCGCATCACCTTGTAACCTCCCCAGCTCTTAGAACAGTGCTTTGCACATAGTAAGCACTTAATAAATGCTATCATTCTTATTATTATTACCTCCATCCTGCTGTGCTGGGGCCTGGAGGGAGAGGGAAGATAATGGAGAGAGGGTCTGCTACTGCCTGACTCCTCTGCAACTGATCCTCAGCTCATCCCTTTCATCCCCTTTTGAGACTGTGAGCCCACTGTTGGGTAGGGACTGTCTCTATATGTTGCCAATTTGTACTTCCCAAGCGCTTAGTACAGTGCTCTGCACATAGTAAGCGCTCAATAAATACGATTGATGATGATGATGATCCCTTTCCCCGCCAAAGTCCCGGCAGGCCCCTTCAGTCACCAGGTCCCTAGATTGTAAGCTTGTTGTTGTCAAGGGAACATGTCTACCAACTCTGATGTATTCTCCCAAGCAGTCAGTAATAATAATAATAATAATAATAATAATGATAATAATAATAATAATAATAATATTTGTTAAGTACTTACTATGTGCCAAGCACTGTTCCAAGCACTGTTACAAGATACAACCTGATCTCCTTGTAACCTCCCCAGCGCTTAGAACAGTGCTTTGCATGTAGTAAGTGCTTAATAAATGCCGCCATCATCATCATCATCATCATCATCAATCGTATTTATTGAGAGCTTACTGTGTGCAGAGCCCTGTACTAAGCGCTTGGGAAGTACAAGTTGGCAACATATAGAGACAGTCCCTACCCAACAGTGGGCTCACAGTCTAAAATAAGTGCCATCATCATCATCATGGTGATCAGGTTGTCCCACATGGGGCTCACAATCTTAATCCCCATTTTACAGACGAGGTAACAGAGGCACAGAGAAGTTAAGTGACTTGCCCAAAGTCACACAGCTGACAATTGGCAGAGCCGGGATTTGAACCCATACAGTGCACAAAATAAGCGCTCAATAAATACCACTGACCATTGGCAATCTCTGCTCATGTCTCAGAGAGTGCAACTCTATTTCGCTACCAACTCTACCTCCATCTGCCTCAAGTGGGAGCGGAGCCAGGATGCTTCATCGCTAAATGTGCTCACCCTCAAATACAGTCCCTGCCCGGAGTAGGCTTTCAATTATTTGCTGTTTGTCTTTGTTTTTTAGGACCTCTCCATCATCATCATCATCATCATCAATCGTATTTATTGAGCGCTTACTATGTGCAGAGCACTGTACTAAGCGCTTGGGAAGTACAAATTGGCAACATATAGAGACAGTCCCTACCCAACAGTGGGCTCACAGTCTAAAAGGGGGAGACAGAGAACAAAACCAAACATACTAACAAAATAAAATAAATAGGATAGATATGTACAAGTAAAATAAATAGAGTAATAAATATGTACAAAAATATATACATATATACAGGTGCTGTGGGGAAGGGAAGGAGGTAAAATGGGGGGGATGGAGAGGGGGATGAGGGGGAGAGGAAGGAAGGGGCTCAGTCTGGGAAGGCTTCCTGGAGGAGGTGAGCGCTCAGTAGGGCCTTGAAGGGAGGAAGAGAGCGAGCTTGGCGGATGGGCAGAGGGATTGGGGGCATTCCAGGCCCGGGGGAGGACGTGGGCCGGGGGTCGATGGCGGGACAGGCGAGAGCGAGGTACGGTGAGGAGATTAGCGGCAGAGGAGCGGAGGGTGCGGGCCGGGCTGGAGAAGGACAGAAGGGAGGGGAGGTAGGAGGGGGCGAGGCGATGGACAGCCTGGAAGCCCAGGGTGAGGAGTTTCTGCCTGATGCGCGGATTGATTGGTAGCCACTGGAGATTTTTGAGGAAAAAAATCTCCAAGTTCAATCTCTCCAAGTTCAGGTAGAGCTGTGAAGGTGAAAAAAGCCTGTGTAATGAGGTACAGCGTGGCTCACTGGAAAGCACATGGGCTTGGGAGTCAGAGGTCATGGGTTCGAATTCTGACTCTGCCAACTGACAGCTGTGTGACTTCGGGCAAATCACTTAACTTCTCTGGGCCTCAGTTACCTCATCAGTGGAAAGCGCCCGGGCTTTGGAGTCAGGGGTCATGGGTTCGAATCCCGGCTCCGCCACATGTCTGCTGTGTGACCTTGGGCAAGTCACTTAACTTCTCTGAGCCTCAGTTACCTCATCTGTAAAATGGGGGATTAAGACTGTGAGCCCCACGTGGGACAACTTGATCACCTTGTATCCCCCCAGCGCTTAGAACAGTGCTTTGCACATAGTAAGCGCTTAACAAATATTATTATTATTATTACCTCATCTGTAAAATGGGGATTAAGGCTGTAATCAATCAATCAATCGTATTTACTGAGCGCTTACTGAGTGCAGAACACTGTACTAAGCGCTTGGGAAGTACAAGTTGGCAACATCTAGAGACAGTCCCTACCCAACAGTGGGCTCACAGTCTAGAAGGGGGAGACAGAACAAAACCAAACATATTAACAAAATAAAATGAATAGAATAGATATGTACAAGTAAAATAAATACAGTAATAAATATGTACAAACATATATACAGGTGTATATATGTAAGCCCCCTGTGGGACAACCTGATCACCTTGTAACCTCCCCAGTGCTTAGAACAGTGCTTTGCACATAGTAAGTGCTTAATAAATGCCATTATTATTATTATTACTACCCACTTGAAGAAGGAAAAGAAAAGTTTTTTTTAATGACATTTATTAAGCGCTTACTATGTGCAAAGCACTGTTCTAAGCACTGGGGAGCAAGGTGATCAGGTTGTCCCATGCGGGGGCTCACAGTCTTAATCCCCATTTTACAGATGAGGTAACTGAGGCCCAGAGAAGTTAAGTGACTTGCCCAAAGTCACACAGCTGACAATTGGAGGAGCTGGGATGTGAACCCGTGATCTCTGATTCCAAAGCCCGGGCTCTTTCCACTGAGCCACGCTGCTTCCCAAAATTTCAGGTTGAGAGGACTCTCTAGATGGCCAAACCAGTCTCACCAACCATAGTTTCCTCGGTGGTCTGAGCTGAGGGTTAGAAACTTCCAAAATTACACTTCCCAATTCAGATTGCGGCACCAGAAACGGACTCCCCGTTCAGCCGTGATTCCCAACCCTCAAGTCATCAGGGAGTTATCGTAGATGGGGTTCAGCAAGGTTTACTGACCAACTAATAGACCCCACATTTTCAAGAAGAGTCAAACTTCACCACCGAATGATTCCGCCTAACAGCCCACCAGTCCAAGCCCTCCAGCACAAACGGACACAAGGACCCCCTTCTGATCTCTGTAATACAACCCCCAACCATAGCTTTACCCATCATCATCATCATCAATCGTATTTATTGAGCGCTTACTGTGTGCAGAGCACTGTACTAAGCGCTTGGGAAGTACAAGTTGGCAACATATAGAGACAGTCCCTACTCATCATAAATAGTCCTGTGCCTTTCTCTAGATTTAAGCTTGTTGTGGGCAGGAAACAGTGTCCGCTAACTCTGTACTCTCCCAAGTGCTTGAAACAGTGCTCTCCATATAGTAAGTACTCAATAAATACCATTGTTCGATTGCTTGATTTCTCCTGTGGGCCGAGTCCTGAGGGACGGCAAGTACCTTAATGTTTACACCCTGTGTTTACACTCAGGGCAGACAGCCTTCATCAATCGTATTTATTGAGCGCTTACTGTGTGCAGAGCACTGTACTAAGCGCTTGGGAAGGCCTTGGGCCTTCCTCTCTGAGGGGAGGGGAGCTCGGCTGTTTTGTAGTATCTTCCAGAGATGATTGAGTCATCAGCTTTTTGATGACTTCCAGCTTCTCCTGGGCTCCTCCTTAAATTCTGGGCCGACGGCTGCTGTTAACAGGAATTTTTGGGGGTGCTTGTGTTCAATTTTGGGGTCTTGACTGGCCAGGATGGAACTCAACAAAATCCCTTTTCTCCTTATTTTTAAGACAAAAGGCAAACTTTTCTCCACACTTACCAGTTTCACGTCCGTGCACTTTTACACACACACAGAGGCACTCATACCCCCTCTCCATTAGGGCATCTTTATATCCCCAGACATTTGTAGTTGTTGCTGGGAGAAGAGACTTGCATAGACACGGCTTGACTCGTGGGTCTCAAGGTTGGACAATCTATTGTTTGGATGCCCCCAGGCCTCTTTTAGGACGAGGAGATCTGAGAATAGCTGGCCAGGGAGGTGGTCCCCATTGGTGGCCAGCCGTATCGAGACCCTTCGACAAGGGAAGGAGGCCCGCCGAATGGGCAGGAATATACCGGGCCCGGGGGAATTGTCCTCTGGATGCTTGGATGTGCTTGGGCTAGGATTAGAAGTAGCTTTGGGATGGGCAGATCTTTGCTCCTGCAGATGGAAATGGAGAATTCCCGCCTGAAAACCTCCTCCTTACAGTGATGGGAAGTACAGGAGACACTAAACAAACACAAATGGGAAAGGAATGAGGCTGAGAGGCCTGGGCAGCTGCCTCAGGAGAGAACTGTAGGAAGGTGGGAAGTGGAGATGTTGGATCTGAGGGGAGCCGCTCTAGAGATGTGGAAAGGGCGAAGCTGGGAAATACATTAGAGCAAAGGGAATGATGTGAGAATCGGGAGGAAGGGAAAGCAGAGAGGAGAGGACATGATAGTGACTTGGAGGTGAAAAGATAAGGTTTTCTACAGGTCACCAATTCCACTCTGTGGCAGAAGAATGTAAGTGGAATTATTATGGTATTTGTTACGCACTTACCGGGGGCAAGTACTGTTCTGAGTGATGGGGTAGATACAAGATAACCAGGTTGGACACTGTCATGAGCTAAGAGGGAAATCAGGGAAACGCTATAGTCCTTGCATTCAAAGATGAAACCACAAGCCAGGGAAATGAGGGCCACGGTGTATGATGAAGAGGTGGGGGCCACTCTATTCCGACCTTTGTGTCAGGTCAAGGGGTGTTTAGCACCATGATGTCCGTGGAGGGCAAAGCTGGGGCTACTACCTTATTGCACGGCTGGCCCCGAGAGAAACAACGTTCTCAGTCTGCAGGTTGGAGCCAAAGCCCCTGAGGCTACGGCCCCAATTCCTGGGTCCCCAGGAACCCAGGGTTCCCCTTTAATCTCCCAACTCGATGCTAAACTCAGGACCATATTAGAGGAGGAGAAGGAAAAGAGGGAATAGGAATTTGGAGAGGCACCCGATTGTCCCGTGGCAAGGGTCTCCGTTCCGGGAGCTGGTTCAATCCTAGCCTGGGGTTGGGGTGCGCGTATACGTTGGGGGTTGAGGGAAGGGCTCTAGTTTTGAGGAAAATGGCAGAAAGTTTGGATATTCTCAACCCGGTCTCTCTGGTCTTCCTCCTGCTCACCTCCTGGCACCCAGCTGGCCAACCTCCCCATTCGCCCACCCTCCAGCTTCACGACCCCACAAGGGGAAGGAGCAGGCAGAGGCCTAGGTGAGCACACGCCAAAGACATTTGGGCATTTATGAGGCATCAAATATACATTTTTATGTACAAAGAGAAGAAAAAACCTCGATCGCAACAGCTTAAATCCCTTCCGTCCACACCCCGCGGTATCAAAACCCAGCCGCTGCTAGGGAGAGAGGGTAGTTAGCGGGGAGGAGGGTAGTGAAGGAGTCCCCGCGCACGCTCTGGTGGGCACTGCCCCTCCAGTCCAGCAGCCCCAAGTGACGTATTTATACTATATACAGTCAGGGTCTGTACAGCAACGACAAGGTGGCGGACATGCAAGGCTGAGGGACGGTGCAAGGCGAAAGCAGCGAGAGAGGGGTTGGGGGGAGGACCCAGATTGTAAAAAATATATTTATAATAAATAAAAAGGGAGGAGGTGCTCCGAGGGTGGGAGACAGGAGGCCCAGCCGGCAAGGGCAGTCGCAGGTCACAGTTGCCTTTTCCTCGGCACAGGGAGCCTCAATGGAGCAGGGTGGGCTATTTGGAGCCTCTGCAAACCTTGGGCCTGGGGTGGGGGAAGTATTGAAGGGCAGCTTTCACTTCCAAGGTGCCACCCCCCCGGAGCGTATTCCATGGACTTGGGCCTCGCTTCACTCTTCACTACATTCCATTTCCAAAGTCGCAACAGGGCACCTTCGGACTCCCCCTGCCACCCCTCTTTCCCCAAATGATCACCCCTCGCTTGCATCACCTCCGTCTTCTTGACTTTCTTAACCTCAACTGCCAGGGCAAAAATAATGCCCAGTCACATGGTGGCCCCTGAGCACCCTCTGGGGACCCTGCAGGGAGCAGAAACGGGGCGGGGGTAGCTTGGTGGCTGGGGGAGGGAGGTATATGCCCTGTTGGAGGTTGGGGGGGGGGGGGGGTGTATGCCCAGGGAGTCTAAAGTGCATTGGCATTTGTTTGGTTAGGACAGAATGGGGTTGGGGTGATGATGATGGGGCCCTCTCACTGGGCATAGGAGGGGGTTCCATCTCCCTGCTTGGAGGCTCACACACAGGGGGAAGTGGGGGAGAGCCACTCGAGAAGGGGGAGTGGCGATGGAGGGGTCGTCAGGCCATCCCCTAAACCCTAAGGGCCTCATTGAGGTCGGCCGAAGGAGAGGAAGAAAAAGGCTTCAGTTCCACCGAGTTCCAAATTCAGCCCTCCCCAGGCCAGCCTCCTCCCTCTCCCCTCCTCCAGTCGGGTAGCCCTTAATGTGTTACCGGCAAGAGCCGAGGAACAACCTGGCCCCGCGCTGCTTCCTCAGCCCTCCCGGGAAAGGAAGAACGCCGACTCTACCCCTTTTCCTCCTTGGTGCCCCCACCGTCTTCCTGACCATGTGCAAAATGGCAGCTCCTGGCCTGCCCACCAAAAATACTGAGGGATCAGGAGGCAAGGCCCAGAGTCAATGGCTGCTGCTCCTTCCTAGGAAACTGAACAGAGGGATGAAGGGGAGGAAGAAAGGGGTATCAAGGAAGAAGTCAAAGGGACTTCTTTGCATCGCTTCCGAATCCAGCTCCAAATCTGCGGCTGCAGCAGCTGGTGGGAAAGGAGAATGGAGGCAAAGGGGAATGGCGGGGGGCGGTTGGACGATTCGTTCACGCCACCCTCTAGAGAGAGCAGCATTTGAACGTAAGCACAAACGCATGTACGTCGGTTGGCCGGCTAGGGCATAAGGGGGGCGGGAAGGGGGGTGTAAGGGAGTGTGAGTGTCCGTCCGTCCCCCGTCCTGGCTGGGGCCAAGGGTGAGTGGATGGGTGGGTTTTGGGGAAGGGTGGGAGTCCATACGCATACACATACATGTCCACACGAATCCTTTTACCAACCTGAGGTGGTTGCTGAGAGTGCCTGTTCTACTGCATATACTTAGTTATGTACCCCGGGCAGGATATACCACACACGGTAGACGCCCTATCCCCCACTTCCCAGAGATAAGCCAAATTTACAATCAGGGGGCTTGAACAGCTTTGAGGGCTAGGGAGGTCGGAGTACGGTGCAGGCGGCTGCACCCTGGACCCTAACCTCCCCTCCACGGGATTCTCTCAGCCTTACGCGGCAGCTACACTGAAAGCCGGCCCTTCCTCCGCTCCCCGGCATCGCCACATTTTGGGCCTCCCCGAGGGGGGAAAAGAAAAAAAACCAAACGAACAAACACACAGGGTGAGGCAAGGGTGGAGGAGGTCCCTGCTGGTTGTAGAGTCAAGCAACACCAAAAAGAAGGGCAGAGAGGGCAGAAGGCCGAAGGCGTGTTCCCGCCCAGCCACGTGTTCCGTCCGGTTCCTCATCCTGTCAATGTGCTGAACTGTGTCCGTTTGCTCCTGAAGAATCTCGTTCGGCTCTGGTCACTCTGCCCCGTAGGCCTTCCAGGGGATCAGGGGACCCTGGGCTGGATCTGAGTAAGATTTCACAGAGGAGAGGAGAGAAGAAGGGGCAGGAAAAACTGCTCCTCGTCTCAAACTGGCCTAGAAGAGAGGACAGCGGGCAAGTCGGGAAGGGCGGGGGGGAGAAATGAGAACCCTGTGGGGGCTGAGTTTAGCCATGCCTGACCGCCTACCCCAACAGTCGAGGATGTGTCTATCAGTGTGTCCTGGGAGATTTTCTATATGGGTATAAAATTCAGAGATTTTTATATAAATAAATATATTCTATATATTTATATAAAATCCCTGAATATCTATTTGGAAAAGGAACGGTTTCAGAGGTCAGAGGTCTTCTTCCCCTAGGTCAAAGGGCGACCCTGGGGCTGCTCAGACTACGGTACTGATTCTGTTGACCGGTTTGGGCTTGGGGTTGGCGGTGGGCGGATTGGCCAGTCCCGTCGGCCCCACGCCATGCAGAGGGGCATGCGGGGCGTGAGGGGAAGTTGGGGGCACCGGAGAGTGGGGGGTCATCGGGGTGTGAGGAGTGAGGGGGGTGTGAGGCGAGGGCGGAGGCAAGGGCGGGTAAGAAGGGTGCGGGGGAATGGGCGAGTGGGGCGAGAGCGGGGACTGGGGGTGGTGGGGATGCGAGTGGGCGTGGGCGGCGTAGGGGCCGCCTGCCTGGCGTTGCCCTGGGTGCCCGCCGTGCTGCTGCTGCATCAGTTGGGGGTGGTGGCTGAAGATAAAGTGCTTGGGCCCCTGCTTGTGTATGGAGTGGCCCGGGGGCGGGCCGGGGGCCTGGTGGAGGTGCTGAGGGTAAGTATGGCTCAGGGCATGCTGGGGCGCGGGGCTGTACAGGGGCAGGGGGGAGGTGGGCTGATTGAGAGGATGGCGCCCATGCAGAGCAAACTGGGGGTGGGAGGAGGCCGGGGCGGCTCCCCCCCGCTTGGCCGCCCGCCCCACCCGCCCCAGCGTAAAGTGCTGGGGCGCCGGGGGGCCCTGCCCGTGGTAGCGATGAGGCCCCACGGGCGGGGCGGAGGCTGGCGGCGGGGGGATGACCGACTGCTGGGGAAGCGGGGCAGGCTGCTGGGGAGGGGGAGGCAGCGGAGGCTGGTGGTAGGGAGGCGGGGCGGGCCCCTGACCGTGGCAATACTGGGCATGCAGCGCCTGGATTTTGGACTGGCCGTCCCCCAGCGGGCCAGGCCCGTGGAGGTGGTGGGGATGGGCGTGGTGGGGGTGGTGGGAAGAAGAGGCCGACGAGGAGGAGGCCGAGGCCTGACTGGGAGGCGTCTGGAAGGGCCCCTTCCCGCGCTTGCTGCCAAACAAGGAGCCCAGGAAGGAGGAGGAGTTGGAGACGGGCCGCTGGCTCTTGTACTCCTCAGGTGGTGGAGGCGGTGGCATCCGTTGGTGGGGGCGGGGACTGCTAATAATAGACCCCTGGTGCGGAGGGAGGAAAAGGGGAGTCAGCCCAGATGGGGGGCGGGGGGGGGGGGGCACCCCCTACTCACCGGCTACCCGCAGCCCCGACCTCAGCCTCCCTCTTACCCCGGGGACTTCCACAGCCCTGCTGGCTGCTCAGGGGGACTGGCCAGAGCTGGGGTTCCCAAGGCGGGAGGGTCTGGGATGCCTGGGGGAAGGGACCCCCCCCTCCACCCCCCTCATGGAGCTGGCTGGTTCCTCTCCCATCTCCTGCCTATCTAAGCTGTACCCCCTGGCACTCCATTTTGGCCCGGGGGGTGGGGAGGAGCTTTCTGCCCCCACCCCTCTCCCCAAAGTCCATCTTCATTCCCCCAAAGTTGCCCTGCTCTCAGAGAGGCGAGAGGGAGTGTGAGAGTAGGAGGCGGGAGGGACAGACAGAGAGTGAGGACAGACAGACAGACAGGCCCGCCGCCCGAGCAGTAGCGCTGCCTCCCTTCCTTCCTCACTCTGGCGGTGCGCCTGGATGTGCACGGCTACGTCTGGGGGGCAGGGCACGTCTCCCGGGGCAGAGCCCCCGCCACTGAGTGGGGCCACCTGCCCCGTCACCCCCTTCCGGGTGCGGCCGAGGGAGCGGCCCATGCAGACGCGGGGGGCTGGGGGCCGGGGGGCACCCCACTTACTTCGATGGTGCTGTCCAGCGATCCCACGCTGTTACGCCGCCCCCGCTTCCCTGCACCCGGGGACGCAACGAGCCAAGTATTAGAGCAGCGGACCCCTGCCGCCGCCAGCAGAGCTCAGCCCCCCGCCCCCCCACCCACTCCCCACCCCCGGACCCCTGCGCTACACTCGCTCGCGGGAAGGTCGGAGCTGCGCTCCCGGGCCCTTGGCTCTGCTTCTCCCCATTGCTTGAGGGGGGTCGGCTCGGACCCGTGGACTACGTTGAGGCCCCCAATCCCTCTTCCCGAAGGTCTCCTAGCACAGGATCACAGGAGGGATTTGTTCCCCCTGCACAAGCTAACGGTCCATCTCTAAAGGATGCTCTCACCCCGTATCTTCCCCCAAACCCAATTCCCCAAGGCCAAGCGGGGAAGCAGAGGAGGCAGAAAAAGAGGGAGTGGAGAGGACAGAGACAGAGAAAGAACATGATCCTCCCCACCCTCGGATGCTACCTGCTCTGAACTGGCTAGACCACCCAGCTCTTGGCTCCTCTCTCCCGGCCCTGCTCTGACTGCGGCGCCTTGGCTTCCGCCAGTAGCGGCGGCGACAGCGGCAGTCCCTGGCAGCCGCGGGTGCTGCCACGTGGCGCTCGCTCCTGCCGCCGAACGAGGGGAGATGGTGGCGAGGAGGTGGAGTTGGGAGTTAGATGGTGGAGGGGTCCGAAACTGCCCGCTCCGACCGTCTGAGGAAGCCCAGCTTAGGTGAGGAGGAGACCGTGGGGAGGAACGCTTCTCCCTCGACTGGACCCCTTAAGGGTCGGGGCCTCCGACGCGGTGGGAAGGAGGGTTTTCCAGGCTCCCGACCCAGTCCCTCCATGGGGTTGGGGAGCGCTCGACAGCCCCTCACCTGCGTCTGACAGATCCCGCAGTGAACTGCTCAGGGTGCTGCGCTTGAGCCCGTCCCCCAGCCCGTAGGTGTCCTCCAGGCTGCTGCGGGGCAGCGCCCCATTGACTGTGTCCTTGGGGCCGGACGGCTGCGAAGCGTTGGGTCGCATCACCCCCTTCTGCTTCTCCAGCTCCGCTGTGGAGGGGGCGGGGGTGAGCGGAGCCTCTGCCCGGCTTCCTGCCCCCGCGCCCCAGCTCCGCGGCCTTCCGGGCCCGACGTCCCTCTCGTCGCATACCCGATCCCAACCCTGCCGAGAGCCCTTCCCTCCGCTACTCCGGTAAGACGCCGGTCCCCTGCTTGGGCCAAGGGCAGGCCGCGACACAATGGTTTCCGTAGCTTCTGCAGATGGTCCCTCGGGTCTACCTTCAAACGGGGGCTCTAGGACACTTTGGCACCGCCCCGAGGGTAAGCCTTGCAGTGCCCCCTCTCGTGCGGGCGCTCCCGCTGCCAACTGGGGAGCGGCAACGGAATCCACTCTGGTGAGGTCTCCGTTTTGTCTGGATGCCCAGAAGCCCCCTGAACTCATCCGAGCCCCAAGGGGGCCCGGGAACCGCTTTGAGCCACGGTGGGTGGCACCCAGAAGGGGCTTCCCAAACCTTCCAGGGCAGAGGCAGTCCCCCAACTGCCCAATTCCGGCCGCTGGATGACTCTCTGAGGCGCAACTCCCGGCAGCGAGTGCCGTACTACTTCTAGCTCCCACCAAGGACCTTAGTTGCCCACTGTCTCTCCTACTGGGCTGCCAGTCCCCATGGCCTCCACCACTCTCATGGAGATCCCTCCCTTTCCCAGCTCTCACCTCCCTTCCCAGCCCTCTTCTTTCCAAAGAACCAAGGGTCTCCTCTCTTCCAGGCTGGCTACCCAGAGTGGGAGGCCCTCCGGCCAGACCTCCCAACGGGAAGCCCTCCCCGCCCCCAAAAGGCTTGACCCTCACGGGAGTGTTGGGCAGCGTCCAGGCCTAGGCACTCACACTCAACACGGTACTTCTCCATCTCCTGCACCTCGGCGATGGACTCGCGCAGGTCAGAAGTGAAGCGGAGCCGGTCCTGGAGGCTGGGCGCGTTGAAGATGATGAGGACCTTCCGCTCCCCGCCTGGCACGGCCGACAGGAGCTTGATGCCAAACTGGTAATCTGTCGGGGCATCAAGGCTGGATCAGCTCTAGACTGCGAGCCCGTTGTTGGGTAGGGACCGTCTCTATATGTTGCCAACTTGTACTTCCCAAGCGCTTAGTACAGTGCTCTGCACACAGTAAGCGCTCGATAAATACGATTGAGTGAAATGAATGAATGAATCAGCTCAGGTGGTTGGAGGAAAGCAGGAGGGGAGAGGTCGGTGGAAGGATATGGCTCTCTACATCTGGTGTGGGTAGGGTTTTGGGCTCCGGAGGAGGGGCCTACAGTGCACTGGGAAAGACCCTTGGGTGGAGGGTGTAACTTGAGGAACCTGAATGATTCTGAAGGGTGGAGGGGTTGCCAAGAATGACCAATGTCAGGGTTGAGGGGGTGAGAGGAGGAAGGGTAGAGGGGAGTTCTTGGACGGAGGCACTCACAGGAGTTCTGAAAGAGCTGCATCTGCATTTCCACAAGTGGAAAGGACTGACGGAAGCTGTAGGTCACCAGGATTTTCTTCTTCTGGAAGATCTTCGTCACCTTCAGAGGACGTGGAGTTAGGGAACAAGGGACGGGTCGGTATTGGGGATTTTCCACTACACGTGGCAGGGCCCCTCCTCCCCCAGTCCCCAGGGCTCAAGGCTGGACAACTTACAGCAGGGGTATTTGGGGAACAAACAGCAGATTGTACATGCTCAATAAAAATGGACAATCATATATCTTCCAGAAGGTCTTCTCTGACTAACCCCTCATTTCCCCAACCTATCTGCCTTCCCCTCTGTGTCACCTAAGCACTGGGGTCTGTATCCCTTAAGCTTTTTGATACCTTGCTTTCAGGCCCACAGCACTTACATCCAAATCCTTATCCTCATCCAGCCCTGGGTGCTCCTGGGTCCCCAGTCACTCCAGCATCAGACCCATCAGCTGTCTGTTCTCAGTCAGGGACCCCTTCTGCACCTTAAGGTTCCCCCACATCCCCCGGGGTCCCCCTGCGGTCCTCGCGTGTCTCTGGGCATCCCATCAGCAGCATCCTCACCACAAGGAGGTCATTGAACAGGAAGACCTCACGCTGGTGCAGGCCGAGGCGCTGGGGCCGGTTGGGATCGGGGACCTCGTAGAGTTGGCAGCAGCAGACCAGGCGCCGGTGAGGCAAAGACAGCACCTGGAGGCAGGGAGAAGGCCTCAGAATGGAAACTACTCCTTTGGGGATTGAAAGCTCTCTAAAGGTTGGGCCTGGGCTGACAGTACATTTTGTTCAGCTCTCAGCACGTTGTATATGCTCAATAAAAATGGTCAATCCTATTTCCTCCAGAAGGTCTTCTCTGACTAACCCCTCATTTCCCCACCCTATCTGCCTTCCCCTCTGTGTCACCTAAGGGTCTGTATCCCTTAAGCATTTTGATACCTCACCTTCAGGCCCACAGCACTTATGTCCATCTCCGTACACCCCGCCACGTCCCCAAACTGTAATATATTTTAATATCCGTCTTCCCCACTAGACTGTAAGCTCCTTGAGGGCAGGGACTGAGTTGGTACATAACGCCCTGTACGTTTTCTCCCAAATGCTTAGTACAGCGCTCCGCACACGGTAAGCACTCAATAAATACCACTGATTGATGGATTGATAGAAAGCAGCAGCAGCAAAAGCTGGGCCATCTGGCTTTCTCATTCAGTGGACCCCAGGAGTCCTCCCTCTTCCAGAGGATAGCTCAATCTGGGGTAGTTGTGGCAACGGGAGGTGCTTCAGGAACTCCAAGCAGGAAGATTCCTGGGCTCAAGCTGGTTGGCAGTGTGGGGCTGAGCACCCGACCCTCCGTTCTCCCCCGGCCCAGGGTACTCACCGGCTTCTTGCCCACAATCATGCGCTCCACAGCCTGCACCTGGGACACGTGGTCGTCATTGGTGCGTAACTCTCGGCCCTGGATGCGTTGGTAGATGCCCACCAGGAGGTCCCGGGGAATGTCTTCCCCATTGTCCACTCCTGGAGGAGGCAATAACACAGATGCCAGGTGGCTTGGGTCCTCGGGCTTCCCACTCCTCTCCCCCTTCCCAGGCCTTTGGATTGCTAGATCATCTACTGTGCCAGCAAAGGTACCCCTAGAGCAGAGATTACTTCACCCCCTTATTTTCTCACACTGGAGAAACACACAGAAAGGGGAATAGAGCAGAATTCTCTCTCCCTACTTACATGGTGGGCCCCGTGTGGAACAGGGACTGCATCCATCCCAACGTAGCCAGCATTTAGAACAGTGCTTGGCGCATAATAAACACTTAAATAGCATAATTATGACCGGGGGGGGCGGGGGAGGAACAAAACAGAAGATCTTGGGGCAGAGTGGCAGGGGGCCATCATCACCTCTCAAGTTCTTGATGAAGTCATCCAGCTTCATCTTGCGCTCGGCCTTGACGCTGGGGCTGTACATATCGGTGTTGAGCAGGATGATGGCGAAGGCCAGGATGAAGATGGTGTCTGGGTTCCGGAACTGGCGCACCAGGGGAGGGTTACACACACAATATCGCTGGCTGGCGGGGCGGGAGACAAAGGGTTAGGCTTCCCAAGGGCTGACCCCCCGCAAAATCTTCGAACCCCGGAGGGAATGCACCCACTGCTCCTTTGGGGATGGGCACAGGTCAGGGTCCCAGCTCCCCAGTAGGCCTCAAACTAAGTCCGGGGGGAGGCAGGTAGGTAGAAGGTCCGGTGAGTAGTGGCACCAAGAGGTTTCATTTGGTTTGATTCGAAAAAACAGACCCTGAGTAACCTCAGTGTTCGGAAGGTGGCCCAGTCGAGAGGGGTCCCTCCACTCTTCCCCATCCCCCCTAAAAACCCTCCAAGCTGGAAAAACAGACAATGTTCTCCATGTTTCTCCCATACATTTTATTAGCAGCTGGGTGAGGTGGGAGGGGAGGGAAAGTGGGTCAAGATGGGGATCCACCCTTCCACTTGATCCAAGTGGGTTTCTGAGGGAAGGTGGCCTTTGCGGTAAGTTCTACACAGCGTTGTGGGGCTGGAAAGAGGACACCCTGAGGCACTGGGGGGTGAGGGGGCAGTAGGGACAGGCTCACCTGAAAGCCTCAATGAGTCGCTCCACTTTCTGGGCCTCACCCTGCACCCGAATATGTGCCTGGAACTTACGCAGGGCATCATCCAGGTCCATGGAGGAGAAGTCCATCTCATCCACCACGCAGCTGGAAGAAAAGAGGGGGTGAGGGAGGCTTCTCCCACAGATACACGCCTGCCAACACATCAGTACATCCGCACACTCATACGGCACACCCTGACATACACACACACACAAAGCCTCCTGTCAGAAACCCCATCCAGGAGAGTCAGACGTTGGGGCAACTCCTTCCCAAAAGAATTTTTAAGCCAGAGAGACTGCCCATCTTTCTGCCCTTTAAGGTCTCTCCTAGGTGCCTTCTTTCGGTGCTTTCAAATGCGATAAAATTGCTCCTCCTGTGGAGGCCAAGAATAGAGCTGCAACCACTCCCAGCCCTGCCCCTTCCCACCCCGCCTCTCCGCCCCCCACAACGGCCTGCCCCGCCGAGCCCCCTCACTCGAGCACGTCGCGGTTGAACTGCTTCTGGCGGTTTCCCAGGAACTCTCCGATCATCTGGCGACTCAAGCCCTTGCGCTCCAAGATGAAGTGGGCCACCCCGACGGGTGTGTCTGACAGGAAACCCCGCTCGATCAGATACTGGATGCCCTTCTCTGGCTTCCTGCAGGAGTTTGGGGGGGAGAGGAAGGAGGGTGGTCACATTTCTTTTAGACTGTGAGCCCACTGTTGGGTAGGGACTGTCTCTCTATGTTGCCTACTTGTACTTCCCAAGCGCTCAGTACAGTGCTCTGCACACAGTAAGCGCTCAATAAATACGATTGATGATGATGATGATGATGTCTGGAGTTCTCCAGCGGTTCCCAGGCCCAGGCTGGGTTCTTTCCTTAAGCCTGACCTAAAGCCCACCCCCCATTCTTGCTCAGGTCCGGCTCCTAGGCAAGCCTCCCGTCCCTCCCTTTTCCTCTTCTAAGACATATCAATCAATCAATCATATTTATTGAGCGCTTACTGCGTGCAGAGCACTGTACTAAGCGCTTGGGAAGTCCAAGTTGGCAACATCTAGAGACAGTCCCTACCCAACAGTGGGCTCACAGCCTAGAAGGGGGAGACAGAGAACAAAACTAAACATATTAACAAAATAAAATAAATAGAATAGATATGCACAAGTAAAATAAATAAATAGAGCAATAAATATGTACAAATATATATACATATCCCCGATGGAGCCCTTTGTAGCAGTGAATCCCAACCTCAGAGCCTTCTTGCCTCCCTTCCCACCCCACCCCTCTTGCACTCTTAGAGACGCATCCTTTTTAGGTTCTTTAGAGGGAAGGGTCCTCAAAAATCTCCAGTGGCTGCCTGTCAACCTACGAATGAAGCAAAAACTTCTCCCTCTCGGCTTCAAGGCTGTCCATCCCGTCGCCCCCTCCTACCTCCCCTCCCTTCTCTCCTTCTCCAGCCCAGCCCGCGCCCTCCACTCCTCTGCTGCTAACCTCCTCACTGTACCTTGTTCTCGCCTGTCCCACCGTCGACCCCCGGCCCACGTCCTCCCCCTGGCCCGGAATGCCCTCCCTCCCCACATCCACCAAGCTAGCTCTCTTCCTCCCTTCAAAGCCCTACTGAGAGCTCACCTCCTCCAGGAGGCCTTCCCAGACTGAGCCCCCTTTTCCTCTCCTCCTCCCCATCCCCCCCGCCCTACCTCCTTTCCCTCCCCACAGCACTTGTATATATGTTTGTACAGATTTATTACTCTATTTTATTTGTACATATTTACTATTCTATTTATTTTGTCAATGATGTGCATCTAGCTTTGTTTCTGTTTATTCTAATGACTTGACACCTGTCCACATTTTTTTTTGTTGTCTGTCTCCCCGCTTCTAGACTGTGAGCCCGTTGTTGGGTAAGGACCATCTCTACATGTTGCCAACTTGTACTTCCCAAGCGCTTAGTACCGTGCTCTGCACATAGTAAGCGCTCAATAAATACGACTGAATGAATGAATGTTGCTGACTTGTACTTCCCTTAGTCCAGTGCTCTGCACACAGTAAGCGCTCAATAAATACGACAATGAATGAATGTTGCTGACTTGTACTTCCCTTAGTCCAGTGCTCTGCACACAGTAAGCGCTCAATAAATACGACTGAATGAATGAATGTTGCTGACTTGTACTTCCCTTAGTCCAGTGCTCTGCACACAGTAAGTGCTCAATATATACGACTGAATGAATGAATGAATGAATGTTGCCAACTTGTACTTCCCTTAGTCCAGTGCTCTGCACACAGTAAGCGCTCAACAAATACGACTGAATGAATGTTGCCGACTTGTATTTCCCTTAGTCCAGTGCTCTGCACACGGTAAGCGCTCAACAAATACGACTGAATGAATGTTGCCGACTTGTAATTCCCTTAGTCCAGTGCTCTGCACACAGTAAGCGCTCAATAAATAAGATTGAATGAATGAATGCTTTGTTGTTTGTCTCTCCCATCTGGACTGTGAGCCAGTTGTTGGGTAGGGACTGTCTCTGTATGTCGCCAACTTGTACTTCCCAAGCACTTAGCACAGTGCTCTGCACACAGTAAGCGCTCAATAAATACGACTGAATGAATGAATGAATGTTACCGACTTGTACTTCCCTTAATCCAATGCTCTGCACACAGTAAGCACTCAATAAATACAATTGAATGAATGAATGTTTTGTTGTCTGTCTCTCCCCTCTGGACTGTGAGCTCGTTGTTGGGTAGGGACTGTCTCTATATGTTGCCAACTTGTACTTCCCAAGCGCTTAGTACAGTGTTCTGCACACAGTAAGCGCTCAATAAATACGATTGAATGAATGAATAAATATGACTGAATGAATGAATGTTGCCGACAATAATAATAATAATAATAATGATGGCATTTATTAAGCACTTACTATGTGCAAAGCACTGTTCTAAGCGCTGAGGAGGTTATAAGGTGATCAGGTTGTCCCATGGGGGCTCACAGTCTTAATCCCCATTTTACAGATGAAGTAACTGAGGCACAGAGAAGTTAAGTGACTAGCCCAAAGTCACACAGCTGACAATTGGCGGAGCCGGTATTTGAACCCATGACCTCTGACTCCAAAGCCCGGGCTCTTTTCCACTGAGCCACGCTGACTTGTTCTTCCCTTAGTACAGTGCTCTGCACACAGTAAGCACTCAATAAATACGATTGAATGAATGAATGTTCCCGACTTGTACTTCCCTTAGTCCAATGCTCTGCACACAGTAAGCGCTCAATAAATACGACTGAATGAATGAATCAATGTTGTCGACTTGTACTTCCCAAGCGCTTAGTCCAGTGCTCTGCACACAGTAAGCACTCAAATACGGCTGAATGAATGTTGTCGACGTACTTCTCAAGCGCTTAGTACAGTGCT
Source organism: Tachyglossus aculeatus (assembly GCF_015852505.1). NCBI lineage: Eukaryota > Metazoa > Chordata > Mammalia > Monotremata > Tachyglossidae > Tachyglossus > Tachyglossus aculeatus. The sequence goes on from NC_052071.1 coordinate 36,528,036, forward strand.
CTGCACATAGTAAACACTCAATAAATACGATTGAATGAATGAATGTTGCCGGCTTGTACTTCCCTTAGTCCAGTGCTCTGCACACAGTGAGCGCTCAATAAATACGACTGAATGAATGAATGATTGAATGAATGAATGAATGAGAGCTTGTAAAATCGGCGGGCAGGAGGGAGAACCATACCACCCAACTTGCCAGCAGGTGGCGCTGGTGCTCTTCGCCACAGCAACTTGGGTAAGTTTCCAGAGGGGAAATTAATAAATAATAATAATAATAATAATGGCATTTATTAAGCGCTTACTATGTGCAAAGCACTGTTCTAAGCTCTGGGGGAGATACAAAGTGGTCAGGTTGTCCCACGGGGGGCTCACAGACTTCATCCCCATTTTCCAGATGAGGGAACTGAGGCCCAGAGAAGTGACGTGACTTGCCCAAAGTCCCCAGCTGAGCCGGGATTCGAACCCATGACCTCCGACTCCAAAGCCCGGGCTCTTTCCACTGAGCCACGCTGCGAGTGGGGGCTCTCAGCCCTTCCCTTCTCCCCAGGAAGCAAACGGTCGTTGAGCCTCTGGGGAAAGAGGGGATGAAAAGGAGAAACAGAGGAGGGGAGAAAGGCTACCCCTAGGGTCAGCTGAGGGGTGGGCAAAACCAGAGATGACCAATTCCTCAAGCCCTCTGGTCAAAGCCAAAAATCATTTGGTGAACGACCTTGGCCCTAAGAGGTCCTGAGCACACCCGTTTCCCCCTCTCCCCACCCCAGCTAGAGAAGAGTCCAGTTCAAACCCAGGGCCCTGGAGCTTCGAGAAGCAGCGTGGCTCAGTGGAAAGAGCCCGGGCTTTGGAGTCAGAGGTCATGGGTTCAAATCCTGGTTCCGCCAAATGTCAGCTGTGTGACTCTGGGCAAGTCACTTCACTTCTCTGGGCCTCAAGTACCCTCATCTGTAAAATGGGGATTAAGATCGTGAGCCTCCCGTGGGACAACCTGATCACCTTGTATAAGTGATCACCTGATCACTTAGCACATAATAAACACTTAACAAATACCATCATCATTATTATTATTATCCCACTCCATCATCCCCAGTGATGATGACGATGGCAAGTGTTAAGCGCTATGTGCAAAGCACTGTTCTACGCGCTGGGGGGAGATACAAGGTGATCAGGTTGTCCCTCGGGGGGCTCACAGTCTTCACCCCCATTTTACAGATGAGGGAACCGAGGCTCGGAGGAGTGAAGTGACTTGCCCGAGGTCACACAGCAGACGTGGCGGAGCCGGGATTAGAACCCATGACCTCTGATTCCCAAGCTCGCGCTCTCGCCGCTGAGCCACGCTGCTTCTCAGTAGCAGCTTAGGGAAACAGCGTGGTCTAGCCGAAAGAGCACAGGCCTGGGAATCGAGAGCCCTGGGTTCCAAACGGGCTCCGACACCTCCCTGCTGTGTGACCTGGGGCAAGCCACTTAACTTCTCCCTGCCTCAGTTTCCTTACCTGTAAAACGGGGATTCAAAACCTGTTCTCCCTCCTACTTAGACCGTGGGCCCCACGTGGGACTGTGTCTGATTTATTTGCACCGTATCTACCCCAGTGCTTGGGGCATAGCAAGCGCTGAACAGGTACCACTATTATTATTCTCACTACTGAGCAAGCAGGGTGGGCAGAGAGCCCTGCCAATTCCTCTGCAGGCTAGATTAAGACTAGTCTTGCCAAGAGGCAAGGAGAGGGGTCAAACTGACCTCCGAGGAACATCTTCTGGGCGCTGCTCCCAAAGAATTGTGGCTCTCTGGAAAACCGCCAAAAGGCCAGGATCGGCCCATCCCTTCCTGCCCGCCAGCCCTATGATGGACTCTGAGCCTTCGCTTTAAAGGAAGATGCCGAGGGCTGCCGGACGGGCACTGCCGAAGCGGGGGGTGTACCCGTCCCACCCCGTGCCAGGGTAGATCCGGGGGTTGTGGCTTCAGCGGGGTGCTGTGCCCACCCCTCAGTGCTCCCTTCCTGGTGAGTGGACCGGCTTGGGGCCTGCCCGTGGATGCAGAGGCGGCGGTCAGGCCTCAGCCAGTGCTCCTCTTGTCTGGGAAGAAGTTCCACCCGAGGGGGAACATGTGGGCGATCAGAAGGGTCTCAAGAAGGCTCCCCGAGCTCGGCTCAGGAGAACGACCGAGGAACCCGGTTCGGGAGTCGGGGGGAAACGACACGTACTTGTTGAAGAGGTTGAGGCCGATGCGGTACTGGCGCCGCTGAACCACGTCGTTGTTGAAAGCTGGGGAGTCCCAGCTATGGCGGGTCTCGCGCTGGTAGGTCTGCTTGCAGAGCGGGGCCGGGGGCTCCCGCAGGCTGTCCCGAGACGAGGAGCCGGAGCTGCAGTTGATGGTCTCGTTCGAGTTGGTGGTGCTGTTGAGGCTGTCGTTGTCCCCGTCCGAGTTCTCGCCCGCCTCGCACTTGTTGAGCAGCCGGCCGCCCCCGCCTCCTCCCCCGGGCCCGCCGCCGGCCCCGGGGGCACTGTTGATGGGCGCGGGGGCCGGCGGGGGGCCCGGGGGCGGCGGGGCGGGGGTCTCCTGCTGGGGGTGGTAGTGACGGTGGGGGTGCGGGGGGCGGGCGGGCGGCCCCTTCAGCTTGAGGGTCCCGTGGGGGCTGCAGTTGTCCTGTTCGTACACCAGCTGCCGATTGAGCGAGCCCCGGTCGGAGCGGTCGCTCAGGTCCACCGAGCTGTCGCTGGGGGGTTCGATGGTGAGGAGGGGCAGGTGGGCCCCCCGGAGTCGGAAGTCCCGGCACTCCATGCAGGGCGTGCTCCTCCGGCTGCCGTTCTCGCGGCTGTCCTCTCGGGCCGGCGGCGGGGCCCAGTATTCGGGCCGGGGCGGGGGGGCCGGGAGGCTCGGCCGGTTCGGCGCTCGGGGGCCGCTCCAGGGACAGGGGAGATGGGGGGACGCCCTCGTCCAGGTAGAGGGTCACGTCGCTAAAGGAAGTGGCTGTACTGTCTTCGTGCTGTTCTTTGGATTCGCTCTTCTCCAGAGGTCCCGGGCCTTCCCGGGTTTCGTCCCCGTGGAGCGCGTGGCAGTTTAGGGCGTCGTCGATGGACTCGGCCAGGGACTTCACCTGCGGAGGCACAATTGCGGGAAGAGAAGGAAGGGGGAATGCCCACAGAGTTTAGCAGGGAAAGGTGGGGGAGCCCCCCGCTCCCCAGCTTCCCTCCTTCCCCAGCAGAACTCCGCAGGAATTCCCTTTTCCCACCGCCCCCTCGTGATCTCACGGTGGCTGGGCCAATCGGCGGCCTCTAGTTTTCATTAATTGCGTCCCTCTCCTCATCTCAGCCATATAGGGTGCACAGGGGAGCGGGAAGCAGAACCATTCAAAAGATTCCAGACTAGAAGACTAGGGGAAGCAGCGGTAAAGAGCCCAGGCTTTGGAGTCAGAGGTCACGGGTTCAAATCCCGGCTCCCCCACTTAGCTGTGTGACTTTGGGCAAGTCACTTCACTTCCCTGTGCCTCATTCCCTCACCTGTAAAATGGGGATGAAGACTGTGAGCCGCTCGTGGGACAACCTGATCACCTTGGATCCCCCCCAGTGCTTTGCACATAGTAAGCGCTTAATAAATGCCATCAGAGAAGAAGGGCCAGGGTTACCAGAGGACAGGGAAGGAAGGGAGGGTGGAAGGGATAGAACCCCTGGGTCGGAATCCTGGGCTCGGAAATCATTTTGTCCAGAGGCCATCTCGTCCCCGCCTCGTCCCGATCTTATAAATCTCCAGGCAGGAAGCGGACATAAGTTGTTCCGGCCTGTGACCTGTTTCAGCGTTCTGACAATCTTAAGGTCTGGAAGTTCATCCTTCTAACAAAAAGCCTTCCTGCCAGTCTCGGTCCATCTCTTCCGGCCCGTCTTCGATGGAGACGGAGAGCGGCCGAACATCAGCCTCCTTAAAACAACTCTTCAACCTGGATGCCGCGTTTCCCCTTCTCACCCTCCCTGAATTGGGTCCTCACTTTGGTCGAGCGGCCTACCAGCGTGATGGGAATGATGGCAGTGACAAGAACAAGGGCTTCGGGTTGGGGGGCTAGGGTGCCTTCGCATCTAGAGATCTCCGCAACTGGAGATCTCACCCTGACAACAGGGAGATCTCACTCTGACAACTGAGTATGGCTCAGTGTATCCGGGCAGATCACATCACCTAAAGAGGCTTCCATCTTGTCATCAGGCAAAAGAGGCGACCACGAGTTCTTGCATCGGGGCAATATACTGGAAGCCCTGGACTAAATAGCGGTCCCTGTTTTTTCAAATTTGATCCCCAAAGGACGCCAGACCCTCTGGTAACCCATCTCAGATTTGGGGAGGGAGAAACAATCTGGTCTCCCCCAGCCTCTATTTATTTATTTTATTTGTACATATTTATTCTATTTATTTTATTTTGTTAATATATTTTGTTTTGTCGTCTGTCTCCCCCTTCTAGAATGTGAGCCCGCTGTTGGGTAGGGACCGTCTCTATATGTTACTGACTTGTACTTCCCAAGCGCTTAGTACAGTGCTCGGCACACAGTAAGCGCTCAATAAATACGACTGAATGAATGAATGAATGAGCATTTTGTCAGACGAGAAGTAGGAAGCGGAAACTCTGGAGAAGCAGCGCGGCTCAATGGAAAGAGCACGGGTTTTGGAGTCAGAGGTCGTGGGTTCGAAACCCAGCTCGGCCAACTGTCAGCTGTGTGAGTTTGGGCAAGTCACTTCACTCCTCTGTGCCTCATCTGTCGAATGGGGATGAAAGACTGTGAGCCCCCTGTGGGACCTGATCACCTTGTAAACTCCCCAGCGCTTAGAACAGTGCTTTGCACATAGTAAGCGCTTAATAAACGTCATAGAAAAAAAACTCTAGCAACTTAGAGTAGCAGTCTAGCGGGGGGGGTCCAGAGATCAAGGAAAAAACACTGTTAGGAGCCCCGTCCCAAGGCTTGCAAACAGACTGCGGGAGGGAGGGAGGGAGGGGCGGAGGTCAGGACCAGACCTGGGAAATCAGACGGGGAAACGGGTGGTCCGAAAGGTGTAGGAAAGGGGGCAAGAGGGGGATAGCGGAAATGCGGAGAGGGGCCGGTTCTAGAGTCCCGACCTGCTTGGAAAAGGAGTCCTCGAGTTCGGTGATGTCGTTGGAGAACTCCCCCGAGGTGGTGATGGAGCTGCCCCCGTCGATGCCGCCGCAAGAGCCACCATAGGGGAGGCCCCGCTCCAGCCGGTGGGTGCGGGCCCCGGACATGGCACTCTCGTCCAGCGAGGCGGGCTTGCCCTCGAAGTACGCGGCGTTCTGACTCTTCTCGTACTCCTCGAAGGAGAACTGCATGCGCATGTTGGACAGGATGATGCGGCGGGACATGCGGCTCTCGGAAGCCGAGCTGCGCAGCCGCTCGAAGTTCTTGTTCATGCGGTACTGGCGGAAGGCGGTCTGGATGGTGCGGGCTGCTCGCCGGCTGAGAAAGGAGCCCCCGTACTTCCGCTCCAGCATCTCCACCTGTCATGGAGGGGGGAAGATTCGCTGAGCAATCCAAGGTAGCAGCAGCCCGGAGATCCACCGTCCTGCCCCTTTCCGAGCGGCTCTTCCCCCCCCGAGCCCCAGCTCTCCAACCGGCTCCCTCTGCCACCCGCCTCCGTCGCTTCATTCCCACCACTGGATCCCGATTCCGACATCTCCCCGCCTTCAAAGCCCTACAAAAATAATTCCTCCCCCAAGAGGCCTTTCCTGACTAAGCCCTCCCTTCCCTTTCCCTTTCAGTGGAAGCCCTCCCTTCCCCAGCATGGCTCGGTGGAAAGAGCCTGGGCTTGGGAGTCAGAGGTCATGGGATCGAATCCCGGCTCCGCCCCTTTCATTCAATCGTATTTATTGAGCGCTTACTGTGTGCAGAGCACTGTACTAGGCGCTTGGGAAGTCCAAGTTGGCAACATATAGAGACGGTCCCTACCCAACGGCGGGCTCACAGTCTAGAAACTTGTCAGCTGCTTGACCCCGGGCAAGCCACTTCTCTGTGCCTCAGTCACCTCATCTGTAAAATGGGGATTAAGACTGTGAGCCCCACGTGGGACCACCTGATTACCTTGTATCCCCCAGTGCTTAGAACAGTGCTTTGCACATAGTAAGCGCTTAACAAATACCACTGTTATTATTATGAGAAGCAGCGTGGCTCAGTGGAAAGAGCCCGGGCTTTGGAGTCAAACTTCGTGGGTTCAAATCCCGGCTCCGCCGCTTGTCAGCTGGGTGACTTTGGGCAAGCCACTTCACTTCTCTGGGCCTCAGTTACCTCATCTGGAAAATGCAGATGAAGACTGTGAGCCCCCCGTGGGACCACCTGATCACCTTGTAACCTCCCTAGCGCTTAGAACAGTGCTTTGCACATAGTAAGCCCTTAATAAATGCTATCATTATTATTATTATCATTCCCCTATCTACCCAACCTTTGGTGTCGCTTAAGCAATATGTTTGTACATAGTTATTTCTCTATTTATTTATTTATTTTAGTTGTACATCTCTATTCTATTTATTTTATTTTCTTGGTATGTTTGGTTTTGCTCTCTGTCTCCCCCTTTGAGACTGTGAGCCCACTATTGGGCAGGGACCGTCTCTATATGTTGCCAACTTGTACTTCCCAAGCGTTTAGTCCAGTGCTCTGCACACAGTAAGTGCTCAATAAATATGATTGATGATGATGACTTCGATAACCATCCCCTCTCCCAAGGCCCACAGCTTTTATGCCCACATCCTGATATTCTGCCCCTTCCCCTATCTGTAATTTATTTTCACGTCCGTCTCCCCCCTCTAGTCTCTGAAGTTCCTCGCGGGCAGGGACCATGGCAACCAACCGCATTGTACTGTACCCTCCCAAGTGCTCAGTACAGCGCTTCTGTGCACAGTAGGCGCTCAGTAAGTACTCCTGATTCAATCACCGATCTGCCCTCGCCGCCTCGTCAAAAGCCTGTGTGCTTTCACCCTTCACGGCCCTGCTTCCCTTCACGGCCCTGCTGAGAGCTCACCTCTTCCAGGAGGCCTTCCCAGACTGAGCCCCTTCTTTCCTCTCCCCCTCGTCCCCCTCTCCATCCCCCCGTCTTACCTCCTTCCCTTCCCCACAGCACCTGTATATATGTATATATGGTTGTACATATTTATTACTCTATTTATTTATTTATTTATTTTACTTGTACATTTCTATCCTACTTATTTTATTTTGTTGGTATGTTTGGTTCTGTTCTCTGTCTCCCCCTTTTAGACTGTGAGCCCACTGTTGGGTAGGGACTGTCTCTGTGTGATGCCAATTTGTACTTCCCAAGCACTTAGTACAGTGCTCTGCACATAGTAAGCGCTCAATAAATACGATTGATTGATTGATTGATTTCACCCGGCCACAATCCCCGAGCCCATTCAAAAAAAGGTTTCCCTCTGCGTGTCCCCCTGACTTCCGACAACCGCGTCCCACAGTCCACCGTTGGCCCCATCCTCCTCTCACGACCCCTTCCCTTGAGTCTCCCACTGTCGGCGCTCCCCTCCGCCCCTCCAACCACCCCCTCTTTCCCTTCCCCCCCCCAAACCTTCTTGTCCTGCAGGTCTGTGGAGAGTTCATAGCTGTCGGACAGGGCCTTCGAACGTTTGATCTCCTCCTCCTCCTGCTTGCGCAGGGCCACACTGGCAGGTTGCAGGCGGGCCCGCTGGGCCCAGGGCAGACCGCCGGGTGGGCCGGGCATGTGAGAGGCGGGTGGCGGCAGGTCGTAGGGGTCGGCTCCCTTTCCCAGCTCACTGCAGCGGTAGGGGGGCTGGCTGCCTGGGCTATCCCCCACGGGGCCCAAGTCACCGCCCTGGACATCTCCCTCCACACTGCGGAGGCAAGGCGGAAAATGGTGAGGCGCTCGCCTGGACAACTCCGACAAAATCTCTTCTGTTTAGAAATCCGTGTCCAAGACCTGGAGCCAGGAACTACGATCCTGGAGCCAGGAGATATCGCCGGCCCACGTCATCCCCCGGGCCTGGAATGCCCTCCCTCTGCCCATCCGCCAAGCTAGCTCTCTTCCTCCCTTCAAGGCCCTGCTGAGAGCTCACCACCTCCAGGAGGCCTTCCCAGACTGAGCCCCTTCCTTCCTCTCCCCCTCGTCCCCCTCTCCATCCCCCCATCTTACCTCCTTCCCTTCCCCACAGCACCTGTATAGATGTATATATGTTTGTACATATTTATTACTCTATTTATTTTACTTGTACATATCTATCCTACTTATTTTATTTTGTTAGTATGTTTGGTTTTGTTCTCTGTCTCCCCCTTTTAGACTGTGAGCCCACTGTTGGGTAGGGACTGTCTCTATATGTTGCCAATTTGTACTTCCCAAGCGCTTAGTCCAGTGCTCTGCACATAGTAAGCGCTCAATAAATACGATTGATGATGATGATGATGATGATGATGATGATGATCCCAGAATCCCACAAGTCCCTCCCAAGCCTGCTCACGCCAGCTTCCCTGCCTTGGGTGCTATTGGGATTTCTTGGGGAAGAGCAGATTGTATGGGATGTGGAGGAGGGAACTGTCAACAGGGCTCCTGAGCCCCTCTCCCTTTCCCTCTAATCAATCAATCAATCGTATTTATTGAGCTCTTACTGTGGGCAGAGCACTGTACTAAGCACTTGGGAAGTCCAAGTTGGCAACATATAGAGGCAGTCCCTACCCAACAGTGGGCTCACAGTCTAGAAGGGGGAGACAGAGAACAAAACAAAACATACTAACAAAATAAAATAAATAGAATAGGTATGTACAAGTAAAATAAAAAAAGAGAATAATAAATACGTACAAACATATATACATATATACAGGTATATACATATATACAGGTCTACTGGGGTCTGAACAGCCACTTCAACCTGTATAGAGGGATTAGGGTAAGAACACAAAACACACACACACACCCCAAGGCAAATGAGACAGACACACCACGGGGATACTGCTGTGGATATACACGGGGAAGCGGTGTGGACTAGTGGAAAGAGCACGGGCTGGCAGTCGGAGGATCTGGGTTCTAATCCCAGCACCACCACTTGTCTGCTGTGCGACTCTTGGGCAACTCACCCAACTCCTCTGGGCCTCAATTACCTCCTCCGTAAAATGGGGATTAATGTGAACCCACGTGGGACACGGACTGCGTCCAACCTGATGAGCTTGTATCTACCCCAGTGTTTAGTGCAGTGCCTGGCACATAGTAAGCACTTAACAAATACCACAAATAACAACAAAAAAAAAAAAGCATAGAGAGGGAACATGCATGGAGATCCGGTAAAACCCTAAAGACAAGAGACAATTAGTGTGATACTTAAAGACTCAGACATAAGATTCAAGAAGAAACGGGGCCACAGACCAACACACCCACACAATAACATAGGGTAGATACAATCTGTGCCTATGTACACGCTTTAGCCCATGCTGTCTCTCACATACACACCCAGACCCACACATGAATCTGGAAGCACGAGGTAGACATCAACTCTTGAGATGACGATCATATCCCTACTGAGAGCTCACCTCCTCCAGGAGGCCTTCCCAGACTGAGCCCCCTCCTTCCTCTCCCCCCTCGCCTTACCTCCTTCCCCTCCCCACAGCACCTGTATATATGTACATATGTTTGTACGGATTTATTACTCTATTTTATTTGTACATATCTATTCTATTTATTTTATTTTGTTATTATGTTTTGTTCTCTGTCTCCCCCTTCTAGACTGTGAGCCCGCTGTTGGGTAGGGCCCGTCTCTAGATGTTGCCAACTTGGACTTCCCAAGCGCTTAGTACAGTGCTCTGCACACGGTAAGCGCTCAATAACTATGACTGAATGAATGACTGAATCCTATTCCACCCAGAACCACTTCCAACTGGGGACCTGGGGAGGAATTACCACTTCTTCCACCCTCCCAGCTGTTCCTCGGCCTGGCTTCTGTCCTTCCTTCTCACCCCACTTTGAACATCACGGGGTTAATTTTACTCGGAGAACCAGCCCAACCAGTTCTGAGAGCAGGTACCATGCCCACTCCGCCAGCCACTGGGTTATTATATAAATATCATCTTTCAGTGCCCAGGAGGAATCTCTAGCACTGGTGGGATCTGAGACGCTTGGATCTCCACATCCCATTGAGAATTCCCACTGGGGGTTCCCAGTGGCAAGCAGGTCTTCTCAGGGACACAAGGAAGTCCTTCGCAGAATCTGTTGTCCCTGGCATGGTGACTCTGGGCACCTCAAACCGATCCTAACATCTTCAGTCAACTAATAATGGACAACTTCCACAGATCTTATTGTTCCTTGGCACACGGGCCCCCAGCCACCTGACGCAGAACCTAGCACATTGACCTTAATTACCTCATTTGAACCTTGGGTCTCCGACACCCCGAATCCAGGCACCTCAGGCAGAATCCAGAGTCTCTGGCCAACAGGAATATTATAATAGGAATCTTTTCTCACAAAATGCTGCCCACTCTCCAGTGGGAGTGAAGGCAGAGAAAAGGAGACAGGCTCTAATTTCCTCCAGGTGCTGCCAATTTCCCCTCCTCTACCACAAGTCACCTCACCAGCTGAAGCTGGAGTTCCTGATTCCCCGCTTCCCAGCAACCAAGAAAGAGTTCAAATCCAAATGTCAGGGCAAGCCAGTGGAAAGAGCATGGGCGTCTTAGGACCGCCACATATCCGCGGTGTGACCTTGGCCAAGTCACTTAATTTCTCTGTGCCTCAGTTCCTTCCTCTGCAAAATGGGGTTTCAATACCTGTTCTCCCTCCTGCTTAAGACTGCGCTCCCCATGTGGGATCTGATTATCAATCAATCGTATTTATTGAGCACTTACTGTGTGCAGAGCACTGTATTAAGCGCTTGGGAAGTACAAGTTGGCAACGTATAGAGACAGTCCCTACCCAACAGTGGGCTCACAGTCTAGAAGGGGGAGACAGAGAACAAAACCAAACATATTAACAAAATAAAATAAATAGAATAGATATGTACAAATAAAATAGAGTAATAAATATGTACAAACATATATCCAGGTGTTGTGGGGAAGGGAAGGAAGTAAGACGGGGGGATGGAGAGGGGGACGAGGGGGAGAGGAAGGAAGGGGCTCAGTCTGGGAAGGCCTCCTGGAGGAGGTGACCTCTCAGATTATCCTGTGTCTACCCCAGTGCTTGGCACGTAGTAAGCGCCTAACAAATATCACGGTTATTATTTTACGACCCCTGAAAAACTGCTGCTCGCAAAGCCCCGCCATGGGCTTCCTGCCCCTCCTTCCCTCATCCCGGGGGATCCTCACATGTAGAGGGCTGCTCTGCGAGGGAATTTCTTCTTCTTCCTCATCTCCTCTTCCTCCCCTCTCTGCTCCCAGGGATGGCAGAGGGATGTGCAACGGGGTGAGGAAAGGGGCGCCCCGCAAAGAACACCGAGAGCCAAGTGTAAGTGTGGGCCGGGCGGTGTTTGTATCCCTGGCAGGCAGGACCTATCCCTAGGGGCCTGGTGGAATTTTAGGCCCCGGTTTCTTCCGGCCCTCCCTTCCCGGTGCCCTGGCAACCCTGGGGCCTCTTCTCCGATGATTCGCTCTTTAGGTACCATGGCAACTGGGCTGCCAGGTAACAGGACTAGCTAGTCAAGGCACCACAGAGCTCCTGCCCGGAGATCCCCCTCACCATCCCATCCTTTTCCTTCCCACCCTATGCCCAGTTCCGGGGGTGGGGAGGAGGACCCCCAGAAGACGAGGAGGAAAAGCTGCATCCCGGATCGACCCGGGAAATCAGTGGGAGACTCTGCACTGCTCTCACCATCTCAGGGACTGCCTGCTGGCAGGAGGGATTGAAAAGACCGAGTGCAAGGCCCGTGCCTGACACGATGCAAAGGCTGCACGGGATTAAAAGGGGGGGAACGTTCCTCTATTTTGGGAGACGGGGTGGGGAAGGGAACGTGATGATGAGGCAAGATGAGGAAGAAAGCGAGAGTCACTGGCAAAGCCTGGCACTTCGGCTCATCCACCCGAGGTCTCCTCCCCATGGTAATCTCTCTCCACAGAGGCCCTGACCCTACGGCCCCTCGAAAATCACGATGCCCACATTTTATCCATCTCTGTATTTTCTGGGTGGGAAGTCTGGCCGGGAAGATGGGCTTCGACTGGCACCTGTCTACATGTTTTGTTATGTTTTGTTGTCTGTCTCCCCCTTCTAGACTGTGAGCCCGTTGTTCGGTAGGGACTGTATACGTTGCCGACTTGTACTTCCCAAGCACTTAGTGCAGTGCTCTGCACACAGTAAGCGCTCAATAAATGCGACTGATTGAATGAATGAATAGTTCTAGTGTGAAGGCAGCTTTCCCCTAGCCTTTCCACAGGCTCCCCAGGTTCGTCCACCAGAACAGACCAGAAAGCAGCAGAGGAGGCAACCCCGGGGCCATTGTTGGAAGGAGCAGCTGACAGCAAACGCCGGGAGCTGGGGCAGAGGGGTGAGCCCTGGGTTACTGAGGGATTGATCATCCTCGAAGAGCCGCGATCTGGGAGTACAGCGGGAATACGAGGAGCACAGCGGGCTGCTCGGGCTAGCCGATCCAAGGAGGGAAACAGAACGGACGAGTCGGCTCTGGGGGCACCGACTCTGCGGGGGGAAGAGGGGCGGTGATGGACGGCTCCAAGCTGGGGGCGAAGCACCGCTGCTGTCGTGGGGTTGGACACGGCTTTCCCAGGTCTGGGAAAAGCTCACCAAGGGCCAGGCAAAGCTTTTCCGAGGTTAGGAAAGGCTCTCCTGGATCCAAGATGAGGCTTTCCTGGGGCTGGGCAAGGCTCTCCTAGGGCCAGACAAGGTTTTCCCGGGGTTGGTCAAGGCTTTTTTTAGGGGCAGATTAGGCTTTCTCGGAGCCAGGTTAAGGTTTTCCTGGATCCAGACAAGGCTTTCCCGGGGCCAGGTTAAGGTTTTCCGGCATCCAGACAAGGTTTTCCCAGGGCCAGGGTAAGGTTTTCCTGGATCCAGACAAGGTTTTCCCAGGGCCAGGGTAAGGTTTTCCTGGATCCAGACAAGGCTTTCCCGGGGCCAGTTCAAGGTTTTCTGGCATCCAGACAAGGCTTTCCCAGGGCCAGGGTAAGGTTTTCCGGCATCCAGACAAGGCTTTCTCTGTACCAGATTACGGATTTCCTGGGTCCAGACAATGTTTTCTCAGGGCCAGGTTAAGGTTTTCCTGCATCCAGACGAGGCTTTCCTGGGGCCAGGGTAAGGTTTTCCTGGGTCGAGATAAGGCTTTCTCAGTACCAGATTAAGGTTTTCCTGGGTCCAGATAAGGCTTTCTCGGTACCAGATTAAGGTTTTCCTGGTCTAGACAAGGCTTTCCTGGGACCACGTTAAGGCTTTCCTGCATCCAGACAAGGCTTTCCCGGGGGGCAGGTTAAGGTTTTCCTGGGACCAGACAAGGCTTTCCCAGGTGCAGACAAGGTTAAGGTTTTCCTGCATCCAGACAAGGCTTTCCCAGGACCAGGTTAAGGTTTTCCTGCGTCCAGACAAGGCGTTCCCGGGGCCAGGGTAAGGTTTTCCTGGGTCCAGACAAGGCTTTCCCGGGGCCAGGGTAAGGTTTTCCTGGGTCCAGACAAGGCGTTCCCGGGGCCAGGGTAAGGTTTTCCTGCGTCCAGACAGGGCTTTCCCGGGGCCAGGTTAAGGTTTCCATGGGTCCAGACAGGGCTTTCCCGGGACCAGGTTAAGATTTTCCTGTGTCCAAGCCAAGGCGTTCCCGGGGCCAGGGTAAGGTTTTCCTGCGTCCAGACAGGGCTTTCCCGGGGCCAGGGTAAGGTTTCCATGGGTCCAGACAAGGCTTTCCCGGGACCAGGTTAAGATTTTCCTGCGTCCAGACAAAGCGTTCCCGGGGCCTGGGTAAGGTTTTCCTACCTCCAGACAAAGCTTTCCCAGGGTCAGGTTAAGGTTTTCCTGGGTCCAGACAGGGCTTTCCCGGGGCCAGGTTAAGGTTTTCCTGGGTCCAGACAGGGCTTTCCCGGGGCCAGGGTAAGGTTTTCCTGCGTCCAGACAAGGCGTTCCCGGGGCCAGGTTAAGGTTTTCCTACGTCCAGACAGGGCTTTCCCGGGGCCAGGGTAAGGTTTCCCTACGTCCAGACAAAGCTTTCCCGGGCCCATGTTAAGGTTTTCCTGGGTCCAGACTGGGCTTTCCCGGGGCCAGGTTAAGCTTTTCCACGTCCACACAAGGCTTTCCCGGGGCCGGGTTAAGGTTTTCCTACATCCAGACAAAGCTTTCCCGGGGCCAGACAAGGCTCTCCCGGGACCAGGTTAGGGTTTTCCCAGGCTTTCCCAGGGCCGGGCTGGAGCCACACAGGGCGTTCCTGGGATCAAGTCAAGGGTCTCCGGGGCCTGGCAAGGTTTTCCAGGGGGGAGAGAGGGAAGAAGGGGGTGGGAGGGGGGGCTTACCAATGGAGGAGCTTCTGCTGCAGGAGGGTGGGCGCCTTGTCGGAGGCGCAATGCAGGCACCACATGCCTGGGGGCACCGGGGGCACCGGGGGCACCGGGGTCAGCGTTGGGCAGCGGGCGAGGCGGCTCCTTCCTCCATGGCAGCGGCTCCGGGGCGGTGCCCAGCAAGGGGAGGAGACGATGGAGCCGAGCAGGAGCCGCCCCCCGCCTCCGACCCGCCCCTCACTCACTCATTCACTCACTCAATCCTATGTACTGAGCGCGCACCCCTGTCCTAAGCGCTTGGGAAAAAGTGCCAGGCGCCAGCCTTACCCTGGCCCCTGGAACGCCTCGCCTGGATGCAGGAAAACCTTAACCGGGCCCTGCCAAAACCCTGGAGGAGCGGCTTGGCTCCGTGGAAAGAGCCCGCGGTCGTGGGTTCGAATCCCACCACGGCCCCTTGTCTGCTGTGGGACCTTGGGCAAGGCACGGGGCCTCAGTGACCTCCTCTGTAAAATGGGAATAAAGACTGGGAGCCCCACGTCGGACAACTGGATCACCTTGTATCCCCCCCCAGCGCTTAGAACAGTGCTTTGAACATAGTAAGCGCTAAACAAATACCATTATTATTATGTAGTATTAAGTGCTTACAATGTGTCAAGCAGTGTTCTAAGTGCTATAATAATAATAATGACATTTATTAAGTGCTTACTATGTGCAAAACACTGTTCTAAGCGCTGGGGGGATACAAGGTGATCAAGTTGTCCCACGTGGGGCTCACAGTCTTCATCCCCATTTTACAGACAAGGTAACTGAGGCACAGAGAAGTTAAGTGCTTGTGGTCGGTGGGTCTGCTGTGTGATCTTGGGCAAGTCACTTCACTTCTCTGGGCCTCAGTTCCCTCATCTGGAAAATGGGGATGAAGTTAAGTGCTTGTGGTCGGTGGGTCTGCTGTGTGATCTTGGGCAAGTCACTTCACTTCTCTGGGCCTCAGTTCCCTCATCTGGAAAATGGGGATGAAGACTGGGAGCCCCACGTGGGACAACCTGATCACCTTGTATCCCCCCACCGAGCGCTTAGAACAGTGCTTTGCACATAGTAAGCGCTTAACAGATGCCATCATCATCATCATCATTGTCTGGACCTGGTCCCGACCCAACGACGGGCTCCCTGTCTAGAAGGGGGAGACGGACAGCAAAACAATCGTATTTATTGAGCACTGACTGTGTGCAGAGCACTGTCCTAAGCGCTTGGGAAAGTACGAATCACCAACAGATAATAATAATAATAGTGATGGCATTTATTAAGCGCTTACTATGTGCAAAGCACTGTTCTAAGCCCGGGGGAAGTTACACGGTGATCAGGTTGTCCCACGTGGGGCTCACAGTCTTCATCCCCATTTGACAGAGGAGGTCACTGAGGCCCAGAGAAGTGAAGTGACTTGCCCCAAGTCACACAGCTGACAGTTGGCAGGGCCAGGATTTGAACCCACAACCTCTGACTCCAAAGCCCGGGCTCTTTCCACTGAGCCACGCTGCTTCACTGATAGAGAAGACAGGGACAGATAGAGACGGTCCCTACCCAACAACGGGCTCCTGGTCTAGAAGGGGGAGACAGACAGCAAAACAATCGTATTTATTGAGCGCTGACTGTGTGCAGAGCACTGTCCTAAGCGCTTGGGAAAGTACGAATCGCCAACAGATAATAATAATAATAGTGATGGCAATTTTTAAGCGCTTACTATGTGCAAAGCAGTGTTCTAAGCCCAGGGGAGGTTACACAGTGATCAGGTTGTCCCATGTGGGGCTCACAGTCTTCATCCCCATTTGACAGAGGAGGTCACTGAGGCCCAGAGAAGTGAAGTGACTTGATCCAAGTCACACAGCTGACAGTTGGCAGAGTCAGGATTTGAACCCACGACCTCTGACTCCAAAGCCCGGGCTCTTTCCACTGAGCCACGCTGCTTCGCTGATAGAGCAGACAGAGACAGATAGAGACGGTCCCTACCCAACAACGGGCTCCTGGTCTAGAAGGGGGGAGACAGACAGCAAAACAATCGTATTTATTGAGCGCTGACTGTGTGCAGAGCACTGTCCTAAGCGCTTGGGAAAGTACGAATCACCAACAGATAATAATAATAATAGTGATGGCATTTATTAAGCGCTTACTATGTGCAAAGCACTGTTCTAAGCCCGGGGGAGGTTACACGGTGATCAGGTTGTCCCACGTGGGGCTCACAGTCTTCATCCCCATTTGACAGAGGAGGTCACTGAGGCCCAGAGAAGTGAAGTGACTTGACCCAAGTCACACAGCTGACAGTTGGCAGAGCCAGGATTTGAACCCACGACCTCTGACTCCAAAGCCCGGGCTCTTTCCACTGAGCCACGCTGCTTTGCTGATAGAGAAGACAGAGACAGATAGAGACAGTTCCTACCCAACAACGGGCTCCTGGTCTAGAAGTGGGGAGACAGACGGCAAAACAATCGTATTTACTGAGCGCTTACTGTGTGCGGAGCACTGTCCTAAGCGCTTGGGAAAGTATGAATCGCCAACAGAAAATAATAATAGTGAAGGCATTTATTAAGCGCTTACTATGTGCAAAGCACTGTTCTAAGCGCGGGGGAGGTTACACGGTGATCAGATTGTCCCACGTGGGGCTCACAGTCTTCATCCCCATTTGACAGAGGAGGTCACTGAGGCCCAGAGAAGTGACTTGCCCCAAGTCACACGGCTGACAGTTGGCAGAGTCAGGATTTGAACCCACGACCTCTGACTCCAAAGCCCGGGCTCTTTCCACTGAGCCACGCTGCTTCGCTGATAGAGCAGACAGAGACAGATAGAGACGGTCCCTACCCAACAACGGGCTCCTGGTCTAGAAGGGGGGAGACAGACAGCAAAACAATCGTATTTATTGAGCGCTGACTGTGTGCAGAGCACTGTCCTAAGCGCTTGGGAAAGTACGAATCACCAACAGATAATAATAATAATAGTGATGGCATTTATTAAGCGCTTACTATGTGCAAAGCACTGTTCTAAGCCCGGGGGAGGTTACACGGTGATCAGGTTGTCCCACGTGGGGCTCACAGTCTTCATCCCCATTTGACAGAGGAGGTCACTGAGGCCCAGAGAAGTGAAGTGACTTGACCCAAGTCACACAGCTGACAGTTGGCAGAGCCAGGATTTGAACCCACGACCTCTGACTCCAAAGCCCGGGCTCTTTCCACTGAGCCACGCTGCTTTGCTGATAGAGAAGACAGAGACAGATAGAGACAGTTCCTACCCAACAACGGGCTCCTGGTCTAGAAGTGGGGAGACAGACGGCAAAACAATCGTATTTACTGAGCGCTTACTGTGTGCGGAGCACTGTCCTAAGCGCTTGGGAAAGTATGAATCGCCAACAGAAAATAATAATAGTGAAGGCATTTATTAAGCGCTTACTATGTGCAAAGCACTGTTCTAAGCGCGGGGGAGGTTACACGGTGATCAGATTGTCCCACGTGGGGCTCACAGTCTTCATCCCCATTTGACAGAGGAGGTCACTGAGGCCCAGAGAAGTGACTTGCCCCAAGTCACACGGCTGACAGTTGGCAGAGCCAGGATTTGAACCCACGACCTCTGACTCCAAAGCCCGGGCTCTTTCCACTGAGCCACGCTGCTTCGCTGATAGAGAAGACAGAGACAGATAGAGACGGTCCCTACCCATCAACGGGCTCCTGGTCTAGAAGGGGGAGACAGACAGCAAAACAATCGTATTTACTGAGCGCTTACTGTGTGCGGAGCACTGTCGTAAGCGCTTCGGAAAGCACAAATCGGCAACAGATAGAGCCGGTCCCTACCCACCAACGGGCTCCCAGCCTAGAAGGGGGAGAATAATAATGGTATTTGTTAAGCACTTACTATGTGCCAAGCACTGTTCTAAGCATTGGCAAGGTGATCAGGTTGTCCCACATGGGGCTCACAGTCTTCATCCCCATTTTACAGATGAGGTATCTGAGGCCCAGAGACGTGAAGTGACTTGTCCAAAGTCACACAACTATTTATTTCTTTATTTTATTTGTACATATTTATTCTATTTATTTTATTTTGTTACTATGTTTGGTTTTATTGTCCGTCTCCCCCTTCTAGACTGTGAGCCCGCTGTTGGGTAGGGACCGTCTCTAGATGTTGCCAACTTGGACTTCCCAAGCGCTTAGTACAGTGCTCTGCACACAGCTCAATAAATATGATTGAATGAATGAATGAATGAAAGTGGCAGAGCGGGATTAGAACCCATGACCTCTGATTCCCAAACCTGGGCTCTTTGCCACTGACTGAGCCACACGCCTCCCCGCCCCGGGGAGACCCGTCCTCCAGCTCCAATCAATCAATCAATCAATCAATTAATCGTATTTATTGAGCTTCCGGGCCCCCACGCAGAAAGGAGAAAAGCACCTCCCAAATAACACCCCTGGAACTGCGTGCTCCGAGGCCAAAGGGCAGCACACACAGGTCACAGGCCTACAGAATATTATTATTATATATTATAATAATTATATTATATATATTATATATATTATATATATTATTATAATTATATTATAATATAATTATATTATTATTATAATAATAATGATGGCATTTGTTAAGCGCATACTATGTGCAAAGCACTGTTCTAAGCACTGGGGGGAGGGATACAAGGTAATAATAATAATGGCATTTATTTTAGACTGTGAGCCCACTGTTGGGTAGGGGCTGTCTCTATATGTTGCCAACTTGTACTTCCCAAGCGCTTAATACAGTGCTCTGCACACAGTAAGCACTCAATAAATACGATTGATTGATTGATTGATTGAGCGCTTACTGTGTGCAAAGCACTGTTCTAAGTGCTGGGGAGGATACAAGGTGATCATGTTGTCCCACCTGGGGCTCACAGTCTTAATCCCCATTTTACAGATGAGGTAACTGAGGCACACAAAGTTAAGTGACTTGCCCAAAGTCACTCAGCTGACAATTGGCAGAGCCAGGATTTGAACCCATGACATCCGACTCCAAAGCCCGTGCTCTTTCCACTGAGCCACGCTACATATCTATTCTATTTATTTTATTTTGTTAGTATGTTTGGTTTTGTTGTCTGTCTCCCCGTTCTAGACTGTGAGCCCGCTGTTGGGTAGGGACCATCTCTATATGTTGCCAACTTGGACTTCCCAAGCGCTTAGTACAGTGCTCTGCACACAGTAAGCGCTCAATAAATACGATTGATTGATTGATTGATAATCAGGCTGTCCCACGTGGTGCTCACAGTCTTCATCCCCATTTGAAAGATGAGGTCACTGAGGCCCAGAGAAGAGAAGCGACTTGCCCAAAGTCACACAGCTGACAAGTGGCGGAGCCGGGATTAGAACCCATGACCTCTGACTCCCAAGCCCGGGATCTTTCCACTAAGCCACGCTGCTTCTCAATAATAATAATAATAATGATGGTATTTATTAAGTGCTTACTATGTGCCAAGCACTGTTCTAAGTGCTGGGGTAGATACAACTATAATAATAATAATGATAGCATTTATTAATTGCTTACTATGTGCCAAGCACTGTTGTAAGTGCTGGGATAGATACAACAATAATAATAATAATTATGGTATTTGTTAAGCACTTACTATGTGCTAAGCACTGTTCTAATCGCTAAAGGTAATCAGGTTGTCCCACGTGGGGCTCACAGCCTTAATCCCCATTTTACAGGTAAGATAACTGAGGCCCAGAGAAGTTAAGTGACCTGCCCAAAGTCACACAGCTGACAAGTGGCAGAGCCGAGGTTAGAACCCACAACCTCTAACTCCCAAGCCTGTGCTCTTTCCACTATGCCATGGTATTTGTTAAGCGCTCACTATGTGCCAGGCACTGTACTAGGTGCTGGGGTGGATACAAGCTAATTCATTCATTCATTCAATCGTATTTATTGAGCGCTTACTGTGTGCAGAGCACTGTACTAAGTGCTTGGGAAGTACAAGTTGGCAACATAGAGAGACGGTCCCTACCCAACAGTGGGCTCACAGTCTAGAAGGGGGAGACAGACAACAAAACAAAACATATAAACCAAATAAAATAAATAGACTAAATATGTACAAGTAAAATAGAGTAATAAATATGTACAAACATATATACATATATACAGTACATATACATATACAGTACATATACATACATATACATACAAAACACATAAACCAAATAAAATAGACTAAATATGTACAAGTAAAATAGAGTAATAAATATGTACAAACATATATACATATACATACAGTACATATACATACATATATATGTACAAACATAAATAGTGATAAATATGTACAAACATACATACATATATACAGTACATATATACACACATATATATGTACAAACACATATACATATATATACATATATACAGTACATATATACATATACATATATATATGAAAGGTGCTTTGCACATAGTAAATCAGGTTAGACGCAGTCCCTGTCTCACAGAGGGTTCAATCTTAATCCCCATTTTACAGATGAGGTGACTGAGGCACAGAGAAGTGAAGTGACCTTGCCCAGGGCCATACAACAGACCAGGGGCAGAGCCTGGATTAGAACCCATGACCTTCTGACTCCCAACCTTGTAAATCGGGGTGTACGAACCCCAGCCCCCCGACCGCAAGCGGAAGTATCGTCCTCTCCCAAGCGTTTAGTGCAGTGCTCTGTGCGCAGGAAGCACTCAATAAATACGGAGTGAATAATAATAATAATAATAACAGCATTTATTAATCAATCAATCAATCATATTTATTGAGTGCTTACTGTGTGCAGAGCACTGTACTAAGCGCTTGGGACGTCCAAGTTGGCAACATATAGAGATTTATTAAGCGCTTACTCTGTGCAAAGCACTGTTCTAAGCGCTGGGGAGTTTACAAGTTGATCAGTTTGTCCCACGGGGGGCTCACAGTATTAATCCCCATTTCACAGATGAGGTCACTGAGGCCCAGAGAAGTTAAGCGATTTGCCCAAAGTCACACAGCTGACAGGTTTTACCCAGAATCCCCCCTTCTAGACTGTGAGCCCGCTGTCGGGTAGGGACCGCCTCTCCGTGTTGCCAACTTGTACCTCCCAAGCGCCTAGCACAGTGCTCTGCACACAGTAATGTGTAATCAATCAATCAATCAATCAATCGTATTTATTGAGCGCTTTCTGTGTGCAGAGCACTGTACTAAGCGCATGGGAAGTACAAGTTGGCAACATATAGAGACAGTCATCATCATCATCATGAATCGTATTTATTGAGCACTTACTGTGTGCAGAGCACTGGACTAAGCGCTTGGGAAGTACAATTTGGCAACATATGGAGACAGTCATCATCATCATCATCAATCGTATTTATTGAGCGCTTTCTGTGTGCAGAGCACTGGACTAAGTGCTTGGGAAGTACAAGTTGGCAACATATAGAGACAGTCATCATCATCAATCGTATTTATTGAGCGCTTACTGTGTGCAGAGCACTGGACTAAGCGCTTGGGAAGTCCAAGTTGGCAACATATAGAGACAGTCATCATCATCATCATCAATCGGATTTATTGAGCGCTTTCCGTGTGCACAGCACTGGACTAAGCGCTTGGGAAGTACAAGTTGGCAACATATAGAGACAGTCATCATCATCAATCGTATTTATTGAGCGCTTTCTGTGTGCAGAGCACTGGACTAAGCGCTTGGGAAGTACAAGGTGGCAACATATAGAGACGGTCCCTACCCAACAGTGGGCTCACAGTCTAAATAATAATAATAATAATAATAATAATAATAATAATAGCACTTATTAAGCGCTTACTATGTGCAAAGCACTGTTCTAAGCGCTGGCACTGTTTTAACTGAATGAAGTATGGCCTCAGAGCCCAGAGAGGGGGGTACCCAGCCGCGTGATGAATTTACAGGTGTTAGCCCCTGTCCGAGAGGGCGGCCCGCCCAATGTCCAGCAGAATGGCGTCCAGGACATGGATCCTCGTACCGTAACACGCCAAAAGGGGCAAGTGGGTTCTGGATCCCGCGTGGCAACATATAGAGACGGTCCCTACCCAACAGTGGGCTCACAGTCTAAATAATAATAATAATAATAATAATGATAGCATTTACTAAGCACTTACTATGTGCAAAGCACTGTTCTAAGCGCTGGCACTGTTCTAAATGAATGAAGTATGGCCTCAGAGCCTAGAGAGGGGGGTACCCAGCCTCGTGATGAATTTACAGGTGTTAGCCCCTGTCCGAGAGGGCGGCCCGCCCAATGTCCAGCAGAACAGCATCCAGGACAAGGATCCTCGTCCCATAACACGCCAAAAGGGGCAAGTGGGTTCTGGATCCCGTGAATCATCATCATCATCATCAATCGTATTTATTGAGCACTTACTATGTGCAGAGCACTGTACTAAGCGCTTGGGTAGTACAAATTGGCAACATCTAGAGACAGTCCCTACCCAACTGTGGGCTCACAGTCTAAAAGGGGGAGACAGAGAACAAAACCAAAGACACTAACAAAATAAAATAAATAGGATAGATATGTACAAGTAAAATAAATAAATAAATAAATAGAGTAATAAATCTGTACAAACATATATACATATATACAGGTGCTGTGGGGAAGGGAAGGAGGTGAGTGGGCCGGGGGTACAATTAATTGTGGATCTGGGGGGAAGGAGCTCCCTCCTTCCCTTCCCTGCTTCCAGGCTAAATCCCTGGTGCCCCATCTCTGACCCAGGGCTGGGCCCAAACCCAGCCCCATCCTGTTTTGATCAGTCCCTCCCGGGAGTCACAGGATATCCTGCAGAGGCGACAACTCGGGTCAGAAGCAAAAAGGAGTGAGAGACGAAGGCGCCTAACGGTCCCCCACTTGCATCATCATCATCATCAATCGTATTTATTGAGCGCTTACTGTGTGCAGGGCACTGGACTAAGCGCTTGGGAAGTCCAAGTTGGCAACATAGAGAGACGGTTCCTACCCAACAGTGGGCTCACAGTCTAAAAGGGGGAGACGGAGAACAAAACCAAACATACTAACAAAATAAAATAAATAGAATAGATATGGACAAGTAAAACAAACAAATAAAAAGAGTAACAAATATGTACAAACATATATACATATATACAGGTGCTGTGGGGTCTCCCTGCACCCTTCCACACGCAGCCATGGGACAGAAAGAGGCGATGCCCATCGTCCGGAGAAGCAGCGTGGCTCAGTGGAAAGAGCCCGGGCTTTGGAGTCAGAGGTCACGGGTTCAAATCCCGGCTCCGTGTGTGACTTGGGGCAAGTCACTTCACTTCTCTGGGCCTCAGTGACCTCCCCTGGAAAATGGGGATTAAGACTGTGCACCCCCCCCCCCAACAGTGGGACAACCTGATCACCTTGTAAACTCCCCAGAGCTTAGAACGGTGCTTTGCACATAGTAAGCGCTTAATAAATGCCATCATCATCATCATCATCTGGAGAAGCAGCGTGGCTCAGTGGAAAGAGCCCGGCCTTTGGAGTCAGAGGTCACGGGTTCGAATCCCGGCTCCGCCACTTGTCAGCTGTGTGACTTGGGGCAAGTCACTTCACTTCTCTGGGCCTCAGTGACCTCATCTGTCAAATGGGGATTAAGACTGTGCACCCCCCATGGGACAACCTGATCACCTTGTAACCTCCCCAGCGCTTAGAACAGTGCTTTGCACATAGTAAGCGCTTAATAAATGACATCATCATCATTATTATTATCTGCCCCCAAGAAAAGCAGCAAAAGTTCCACATCTCCTGCCAGGATATCACCTTGGCGGAAGTATCAGTCCATGTCATTCTGTGGAGGGAAACAAAGGCTCAGATGAATGAAAGGGCCTTTAATCCAGTCATGACTGGGACTGGGGAGAGAAACTCCGAGACAAACTCATTCCAATTAGTGGATTCCATCCTTTCAAAGGCAGGAATCCTAGCTCCCGGTGACTACCTACTCTCATCCGATCCCACCTCATCAGTCACGGGGAAAGAAAACATTGTTGGAGTCCTAACTGGCCTAGCCTGGTAGTTTCCACGCCACTCCAAGTGGGATCTCGGGGTCTCCCCCTCGGCCCCCTTGGTTTGGGGGGCTCTTCCTGGCTCCTCCTGCCGACTCTAGATTTTCTGACTCTCCTCGGGATCCAAGGAGGTATGGCCAACTCTGTTAAAAATAGATTCCCTTAACCATAATCCACCCAGCCCTCACCTTTCTCTCCCCCGGTCCCTCAAACAGAAACCAGGGCTCACCTCCCCCACGCCGATACGCGAGAAAACTGACAATTCTTTTGGTTTAATTTCTCGCTCTCTTCAAGGGGCTGTTTTAGTGCACAGCCTGCGCAGAGGGCGAACCGAGAACCCGAGACGGCGTTTCCGGAGCCTGGCCAGTGTTTGATCATCATCATCATCATCATCAATCATATTTATTGAGCGCTTACTGTGTGCGGAGCACTGTACTAAGCGCTTGGGAGGTAGAAATTGGCAACATATAGAGACAGTCCCTACCCAACAGTGGGCTCGCAGTCTTAAAGGGGGAGACAGAGAACAAAACCAAACATACTAACAAAATAGAATAAATAGAATAGATATGTACAAGTAAAATAAATAAATAAATAAATAGAATAATAAATCATCATCATCATCAATCGTATTTATTGAGCACTTACTATGTGCAGAGCACTGTACTAAGCGCTTGGGAAGTACAAACTGGCAACATATAGAGACAGTCCCTACCCAACAGTGGGCTCACAGTCTAAAAGGGGGAGACGGAGAACAAAACCAAACATACTAACAAAATAAAGTAAATAGAATAGACATGTACAAGTAAAATAAATAAATAAATAAATAGAGTAATAAATCTGTACAAACATATATACATATATACAGGTGCTGTGGGGAAGGGAAGGAGGTAAGATGGGGGGGATGGAGAGGGGGACGAGGGGGAGAGGAAGGAAGGGGCTCAGTCTGGGAAGGCCTCCTGGAGGAGGTGAGCTCTCAGTAGGGCCTTGATGCCTGATTATCCCTCGGGCCGGTAGCTGGCCTCTGACCCAGAACGGGTTAACCCAGCAGGTTCAAAATTCCCAGGAATCAGGTACCGGTCCTGGGCCGGGGGCTGATGAGTAAATTTAGCTTGAAATAAGCATTCCTTAGGTAGCAGTAGCTCGGAGACCCCCACACCTGCTCCTGCTGTTCAGCTTGCTGCGCTGCTTGCACGCTCTCCCCTCTAAGCATCATGGCTGTAATTTCCCCTCCATGCCCCTCTCCTCTCCTTCTCCTCCCCCCACAACACACACACACACACACAAACACACACAGAGGAGTGGGCTCCTTGGCCTCTCCCCTTCTCTTTGGTTGCCAGGGGAACGGCACCGACGAGGTCGGATGAGAACCTCATGGGACGGATGGAGGAAGGAGGCCAAGGGTTGCATCTGATGCCGTTACGTAACAGGGCTAACACCCGGTCACCCATGAAGAAACCTATCCGGACACACAACTATTGCTTCCTACGCAATGGCAGGGGAGCACCATGGGGGCCCAGAGACACGTAAACACACAGATTCACACATACATGTGCTGCTCTGCCCACACAGAAAAGGCGCAACCCCTCTAAACCGGCTGAAACGCAAACCACAGTCACCCAAATACCACCGCTCCACCAGAGATTAACGCATAAACCTTTTTAAACATAGCGTCACGTGACAACCCCACAGCACTTGTGTATATATGTTATTTATTTATATCAATGTCTGTCTACTCCCCTAGACTTTAAACTCGATGTAGGCAGAGAACACACCTACCGATTCTGTTCTGTTGTACTCTCCCAAGCGCTTAGCACAGTACCCTCTCCCCCTCGTCCCCCTCTCCATCCCCCCATCTTACCTCCTTCCCTTCCCCACAGCACCTGTATATACGTTTGTACAGATTTATTACTCTTTATTTATTTATTTATTCATTTTACTTGTACATATCTATTCTATTTATTTTATTTTGTTAGTATGTTTGGTTTTGTTCTCTGTCTCCCCCTTCTAGACTGTGAGCCCACTGTTGGGGAGGGACTGTCTCTATATGTTGCCAACTTGGACTTCCCAAGCGCTTAGTACAGTGCTCTGCACACAGTAAGCGCTCAATAAATACGACATGATGATGATGATACCCTGTGCACAATAAAAGCTCAACAAGTACCACTAGTTGATCATTAGAGAAGCAGCGTGGCTCAGTGGAAAGAGCCCGGGCTTTGGAGTCTGAGGTCATGGGTTCAAATCCCGGCTCCGCCGCTTGTCAGCTGTGTGACTTTGGGCGGGTCACTTAGCTTCTCTGGGCCTCAGTTCCCTCATCTGTGGAATGGGGATTGGGACCGTGAGCCCCCCGTAGGACAATCTGATCACCCTGTCACCTCCCTAGCGCTTAGAACAGTGCTTTGCACATAGTAAGCGCTTAATAAATGCCATTATTATTATTTTTATCTTAGGCTGAGCCCCAGCTGGTACAGGGACTGTGCCCGATCTGATTATTCTGCAGCTTTCCCGGCAATTAGCACGTAGTATGTGTTTAACAAATAAAATTATTGTTAATATTATGAATAATAATAATGACGAGAATATTTCAATGTTTCACAAACACCGTGCTTCAATATTCCTACATGTTTGTCAGCAGGAGACATACACACACACTCACACACTACCACTAGGCATCCAACATAAACTGGCATTCTGGACAGCTAATAAATGCTTATTAGTTTTATGATTATTACTACTAACAATACGGGGGGAGGGGTGCGGTATGTGAACCTATATACACACGCGTACAGACACCAACCCATATCATGTAAATAATCACGCTTTCCATACCACATACTGACACGCGGGCACTCACTCTATATTTTGGCTCAGCACTAAATGGTGCCATGGAGGAGCGGGAATGATTGGGCCCATTCTGGCCCAGACTCACCCTCTCAGGGCTGGGCCCAGGGAGGCAAAGTTAGCTTTGCATCCATCACACAACCAATCGCGTGTATTGAGCAAGTACTGTGTGCAGAGCACAACAGAATTAGCAGAAATGTTCCCCTGCCCATAATGAGCTTACAGTCTAGAGCCTCGTATAGGGCTGAGCACACTGGGAGAGGATGAGTGTCAAGTTGATGATGATAATGAAGTAGGCTAGGACACTTCCGTGACGTTTATCTTCTGCAGTTTTTCTCAGTGTGGGGGGCTGAACACCATAGTTATTGATCTTTGGAAATTATTTTGTTGCTCTTAATGGAGACGTGAGAATTAGTGTGGATCTACATTCAATCTCTTGCCCTGTCCCCCGCCTCTTCTCCCCCTCCTCCCCTAGGCTCCCTGGACTTGTTTTTCTCCTCTCAATTTCTTTTCATCCTCTTTTTCTCTTTTCCGTTCTCTTTTGTTCAGCTTCCTCTTAACCTTTATTTTTTGTATCTATTCTATTTTATTTTGTAGTATGTTTGGTTTTGTCTCCCCCTTTTAGACTGTGAGCCCACTGTTGGGTAGGGACTGTCTCTATATGTTGCCAATTTGTACTTCCCAAGCGCTTAGTACAGTGCTCTGCACACAGTAAGCACTCAATAAATAAGATTGATGATAATGATGATGAACTCACCCCTACCCAAAGCCTCCCATTCCCTGCTCCCTCCAGATCTGCCACTCCCTTCAAAGTGTTCCTGCTGGAAGGGATTTCCCCTCCCCATTCCCGCTGGCACCAGAACACCCAACACCAACAAAACCACGGTTGGGCCCGGAGGCTGGGCTGGGAATGTGGTTGCTATGGGAATGAATGGGGGGCAAGCACGGTTGCCATAGATTCCATAGGATGAGGGCGGGTGTCTGGATGAAAGAGATGGAGGGGATGATGGATACCCAAACCACGGCAACGAGGGAGCAGTCATTCATTCAATCGTGCTTACTGTGTGCAGAGCACTGTACTAAGCACAAGGAAAGCAGCGTGGCTCTGTGGAAAGAGCCCACGCGTTGGAATCAGAGGTCATGGGTTCAAATCCCGGCTCCGCCAAGTGTCAGCTGTGTGACTTTGGGCAAGTCACTTCACTTCTCTGTGCCTCAGTTATCTCATCTGTAAAATGGGGATTAAGACTGTGAACCCCATGTGGGACAACCTGATCACCTTGTATCCCCCCCAGTGCTTAGAAAAGTGCTTTGCACATAGTAAGCGCTTAACAGATACCATTATTATTATTATTATTATTATTAATGAAGGGCCAGGGGGGGCCAGATAGGGATGAGGTGAGTGGATTTGGAGGGGGAAAAGAGGTGTCTTTTCTCGCTGGGCTCGACTGGAACTAGGGGGGATAGGAGGGTCCCAGATGTCTCATTCCTGCCACCCACACTCTCCCCAACCACAGCTATATTTAAAGATGCTTCTGTTGCCACGCTTTAAAAATCCCCAGCTATTCCGTGCCTGGCCTTGGAGTCCCTGACCGGTGGTTTAGGTTTGGGGCCTGGCAGCCTCCCCCACCAGTGCTGAGGTGCTGTTTGCCAAGAGTCCTGAGTAGCACAAGCTGCTCTCTCTCCCAGAGCCTGGCACAGGGCCTTCTGGTTTGAGCAGCCCCGAGGAGTAGTAGGGGATTAGTGGTGTGCAGCTTCGTCAGGTGAGAAGACAACGGCCTGAGGGGCAAGAGGCCCAGAGAATGAAAGAACGAGTTCACAGTGGATGAGAACTCAAAAGTCCAGTTTATCACTCCAGGCCTCGAATTGCATTCCCTCCTAAGAGCTTGGAGTCTTGTCACTTAGTCTGCTTTTACCCTTTGCCTTCACTTGATTAGATGACCTGAGGGATTTGACACTTTGCCCACACCCCCTCGTCCTGGAGGCCGCAACCATCTCCCCCTATCCTAGGTCTGGACCAAAAAGCCTCAGGATCATCCCCGAGGAGCCAGCTCAGTAGGAGGGAAGTCACTGACACAAGGCAGAACACATCCGTTCCCTACGTTCCAGGTGGGAAAACTGAAGTCCAGGGGAAGTAATTTGTTCCAGCTCACCCAGGGTGTTGGAAACAGATCCAGGAAAAGAATCCAGGATCCAGTTTCCCAGTTTTTTTTTTCCTCCTTTAAACCCTGCAAACCTTCAATCCCTTCTGGCAAGACTCTGGTTAAGTAGAAAACTGCATCCTAGCAACGGAGATGAGGTGGTCCTGACCTGGGCAGAAGGTTTGAACAGGTCGCAGGGAACATCTATAGGGGAAGGCAGGGAGCTCTAATGGCCCAAGGGTCCAAACGAGTGGGAACCAGTTTCTATAGCGGTGGGATCTGGGGCAGATATTCTAGTACCCGAGACCAAACAAAAAACACTTCATGTCACAAGAGCCATGACCTTGCCCATCCCTGCCCAGAATTCTAGGAATGAGACAATAAAAGAATAAGAGAAGCAGTATGGCCTAGTGGAAAAGCACAGGCCTGGTAATCAGAGGACCTGGGTCCTAATCCTGTTTCCACCACTTGTCTCTGTGTGACTTTGGGTAAGTCTCTTAACTTCTCTGGGCCTCACTTACCTCATCTGTAAATCCTCCTCCCTCCAATTTAGAATATAAGCCCCATGTGGGACAGGGACTGTGTCCAACCTGATAAACTTGTTTCTATACCAGCACTTAGAACACTGCTTGACACATAGTAAGCACTTAACAAATACCATAATAAAAAACTAGGCAGCCTTTCTGTGCCTTAGACTCTCCAGGGAAGGTTCAATGTCTCAAGGTCCTTTTCCATAGTTTTCCCTCCATTCCTCATCCTCCCGGGATCTTTAGCCTTCACCACAGTCTTACTTTCTTCCCCTCAGGCCCAACACAACTTCAGACCCTGCTATTTAATCCTGTTCCAACCCATCCCTTCTTTCTCCTCCTTACTCGGAGGCATCTCCTGATCTGAGGAGTCATGCACTTAACAAGGTGGACCCTGGAGTCCTCAGTCTCCAGATAAATTTCGTCTCTGGGGCTAAAGCAGAATATCAGGGGGAGGGATGAAACATCATTTAAGGCACCTGAGAGCTTTCTTCTCTCATTCTTCTTGATTCCCCCTGCCACCCACCCCCACTTCATTCATGTTTGGAGTGGGATTTCAGGGGGAGTGAGGAAAAACAAAGGAAGAACCATATCTCACACGCCCCAAACTCTCGCCTCGCCCTCATCTAGTTCAAACTCTTTGACCCTGGCTTCAAGGTTTCCTCCTCCCTAGCTTCCTTTATTCTCTCTCCTCCAAGATTCCCATCTGCTGCCCTTTCCCAGCCCCTTTTCAGTCTGTCTTACTGCAGACTCTGTGCCCCACACCTAGAATGGCAACCTGCTCAGCTGTTAAAGATCTTCCCAACAAAGCCTTCACAGAATAAGAGCAAGAAAAACGCTATCTCTTGCTCCCATCCCTTTCTTCCTCGGCCCTGTCTTCCCACCCCCAGAAAAGGAGGAGGGACAGAAATAAAAAGAGAATGATGGCCATTTGTTCATCTCATCACCTCCTGGAGAGCATAATGTGAAGAACCCAGGGACCTTTCTAGAACTAAAAGAAATTCAGGGCCACATTCGGAGTTGAACTGGAGGTGATTAGGTCAGCATTTAAGTACCTTTGAGGGGACCCGTGTGGGTATCCCACCAATGGAGATGGAAACGGCCCCCTCGGGTCTGTTCTATTTGGTTTGCTATTTGGTTTGGTCCTGACCCTTCTCAGCAGCATAGGACAAAATGCCCCCTTTGAGCCCCTGGCTTTGATGACCATGTGCCATTTGGCACTGACTCTTGGCGGCAAGTACCAGAGAGTGAGTAGGGGCAGGATGAATACCAGCTGCTCATGATCTCCAGAACAAGAAGAAGTGGTTAAAGGTGCAGTGGGAGGGATCTCAGTTAGACCCTGGGGTGCATACCCTGGATGTATGGGTCACAAGTCCCAGAAACGGGTGATTGAGGAAGGTAAAATCTCTTTCCTTAAATCTTTAAGATTTTTGAGGGGCGGGGGAGTTGAGAGGAACCTTAGTATCTAGTTTCCTGGGGTTGGCCCTCATTCCCCTCTTCTTCTCCATTCCACATCACATTTGGATTTGCATCCTTTATTCACCCCTCCCTCTTTAATGCACATATCTGTGATTTATGATTTATATAAATAACTGTCTGCCCCTCCAGACTGTAAGCTCATTGTTGGTAGGGGACATGTCTACCAACGCTGTTATACTATCCTCTCCCAAGTGCTTAGTACAGTGCTCTGCAAACAGTAAGCACTCAATAAATACGATTCATTGATTGATTGTTAGTTATGCAAGACGTGCTGAGGCTTCAGTCCCCCCCCAAATAATGGGGCAAATGTTCTGGAGAACTTCATCTCTTTAAGTCCAGGAAGGGCATGGCTAATAGCAGGGGGCTGATTTAGTGGTAACTTGTGTCCATTCTTCACATGCCTGCCCCTACCCCTCCGGGATACTTTATTTTATCAAACGACTGCCCAGTACAAAACTCTTCCTCCCCACTCTACACAGACCCCCAACTCTCTCCCGCATTTAAAGCCCCCCTCCCTCCCCGGATAAAATCCCACTTCTTCCAACAAACTTTCCCCTATTAATTTCCCAGCAGCCTGAGCCATATCATCCCTTTGGTCAGCTCTAGCATTTATGAACTCATTTTCACTCACCTCAGCATTCATGTACACATGTTTGCTCAATTATTTTGACCACTCGGGTTGTAAATATTTTTATGCCTATCTCCCCCTTTGGCAGAATAAGCTCCTTGTGAACAGGGAACATGTCATTTCTTTATTTTCTGTACTTCCTGAACGCATATAGTATACGTGTCACTTACTATGCCCAAACTCCTCACTGTTGGTTTCAAAGCTGTCCATCACCTTGTCCCCTCCTACCTCACCTCCCTTCTCTCCTTCTCCATCATAGCCCACACACTCCGCTCCTCTGGTGCCGCTAACCTCCTCACTGGGCCTCGTTCTCATCTGTACTAAGTGCTTGGGAAATATAAATTTTGAACGGAGGTGGCTCTGCCTCCTTGGATCTCTAGGAAAGTCAGAAAATCTAGAGTTGGCAGGAGGAGCCAGGAAGAGCCCCCCAAACCAAGGGGGCTGAGGGGGAGACCCCGAGATCCCACTTGGAGTGGCGTGGTAACTACCAGGCTAGGCCAATTAGGACTCCAACAATGTTTTCTTTCCCCGTGACTGATGAGGTGGGATCGGATGAGAGTAGGTAGTCACCGGGGGCAACGATTCCTGCCTTTGAAAGGATGGAATCCACTAATTGGATTGAGTTTGTCTCAGAGTTTCTCTCACCAGTCCCAGTCATGACTGGATTAAATGCTCTTTCATTAATCTGAGCCTTTGTTTCTCTCCACGGAATGACATGGAATGATACTTCCGCCAAGGTGATATCCTGGCAGGAGATGTGGAACTTTTGCTGCTCTTCTTGGGGGCAGATAATACTAATAATAATGACGGCATTTATTAAGCAAAGCACTGTTTGCTTAATAAATTTGTTATAATTTATAACAAATAACAAAAACTGTTTGTTTATTAAGCACTATGTGCAAAGCACTGTTCTAAGTGCTGGGGAGGTTACAAGGTGATCACATTGTCCCATGGGGGCTCACAGTGTTAATCCCCATTTTACAGATGAGGTAACTGAGGCCCAGAGAAGTTAAGTGACTTGCCCAAAGTCACACAGCTGACAATTACAAATACAAATCGGCAACACGTAGAGACGGTCCCTACCCAACAATGGGCTCCATTCATTCAATCGTATTTATTGAGCGCTTACTGTGTGCAGAGCACTGTACTAAATGCTTGCATGAATTGGTGTGCTGTCCCCTCCCTCCATCCAGCACTACTGGGAGGGGAGTTCAACTGCTCTAAGGTCTCAGAGAAACCCACGCTGAAAAAAAATAGGGAAGAAATCCCCATCTTCAAAGCCTCCTTCAAGGCAGGGTGGCCTAGTGGAAAGAGCACGGGCCTGGGTTCTAATCCCAACTCTGCCACTTCCTGCTTTGTGACCTTGGGAAAGTCATTTAAACTTCTCCGGGCTTCATTTTCCTCATCCATAAAGTAGGGATTAAATGCCTGTTCTCCTCTCTGTTTGACACTGAGCCCCAAGTGGGCTAAGAAGTGGGGCAATACGATTATTTTGTATCTACCCCAGCGCCTAGTACGGTGTTTGACACACAGAAAATGCTTAACAAGTACTGCATCTATTAATTATTATTATCCTGACAACCCACTTGAAAAGAGAGGCATTTCTCAATTAAGTCCCGCAACCCCTGACTGTGTCATCCCAACAGCCTCGTTTAGCACTTATATATGTACCAATGCACGTGCTCCATTTATTTATAGAATTCATTTATTTTTCCCTACTCTTGTTTTTATCAGCTGTCTCCTGCTCCCACTTATGTACACAATTTATTTCTTCCCATCTTCCCCCACTGGAATGAAAGCTCCTAAAGAGCAGGGAAAAATGTCTTTTTCTTGTGTTGTAATCCTCCAAATGCCCAATACAGTGCTCCGCACACGGTAGCTGCTCGATAAATGCTAATACTAATAACAGTCATGAAGGTATTTGTGAAGCAGCGTGGCTCAGTGGAAAGAGCCCGGGCTTTGGAGTCAGAGGTCATGGGTTCGAATCCCGACTCCGCCACATGTCTGCTGTGTGACTTTGGGCAAGTCACTTAACTTCTCTGGGCCTCAGTTACCTCATCTGTAAAATGGGGATGAAGACTGTGAGCCCCACGTGGGACAACCTGATCACCCAGTATCCTCCCCAGCGCTTAGAACAGTGCTTTGCACATAGTAAGCGCTTAACAAATGCCAATTATTATTATTAAGTGTCTACTATGAGCCGGGCACTACATTTGTACTTCCCAAGCGCTTAGTACAGTGTTCTGCACATAGTAAGCGCTCAATAAATACGATCGATTGATTGATTGATTACATTAAGCACTGGGCTTGATACAAGATCATCAGGTTGGACACAGTCCCTGCCCCACACAGGGAATTGGGATTCCTCCGTCTTGTTCCAAGATGACATCTCCTTTTCGCGACTACTCTAGGAGAGCCAGATGACCTCAAATTTTTTTTAGTAATTTTCCCAGTACATGGGGAGTCACAGTGACGACCAGAGAGCCTGTTGCAAAGCTGAAACCAACCCTAAGCTTAGATTCGGTCATTCGCTCAAGAAACTACAGCACTGGGCTCGATACAAGATCATCAGGTTGGACACAGTCCCTGCCCCACACAGGGAATTGGGATTCCTCCATCTTGTTCCAAGATGACATCTCCTTTTCACGACTACTCTAGGAGAGCCAGATGACCTCAAATTTTTTTTAGTAATTTTCCCAGTACATGGGGAGTCACAGTGATGACCAGAGAGCCTCTTGCAAAGCTGAAACCAACCCTAAGCTTAGATTCGGTCATTCACTCAAGAAACTACAGCACTGGGCTCGATACAAGATCATCAGGTTGGACACAGTCCCTGCCCCACACAGGGAATTGGGATTCCTCCGTCTTGTTCCAAGTTGACATCTCCTTTTCACGACTACTCTAGGAGAGCCAGATGACCTCAAACTTTTTTTTAGTAATTTTCCCAGTACATGGGGAGTCACAGTGATGACCAGAGAGCCTCTTGCAAAGCTGAAACCAACCCTAAGCTTAGATTCGGTCATTCACTCAAGAAACTACAGCACTGGGCTCGATACAAGATCATCAGGTTGGACACAGTCCCTGCCCCACACAGGGAATTGGGATTCCTCCGTCTTGTTCCAAGATGACATCTCCTTTTCGCGACTACTCTAGGAGAGCCAGATGACCTCAAATTTTTTTTAGTAATTTTCCCAGTACATGGGGAGTCACAGTGATGACCACAGAGCCTCTTGCAAAGCTGAAACCAACCCTAAGCTTAGATTCGGTCATTCGCTCAAGAAACTACAGCACTGGGCTCGATACAAGATCATCAGGTTGGACACAGTCCCTGCCCCACACAGGGAATTGGGATTCATCCGTCTTGTTCCAAGATGACATCTCCTTTTCGCGACTACTCTAGGAGAGCCAGATGACCTCAAATTTTTTTTAGTAATTTTCCCAGTACATGGGGAGTCACAGTGATGACCAGAGAGCCTCTTGCAAAGCTGAAACCAACCCTAAGCTTAGATTTGGTCATTCACTTAAGAAACTACAGCACTGGGCTCGATACAAGATCATCAGGTTGGACACAGTCCCTGCCCCACACAGGGAATTGGGATTCATCCGTCTTGTTCCAAGATGACATCTCCTTTTCGCGACTACTCTAGGAGAGCCAGATGACCTCAAATTTTTTTTAGTAATTTTCCCAGTACATGGGGAGTCACAGTGATGACCAGAGAGCCTCTTGCAAAGCTGAAACCAACCCTAAGCTTAGATTTGGTCATTCACTTAAGAAACTACAGCACTGGGCTCGATACAAGATCATCAGGTTGGACACAGTCCCTGCCCCACACAGGGAATTGGGATTCCTCCGTCTTGTTCCAAGATGACATCTCCTTTTCGCGACTACTCTAGGAGAGCCAGATGACCTCAAATTTTTTTTAGTAATTTTCCCAGTACATGGGGAGTCACAGTGATGACCACAGAGCCTCTTGCAAAGCTGAAACCAACCCTAAGCTTAGATTCGGTCATTCGCTCAAGAAACTACAGCACTGGGCTCGATACAAGATCATCAGGTTGGACACAGTCCCTGCCCCACACAGGGAATTGGGATTCCTCCGTCTTGTTCCAAGATGACATCTCCTTTTCGCGACTACTCTAGGAGAGCCAGATGACCTCAAATTTTTTTTAGTAATTTTCCCAGTACATGGGGAATCACAGTGACGACCAGAGAGCCTCTTGCAAAGCTGAAACCAACCCTAAGCTTAGATTCGGTCATTCGCTCAAGAAACTACAGCATCCGAAACCCCCCCAGCAAAACTCAGCACGCACTTGAGATCTGGAGCCCCTTATACCCCGGTCCTTGCCAATCGCTGGTCTGATACCAGCCTCGGCCTAGTCAGCTCCCTATCCCAAATGGTTCAGATTGAATACCGAGTTCTCCCTATCCAGGAAGAGGGAAGGGGGAAGGGAGAAGGATACGTTTGTGTCCTCACCCTTGCCCCAGGGAAAGATCCTTGTCAGTCCTGTGCGACTGTGAGCCCACTGTTGGGTAGGGACTGTCTCTATATGTTGCCAACTTGTCCTTCCCAAGCGCTTAGTCCAGTGCTCTGCACACAGTAAGCACTCAGTAAATACGATTGAATGAATGAATGTGCACAGTAAGTGCTCAATAAATACGACTGAATGAATGGCTTTGTAACAGAAGCTACTCTCTCTGTCTGTCTCTCTCTCCCCCCATCTACTCCAAATTCCCCTTCCCCTCCACATTACTCCCCTAGTTATGAAACCTGGCCCTTGCACCCTCGGCCCCACAGCATTTAGGTACTTATCTGTAATTTATTTTATTGTCTGTCTCCTCCTCTAGACTGCAAACTCCTTGTGGACAGGGAACTGTAGACTGTGAGCCCGTTGTTGGGTAGGGACCGTCTCTATGTTGCCCATTTGTACTTCCCAAGCACTCAGTACAGTGCTCTGTGCGACTGTAAGCCCACTGTTGGGTAGGGACTGTCTCTATAAGTTGCCAACTTGTACTTCCCAAGCGTTTAGTACAGTGCTCTGCACACAGTAAGCGCTCAGTAAATACGATTGAATGAATGAATGTGCACAGTAAGTGCTCAATAAATACGATTGAATGAATGAACTCTGTTATATTGTATTCTCCCAAGAACTTCCTACAGTGATCTGCACACAATAAATACCAATGGTGTAAGCCTGACCAATAACACTGTCCCATCTCTCTGAAGCACCTGGAACTCTACTGGAGAATGGCCAACGGCTCCATTTGTGTTTATTGATATCATCATCATCATCATCATCATCATCAATCGTATTTATTGAGCGCTTGTACTAAGCGCTTGGGAAGTACAAGTTGGCAACATATAGTCCCTACCCAACAGTGGGCTCACAGTCTAAAAGGGGACAGTCTTAAAGTTGGACAGTTGGGCAGACACTTGCACGGGTGGGTTCTTAATACTATTTGATGATAATGATATCTAACCCTAATGACCTCTTTTATGGCTCTTGTTCTTTCTCTGTCTCTCTCTTTCTCCCTTTTTCACCCCTCTCTCACCCACACACCCTGCCCCACAGGTGGGTTCTTCATATTATTTGATGATAATGATATCTAACCCTAATGACCTCTTTTATGGCTCTTGTTCTCTTTCTTTCTCTCTCTTTTTCCCCCCCCTCTCACCCACACACCCTGCCCTCTCCACATGCTGATTTCCTTGGGCACCGTTCAAATCAATCTGCCCAAGGATGGACTACGGAGAGACCGGGCTCTCCTCCTCCTCCTCCTTCTTCTCCCCCTCCCACTGGGCTTCTCAGAATAGCTGTTTCTCTTTACCTCACCCTCCTCATCTCTCTCCCGAGTCTGATCCGAGCTGGAATTCTGTGAGGCTGTCGGTACAACAGCAGGGCCATGGAAATGGGAAGCGTGACTTTCCAGGGAGGGGTCCCCATCAAGGGGTGGAGAGAGTAGACACCGGTCCCAGTTATACAGGATGGGGGCAATGTGAGGTTGGATTCCTGGGTTCCCTCTGCCTTTTTCTGGTTCAGAGGAATGCAAACCAGTGGTTGATGTTCCAAGGAAGGCCTGGTGACCAGAAGCAGGTATTTCCTTCTTATGCAAGCCGAATCCCGAAGCCAAGACTTTTCCAGTCACCATATTTCCCCCGCCACAAACTCGCTACTCAAAATCTCTCTTCCTTTTTTGGGCTAATCCAATCTCCGGCTTCCTCACTCACCCGCATTTCCCTGGCCCTGTAAATTGTTTCGCTGGTGGTGTTCATCTGTTCCTGAAACAGGAGCCTGGGTTGAAGGGGTGGGCCTCAGGCTCCCCAGCCTCCCCCTCCGACCCACCTTGCAGGCGATGGAGTGGATGCGTGGGTTCACCGTTGCCTGTCTGGGCAGTCACCTGGTTTTCCCACTCCATCCTAAAACCTACCAGGAAACATGAAGCCCGTGGGAGCTCCCCACAGCCCCTGCTCCAATTCTAAATTGTGTGGAGATTCAATCCACCTCTTCCTGCTTTAAGTCAGTCAATCATATTTATTGAGCGCTGACCACTGTACTAAGGTGGAGTACAATATAACAACGTGACAGACACGTTCCCTGCCCACAAGAAGCTTAGAGTCTAGAGGGTGAGCCAGGCATTAATGTAAATAAAAAAATTACAGATATGTCCCTAAGTGTTGTGGGGCTGGAAGGGGATATGAATAGACTGTGAGCCCACCTTTTAGACTGTGAGCCCACTGTTGGGTAGGGACTGTCTCTATATGTTGCCAATTTGGACTTCCCAAGTGCTTAGTACAGTGCTCTGCACGAGAGGCAATATTCTATTCTATTTATTTTATTTTGTTAGTATGTTTGGTTTTGTTCTCTGTCTCCCCCTTTTAGACTGTGAGCCCACTGCTGGGTAGGGACTGTTTCTATATGTTGCCAATTTGGACTTCCCAAGTGCTCAGTACAGTGCTCTGCACATAGTAAGCGCTCAATAAATACGATTGATGGTGAATAAATACGATTGATGATGATGATGATGAATAAAGGGAGCAAGTCAGGGTGACGCAGGAGGGAGTTGAAGAAAAGGAAAAGAGGGCTTTGCCGGGGAGGCTTCTTGGAGGAGATGTGCCTTCAGTGAGGCTCGCCATGACCTGATGTCTTAGCCATCTCGGACCCGGCACTACCCTTCTTCGTTTGCCAGCCAAAACTGGCCTTCTGATTCCAGGGCTGTCCCAGCTGCGACTGCTCAGACAATCAGAGTCTCCAACTGAGATTCCCTCACTTATTCACTCAATCAATCGTATCGGTAGCGCTCAATAAATACAGTCCGCTCAATAAATACAATTGAATGAATGAATGAACCTATTGAGCGCTTACTGCGTGCAGAGCACTGAACTAGGCGATTGGGAAGCACAAATCGGCAACGTATAGAGACGGTCCCTACCCAACAACGGACTCACGGTCTAGAAGGGGGAGACGGACAACAGAACAAGATGGAATGGGGGCCCTTCCAGGGGCCTGGGGCACCATGCCAACTTGCCATCATCATCATCATCAATCATATTTATTGAGCGCTTACTATGTGCAGAGCACTGTACTAAGCACTTGGGAAGTACAAATTGGCAACACATAGAGACAGTCCCTACCCAACAGTGGGCTCACAGTCTAAAATTATGGGCAAACTGGGTGGCCTAGAGCATAAACCTGGGAGTCAGGGTACCTGGCTTCTCATCTTGGCCCCACCACTCGCCTACTTTCGTGACCTGGAGTGAGTCTAAACCGTGCCTCGGTTTCCTCATCTGATCCCCTCTTGAAACTCTGAGCCCCATTTGGGTCTCAGATTAAGCTGGCTCTAACTCAGTGTCCAGAACAGTTCTTGGCACATAAAAAGCTCTTAACAAAAATCAACATCATCATCATCATCATTACAATGGCTCTACATTCCAGCTTAGCCAAAGAGCAAATAGTTTGAGGGGTTCGATTTCCTAATCCAGAAGGAAGCGCTCAATAAATACGACTGAATGAATGAAGGAAGGAAGGAAATCAAGACGGATAGAAAGACCCAGATGCTCAGCCTGACCCTTTCTGGTTTTGCTCTCCCAACTCCGCTGATGCTCCTAGCTGCTCAGGAGGAGACCGGACAGATGGCAGAAGGAATCTGACTCGTCCCTCTTCCCGAGGCAGACCGTTCACCCGTTTTCTGTCGGCCTGTCCCAGGAGAGCGGAGATAAAGGGGTTCTGGAGTTCAACAGGTGCATGGGGGAAGGGGCGTCGGCATTCCCAGCTCCCCGCTCCGTGCCTTTCCGCTCCCCCGCCCAGCCTTCTGGAGCAGCCAGACAGGGTGAGCACCCAGGGAGCAGGTTGCATGGCAACGACAGCGCGAGAGCTCCCCTGTCACCACTGAGCTTTTTATAACTTAGCAGTGGGAAGTGGGCGGCAAGGGAGCGAGGGAAGGGCCGCCGGAGGGGCGGGGGGCTGGGGGAGAAGGGATGTTGCCTCCGGAGAGCCGAGGGAATGACAGCACGGGTCAGGGCCCCGAGGTACCGGGGAACTGACGGTTGGGTGGCACGATGCCAACGGGCTGGGGAACAGAGCCCTCCCCAGCCCCCGAGATGCACAGCCTGGAGGAGAGGGGGGAGGCAGAAAGGATGACAACACCCTAATGTCATTGGGGGTTAGTGGGAGAACTGGTGTTTGTTTCGCACTGGAAAATCCCGAGATCACATCCACGTCCACGTGCTGTCGGGGAAAGGGCAAGGGCTAGGGCACCGGGGGACTCGAACACCCCTGCCCAGTTCCACCGGCTCACGGTGGACGCTAAAGGAGGGTCACGTGATGAGGATGATGGTGGCGGCGGTGATGATGATGACAGCGGAGG
The DNA here is from genome assembly GCF_015852505.1 of Tachyglossus aculeatus. Taxonomy (NCBI): domain Eukaryota; kingdom Metazoa; phylum Chordata; class Mammalia; order Monotremata; family Tachyglossidae; genus Tachyglossus; species Tachyglossus aculeatus. The sequence continues at coordinate 36,568,924 of NC_052071.1, forward strand.
GCCTGAGCGTGGAGGGCGCAGCTCCTGTGGGTGTGAATAGCTCTGAGAGGACACGTGTGTGACACACGAGAGGCAGCGGTGTATGACATGTGTGGGAGAAAAATGGATGCCTTTGAGCAACCTCCCCTTAAATCCCGTGTGAATGTCGGCCCTGGGGAGAGGATGACAAAGAAAGGAAAGAGGCAGCGGGTTGGCACGCAGACAACAAGAGGGAACTTGGCTTAGCGGGTCAAACTCATCCCCGGCAAAAATCATTTCCATCCCGGGCCGCCCACGCCCTCACGCCCGCTCCCTCGGAAGGGCTGGCTCACCGGACCGAAAGCGCCCAATCAATCCGTCCCCGTTGCCCTTGGCATCGTCCTCCAGGATTCGGGTGGGAGAGTTGGGGGCACACCTCCGGGAGGGACCCCCGGGAGCGCGGCCGAGGCGGTGCGGCTGCACCATCTCCTGGTGATGGAGGACGATGGCTGGGGGAGGCGAGCGAGGAGTTCTACCACCTACCGCGGCCTAAACCCAGACTCACCCCCCCAAAGCTGTCCCTCCCAGGCAGGACCCCCCTAAAGTAGGCTCCATAGCAGAGCGCAAGGAGGGTCCCAGTCCGGTTGGGATCTAGGATTCTGGCCCCGATCCAATCAATCAATCAATCAATCAATCGTATTTATTGAGCGCTTACTATGTGCAGAGCACTGGACTAAGCGCTTGGGAAGTACAAATTGGCAACACATAGAGACAGTCCCTACCCAACAGTGGGCTCACAGTCTAAAAGGGGGAGACAGAGAACAGAACCAAACATACCAACAAAATAAAATAAATAGGATAGAAATGTACAAGTAAGATAAATAAATAAATAAATAAATAGAGTAATAAATATGTACAACCATATATACATATAATCCCTTCCCTTCATCCCAGGAACACCGAATATTTTCCAGTTCCTATCTTTAAGGGCCTCTGGGAGGTTGTGAGGGACAGGGCCCTTTCGTCTGCTAGCCAACGGAAGGGACGGGATCACATCGGGGAGAGGGCCTGCCTCACGGATCATTCAGGGAATCAATCGAACGTCTTCATCCCGGATCGGCAGGAACGGAGAGGCAAGGCCTGGGACCCCAGGATCATCATCAATCATCATCAGTCGTATTTATTGAGCGCTTACTATGTGCAGAGCACTGTCGGTTGACCACAGCCATGACTCAGGCTCCTTATGTTTCCTCAGAGAGAAAGAGACGAGACTCTCTCGAGCCCCTGAGTCTCAGGGGACAAATGCAGGAGTCAGTTCCCTCCCTAAAGGGGAAGTAGGTGGAAGAGTCACACAGGTCCTGCCCCTAAAAAAAAAACTTCCTTGACCCTAAGCCATCTCCCTTGGTCTGACTCACTGGGGGTGGGGAAACTGAGTCAGAAGTCAAAGAAGAGGTGAGAGGGTTACACCAAGCAAGCAAACGTAGGGTCCTGCAGGAGTCAGTTCCCTCCCTAAAGGGGAAGCAGGTGGAAAGAGTCACACAGCTCCTGCCCCAGTTCCCACCCTAAAAAAAAAAAAACTTCCCTGACCCTAAGCCATCTCCCTTGGTCTGACTCACTGGGGGTGGGGAAACTGAGTCAGAGATCAAAGAAGAGGTGAGAGGGGTCCACCAAGCAAGCAAACCTAGGGTCCTGCCTCTCAGTCCCCAGCTTTCATTCCAGTCGATCAATTTCTAGACCGTGAGCCGGTTGTTGGGTAGGGATTGTTTCTGTTTGTTGCCGAATTGCGCTTTCCAAGCGCTTAGCACAGTGCTCTGCACAGGGTAAGCGCTCAATAAATACAACTGAATGAATGATCAAGTGCTTACTCTGTGTGGAGCACTGTACTAAATGCTTGGGAGAGTACGATACAACCGAGTCGGTAGGCACGATCCCTGCCCACAACGAGCTTATACTCGAGACTTTGCTCTCCCAAGCACTTTGTACAGCGCCCTGCACATAGTAAATGTTCCATAAATACCACCGATTGACTGAATGGGTAGGGATTGTTTCTGTTTGTTGCCGAATTGCGCTTTCCAAGCGCTTAGCACAGTGCTCTGCACAGGGTAAGCGCTCAATAAATACAACTGAATGAATGATCAAGTGCTTACTCTGTGTGGAGCACTGTACTAAATGCTTGGGAGAGTACGATACAACCGAGTCGGTAGGCACGATCCCTGCCCACAACGAGCTTATACTCGAGACTTTGGTCTCCCAAGCACTTTGTACAGCGCCCTGCACATAGTAAATGTTCCATAAATACCACCGATTGACTGAATGGCGGAGCCCGCTCTCATTCAGCAATTTCCAAGCGAAAAACCCCGGGGCCGGGACCGGGAAGGGTCAACCAAGTGCAAGCTCTAATCCCACCGGGACGCGGCTCCCTAGGGAAAAGGCATTTAGCCATTTTCCCAGGTGGCACCGGGAAATGGCTGGACTCAACTGGTTGGACTCAAGAGACAGGAGAAGATAGCAGCCTTTTGTTTATTGAAACTCCTTTGTACACAGCAGCACAGCCTCAGAAAGGCCTTTTCATCCCGTGTCCCATATTTACAGGGGGGAGTGTTGGGCAGGGAAAAAAGAGAGGAGAACAAGTCACAGAGCAAAGGCAGCAGCGACGGCGGAGACGGCGGGAAGTGGAGGCAGAGGGGGGCCGGGGAGTATCATTACCTTCTGCCCGCCAGGGCCACGGGGAAGCGTGGAAGGGGAGGAACAGGGCTCCCTTTGCTTCCCCGGCCTGCTCTTGCGGCCCCCATCCCTCTAAGGTGCCTGCTTGTGCTTGGGAGCGGAGCTCCTTTCCCTGGTTCTCAAAGGCCTCCCTGCCCACCCCGGCACCTGAGACAGAGCTGCAGTCCCTATCTTCCCAGGTCCCCGTCCTGCTCCTGTCCCACTCCCGGAGCTCAGTCCCTCCGTGGCCGCTGGACTAGAGATGGACCGGAGCTGGAGGAGGCTCGGGCGGTCCTCCGTGAGGGCCACGGCACGGCCATTCCACATCCGAGGCTGGCATCCTGCCTCAGCGGCCCGGGGCCGGCTCGGGTGGGCAGGCATAGGCGGCAGCAGCAGCGGCTGCCCATCTCCCTCTCCTTCCAGGTTCTCGGCTGGCAGGTCGAAGCTCAGAGTCACTTCCCGGGCTGGGCTGGTCCAAAGGGGTCCAGGAGGCTCCCGGTCTCCCCGTAAGCAGCCAGCCATCCCGCGGGAGGGTGAGTGATTTTGATGCCGCTCGGTGGGCCAGCACTGGGCTGGGAGATGTTCCCGGAATCCGTGGGGATGAGCAGCAGGGGCAGGGCCTGGCTGGGGGTGCCCGTATTCCCAAACAGGGGGCCCGACTCCCAGCTTGGGGTCCGGAGGTCAGGGACATCCTCACCAATCCTGTTCCTGAAGCAGGGGCGGAGGGGGAAGCGGAGGGCAGGGGAGAACGGGGAATGCCAGACAGCCGCTGACACCCTCCCGGCAAAGGGACCCCCGCACCCCCGGCTACCCTCCTTAGGGGAAAAAGAATTGGTGGGGGCAGCGGGGATGGCAAAGAGGTGGGGTTAAGGCTTTCGCTTCTCTGCATAGAAAATGTCGGAGGGAGAAAATGGGGGGCGGGACAGAGGGGAACGACCCCACTGCCTTCAGGACAACCAGTCCTGAAGGCCTCTCTGAACCAAGGTGAGGAGTTGACCCCCGAAAGGGGACAGGAGTGTGCATTGCCCCAAGGGGCAAGGGGGGAGAAGGGGTCATGGGTTGGGCAGAACTGTGAGGTGTCCTTGGCCTCCTGGCAGAGAGGAGAAGGAGGGAGGAGGCCTAGTTCAGAGAGGAGATGGAGGGAGAGAAGACTGGGGGCTCAGAGAAGCTCCTGGAGGGATCCCAGTAAAGTAGTAGCTCCAAAGATCCCTTCAGGGGGAGGGCAAAGAGCTAAGGCGGGCACACTCTTTCAGCGCCTATGGCAGGGGGCGAGGAGGCGGGGCACTAGCAAACCAAGACTTCTGAGCTCCCTGACTGAAGGGTGAAGGCTGGGTCAGAGAGCCAGGGCGGCCCCGGGCATCTTTGTGTTGGTTGTCTGATGCCCAGGGCCGGGGTCCGGAGCGAGGTGCGGGGCGGGGGGGAGGGTGCAGTTATCGGGCCTGAGAGGCGCAGCCCCTCACCTCCAGGTTATCTAGAGGAAGGGCTGCTGCACTCGGAGGCGGGGCAGCAGAACTGGTGGCCATCTTCATCCTCCTCATCTCTGGGGAAGGGGCAGGAAGGTGGGGGGGGGGGGGAGAAGGGGGCAGCAGGGCCACAAGCAGCAGGTGACAGAAAGAGGGGGAGAAGTGTTAATCGCCTGAGGGAGGCAGGCAGGCAACGGAGATGGAAGCATGCATGGCCCGAAGGAGGAAGGCAGGCAGCAGGAGCTCCTGGGTCCCTTGGCTGTTTAAGGAGAGACGCAGCGTGGCTCAGTGGAAAGAGCCCGGGCTTTGGAGTCAGAGGTCATGGGTTCAAATCCATTTGTCAGCTGGGTGACTTTGGACAAGTCACTTAACTTCTCCGTACCTCAGTTACCTCATCTGTAAAATGGGGATGGAGACTGTGAGCCCCCCCATGGGACAACCTGATCATCTTGTATCCTCCCCGGCACTTAGAACAGTGCTTTGCACATAGTAAGTGCTTAATAAATGCATTATTATTATTATTCTAGACTGTGAGCCCACTGTTGGGTAGGGACCGTCTCTATATGTTGCCCACTTGTACTTCCCAAGTGCTTAGTACAGTGCTTTGCACATAGTAAGTGCTTAATAAATGCCATTATTATTATTATTATTCTAGACTGTGAGCCCACTGTTGGGTAGGGACCGTCTCTACATGTTGCCAACTTGTACTTCCCAAGCGCTTAGTACAGTGCTCTGCACACAGTAAGCGCTCAATAAATACGACTGAATGGGTGAATGAATGAGAAGGGGTGAGGAGAAAAGGCAGTCTTTCCGGGTATGGAAAGTGGGTAGGGATCCCAGGAATCAATCCCATCGGGTGCTGACTTGATGCTCCAAAGAGGGCAAGCTCTAACCACAGTGGTGACTGTAAACTTCCAGCTCCTCCCTGGGCCTTAGGATGTCCCCAGTCTTGCCGACACTTCTGGCGGAGAAGGGTCGGCCACTGGAATTAAATTCTTCTTCCCTCATTTGTGGAAGGAGGACGACGGCGGCATTAAAAAAGGAGAAGCCAGAATCTGCTTCCAACATCACTGCAGAGGTAGGAGGTGGACTCGCTAAGGGGGAAGGAGTCGGATTCTGCTTCCAACGGAGGAAGGAATTGGATTCTGCTTCCAACATCATTAAAGGGGAAGGAGTCAGATTCTTTTGTGGGCAGGGAATGTGTCTGTTATTCATCATCAATTGTATTTATTGAGCGCTTACTGTGTGCAGAGCACTGTACTAAGCGCTTATTAGCTTAGTACTGTTATTATCTGTTATTGTTATGTTATTGTTATATTGTTATGTTATGTTATTGTTATGTTGTACTCTCCCAAGCGCTTAGCACAGTGCCCTGCACACAGTAAGTGCTCCATCGATCGATTGCTCCCAATATCATTAAAGAGGAAGGAGTCGGATTCTGCTTCCAACATCATTAAAGAGGAAGGACTTGGATTCTTCTTCCAACATCATTAAAGAAGAAGGAGTCGGATTCTGCTTCCAACATCGTTAACGAGGAAGAGCATGATTCTGCTTCCTACCTCAGCGTGGCTCCCTACATCAGCGTAGAAGCAAGCATGGCTCAGTGGAAAGAGCCCGGGCTTCGGAGGCAGAGGTCATGGGTTCAAATCCCAGCTCTGCCACTTGTCAGCTGACTTTGGGCAAGTCACTTCACTTCTCTGGGTCTCAGTTACCTCATCTGTAAAATGGGGATGAAGACTGTGAGCCCTCCGTGGGACAACCTCATCACCTTGTAACCTCCCCAGCGTTTAGAACAGTGCTTTGCACACAGTAAGCGCTTAAGAAATGCCATCATGATTATTATTATTACATTGCTATCAGAGAGCGAGCAGGTTCATATGTTTTCAGAGCCCAGAGGCCTTCTCAGTCAGGTCCGAGCCCTGCGGTGGTTCCTAGCTTTTGTCAGTCCCATTCCCTCCTCATCGTTTGCAGGGCTTCCTGATGGTGTTGGGCTCGGACCATCTTGGACTTGAACAGAGGTGGGAGAAGGGGAAAGACCTCATCCGCAGTTTCAAGACTGCCGGAGCCCACTCCGAATTCTGTCTTTCTCGTCAGGGCCGCTGCTCCCGGCCTAGCCCCGTTTTCTTGCAGAATCTTTGTTCCTCTTCAAGGTTTGGGGATTGGACAGGCCCCCCCTCGGGACCCTGTGTTTTGATGGTTGCCTCCAAACATCTGAGGGCCAGTCTGCCGTGGAATATTCCCAGGGAGGAGCTGGAGGTCTGTTTCACGAATTAGGCAGCATCAGAGTCACTCTGCTTCATACATTACTAGAATGCTCCTGGAGAGCGGTCCTGCTTCCCGCATCGTCAGGAGAGAGGGTAGAAGTCACTGCCTCAAGGCCAAGCCTCCTACCATCCACTCCTGGTTCCTGCTGCAGGCTTTCTGCTTCCAGGGGATTGTTGCCAATTTGTACTTCCCAAGCGCTTAGTACAGTGCTCTGCACATAGTAAGCACTCAATAAATACGATTGATGATGATGATGACTGGGAAAATGGGCACCAGGGTTCCTGCCGAACAGCCAGCCACACTCTCCCCCGGGTGCCACCTGTGATACCAGTGGTTAAAGTCTCCCCTAAACTGGCCGGAGGTGAGCCGACGTGAGGGGGGCTAGGCGCTCCCAGAGCTGAGGTTTACAGTCACCTTTGGAGCCAAAGTCTGACCTCCCTGAGGAACGACCCTGCTGGGATGGAGCCAGGAGGTTGCGGCCTTGGGTGGGAAGGAGGAGCGCATATGGCCCTGTTGGTGGGATGATCTTATGGAACCCCGGAGACTGTGGCAACCAAAAATGCAGTATCTCCTCATATCCCGTTCCCACCCAGAGGAAAGGACTATGGGATGAGCGAGGGGGGAAAGGGTGAGAGCTTCGGAGGAGAAGGAGAGAGAAGACAGATCAAGGTCGAGGGATGCCATGGTGACGGTCTCTCTCACACCTACATACATCCCTAACCCTAACCCCAACTCTTAGGTCTTCCTGTCCACTCCCCTGAATCACCTCTCCTCTTCCAAACCAGAAACCCCACGAACATCCAGCCTGTACAAACGGCCTCATTTTTCACCCCTTGGCATGGCCCTGCACATACATGTGTTCTATTATGTCTTCCCCACGATCACCTGATTCTCCGCCCACTCTGTTTTCTCTTTTTTCTAATGGTACTTGTTGAGCACTTACTATGTACCAGGTACTTCACTAAGCACTGAGGTGGATACAAGCTAATCAGGTTGGACACAGACCATGTCCCACATGGGGCTCCAAGTCTTAATCCCCATGTTACAGATGATGTAACTGAGGCACAGAGAAGTTAAGTGACTTGTCCAAGGTCCCAGAGAAGACAACTGGTGTAACTGGGATTAGAACCCAGGTCCTTCTGATTCTCAGGCCTGTGCTCTTTCCGCTAGGCAACACTGCTTTTCTTCCCCACACTTCTTTCATAGAACATAACACTAACACTCAAAATAGTCCCATTAACCCAATCTCATGTGATAAATTAACCCACATCCCCTACCACATTTCTGCCTCTTTTTCCTCTGCCGTTTGTACGCCTGTGTCTCACACATTTTTGCAGTCCTTCTTTCTCTCTCACACCTCTATACCTCACACCCACCCGTCTACCTCATAAGTGTAGACCTCCTTAAGCAGCGTGGCTCAGTGGAAAGAGCCCGGGCTTTGGAGTCAGTGGTCATGGGTTCAAGTCCTGGCTCTGCCAATTGTCAGCTGTGGCAAGTCACTTAACTTCTCTGTGCCTCAGTTACCTCATCTGCAAAATGGGGATGAAGACTGTGAGCCCCCAGTGGGACAACCTGATCACCTTGTAACCTCCCCAGAGCCTGGAACAGTGCTTTGCACATAGTAAGCACTTAATAAATGCCATTATTATTATTATTATCTATTCCATTCCTGCCCCTTTTTTCCTACACACACTTACTTCTCCCTTACCCTGACTTACATGGACACATTCAAATCCTTCCCTTGCCACAGAAATTCATACAACCCAAATTCCCACAGACATATTTACTGTCAGTGGGGACACTTCTTCCCTATGGGTTCATTCGTTTTGCCCTGGCAATTCTTCCCTGCTTAACCTCCCCAATCCACCATGGGCCTAGACTTTCACCCATGTCATTCACACTCCAACTCTTGAATAGCAACGGGTGCTACATACCTCATGTACTGGCTTACTTTTTATGGTCTTTATTAAGCACTTACCATGTGCCAGGCACTGTATTGTTCACTTGGGTAGGTACAAGCTAATCAGCTTAGTCACAGTCCCGGTCCCACATGGGGCTCTCAGTCTTAATCCCCATTTTCCAGACCGAGGCACAGAGAAGTTAAGTGACTTGTCCAAGGTCACGCAGCAGATGAGTGGCGGAGCTGGGTTTAGAGCCCAGGTCCTCTGTCTCCCAAGGCCGTACTCTTTCCACTAGGCCATGGCTGCTTCTAACCCATATATATCTGTCCCACTTAAGTGCAAATAAACTCTCAGTCTCATTATGCATCACTTTTAACTGTTTTTCACCACATCTTCACACATACACACACACACACACAAAAAAAAAACCACTGCCTCCTCCAGGCTTTGATTCTTCTGCATATTCACTCCTATCAGCCTACAGTTCCCTCGAACAAGAAAAATAAATCCTCCGCTCCCTTCTCAGAGGCAAAGCCAGGAAACAGGCTACTAAGTGCTCTTGAGACTGTAAGCTACTGGTGGACAGGGAACATGTCTACCAACTGTTATACTTACTCTCCCAATCACTTAGTACAGTGCGCCGCACACAGTAAGCACTCAGTCAATACCACTGCTCGATTGTGACTCCTGGCGATCTCACTCCACCTGAGATCAGACACCAGGAGCCCAGAGTCGCAACTCCTTTTCCCTTCCTCTTCCATCCTCTAAGTCTCACTTGAAGATTTGGGAACAGAACCCACATGATCTTTCTCCCTGTTTCTTGTTTCCTTGTCCCTGAGAGCCAAAACAATTGCATTCTGCCCCCCCGAACCCATCTAACCTCTTAACCCAGCCATTAACCCATCACCTCCCTGCACTTCCAGAGCTTAAGACTCGCTCTCTCTCCTACCTCTCTGTCCCCCCTCAGCCTCATCCATGCCAGAGGTAAGTCAGCAGGCACATGAGCAGGAGTGGAAGGATCACAAAGGAAGAGAGGTAAAGGTTTAGGGGAGAAACTATGGGCCAGGCTGAGGAGGTACTGCATTTTTAGGTGGGAGTGGGAAGGGGCTAGCTCTTACCTGCACTCAGCGTGCCTGGCAGGGGGGACTAGCTGCATGGAGAGGAGCGACTGAGCAGGGCAGCAATACTGGTGGAGTGTGTGAGACGTTGTGGACCTGCAGGAGCAGACAGAAAGAGAGAGAGAGACAGAGACAGGGATGTATGGAGAGACAGAGAAGCAGAGAGAGGGAGTCAGAGGAAAGAGAGACAGCGAAAGAGAAAGAAACGGAGGGACAAGGTGAGAGAAGCAAGATTAGAAGAGGAAGAGAAGAGGGGCAGAACGGGGAGAAGAGGGAGAGAAAAGGAGAAATCAGAGGTGAGAAGGGAGAGAAGCAGAGAAGGATGGCAGGGCAGAGGATAGGGAGGAAGGAGTGGAGAAAAAAAGAAAAAACACAAAGTCAAGAAAAAGAGGACAGCACTGAAACCACAAACAAAACACGTAACAACAGTGGCAGCAGCAACAACAAAGGGACATGGGCATCTGACACACCTTCACACACAGCACAGTCCCACCCCGGGAAGGAGGGTCCGAAGGGGGTGGGGTGGGGGGATGCCCAGGGGGAGAAGCTGGGCCACAATGGCATGCAAGGCAAGAAGGAGGAACGGGGAGGTGGGGGAAAGAGCGAGGTGGTCCCTCTCAGCCTGGAGTGCCACAGCAGGATACAGGGTTGAAAGAAATGGGCGTGGGGGGTGAATGCTACCTCCAGCCACTTTTCCCCCCAGCCCCGCCAAAATAGAGACACACGGGTGCCCACACAGCTCTGACACAGTGAAGGTGAGGAGCGGGCAGACACAGATGGAGGAAAAGGGAGAGAGGAGGCAAGGAGAAAGGAAAAGAGAGGTCTCAGAAGCCCTGGTACGGGGGACGAGGGGATGAGAGTCAGGCAGGGAGAATGTATCTGAGTGGGAGGTTTTCCGCGATTAGAACCACAGCAGAGATACTACGAGGTTCTGGGCCGGGCCCTGGGGCGCTCTCTCTAGAAGGCCATGGGTTGAAATCTCCAATACTTCTCTCCTTCTCCCCTCCCCTCAGTGCGTGACACCAGTGACTAAAGTCCACGAGGCTAGGAGGGGCGGCGGCGGGGAGGGAGAGGCGGGTAGATGGCAGGGAGAAGGCGGTACTTCAAGGATAAAGGGCGAGAAAAGGCCACTGTCCTGCCTGGAACTGACGGTCAGGCTGGGTGCAGGGAAGTCCCAGGAAGATCCCACCAACAACCACCTCAACTGCCATCCTCATCAATCCTAACACTGGGACAAGGAGCATGGAGTCTGAAGCTAGGCTCCATCCCCAAGGTCACGCGCGTTTGGCACTGAGGCCCTCCCTTAGGAGATGTCCAAATCCCCCCAACTCAGTGGCCCGTCTGCTCCAATATCCAACCGAGGCTGCAGTACGTGGCGCCCAAGCCCGCGTGCCTATAGTTTGCCCAGCATGCCTTTGCCCGTTATCTGCACCATGAAGCTCAAAGCCCTGCTCATACGCATATGCCCATCCTCACCCGCATCGATCGCCCCAAAACACGACAAAGCAAAGAACCAGAGGTTTCACGAGAACCTAGCTGTCCCCACTGTTAGGACTGCTGCTCCCCGGCTGCCATGAGGTGGCTTTCCTTCGCTGGCTCTGAACGACACGTAAGTTCCAGGAGTTGTGCTTAGCCGATCGCCCAAGCACCCAAAACAATGCCAAGAGGACGGGCCACCCAGCCAATTCCCCATCATTTTCCCTTAGCCAATTGCCCCTTCCCAAAATGCTAATGGGAGACACTAGCCCCTGCGGTCTCCCTTCAACAGTTCCTCAACTGCCTCTGGAATGCCGTAACCCAAGCGGGAAAGTCAAATGTGACAGTGGCATAGCAGTGTGACCTAAAGGAACGAGCACAGGGCTGGGAGCCAAAGGACCTGGGTTCTAATCCCAGCCTACTACTGGGTGACCTCGGGCCAGTTACTTCTGTGCCTCAGTTCCCACCTCTGCAAAATGGGGATTCAATGACAGTTCTCTCTCTTATTCAGACGGTGAGCCCCTTGTGGGATCTGATTGACTTGTATCTATAACAGTAATAATAATAATGGCATTTATTAAGCGCTTACTATGTGCAAAGCACTGGGGAGGTTACAAGGTGATCAGGTTGTCCCAAGTGGGGCTCACAGTCTTAATCCACATTTTACAGATGAGGTAACTGAGGCACAGAGAAGTTAAGTGACTCGTCCGAAGTCACACAGCTGGCAATTGGTGGAGCCGGGATTCGAACGCATGATCTCTGACTCCAAAGCCGGCGCTCTTTCCACTGAGCCATGCTGCTTCTCTTACCAGCACTCAGTACAGTGCTTGGCATATAGTAGGCACTTAAAAGCACCATAGTTACTTTTAATACCACAATCCTAGTGACACAAACGGTGTAGCCGGATAGAGCAAGACAAAGCCAGAAGACGGGATCTGGGACTTTGGGGCCACATTTAATTCCCCAAAGCCCAAACCGACGCAGTGGTCCTACAAAGAAGACAAGACTCCACATTATTCATTCTTTAAAGCGTGATTCCTCCCTGCCCAGCTTCCCCTCGGAGGAGTGAGGTACTCTCCCTTTCCCAGTGGGAAAGACAACCCAGGTAGGCAGGACTTATTGGACAGAGAAGGCTGGAGAGGGGCCGGGATCAGTTTTTCAGGTCCCAAGCAAAACATTCTCATTCATTCATTCATTCGATCGTATTTATTGAGCGCTTACTGTGTGCACAGCACTGGACTAAGCGCTTGGGAAGTCCAAGTTGGCAACATATAGAGACGGTCCCTACCCAACAGCGGGCTCACAGTCTAGGAGGGGGAGACAGACAACAGAACAAAACATATTAACACTGCTCTAAGCGCTGAGGAGGTTACAAGGTAATCAGGCTGTCCCACGGGGGGCTCACAGTCTTAATCCCTATTCTAATAATAATAATAATGATGATGATGACATTATTCACTGTCCACGTTGAGTCCACACCTCTCCACTTCTGAAAAACCTCCGAGGGTCGCCCCCCCCCAAGCCCCGCCTCAAAAAAGCCTCCTTATCACCAGCTTGCACCCTCCTAATAATGACGACGGCATCTATTAAGCGCTTACTATGGGCAAAGCACCGTTCTAAGCGCTGAGGAGGTTACAAGGTAATCAGGCTGTCCCACGGGGGGCTCACAGTCTTAATCCCTATTCTAATAATAATAATGATGATGATGACATTATTCACTGTCCACGCTGAGTCCACTTCTGAAAAACCTCCGAGGGTCGCCCCCCCAGCCCCGCCTCAAAAAAGCCTCCTTATCACCAGCTTGCACCCTCCTAATAATAATGACGGCATCTATTAAGCGCTTACTATGGGCAAAGCACCGTTCTAAGCGCTGGGGAGGTTACAAGGTAATCAGGCTGTCCCACGGGGGGGCTCACAGTCTTAATCCCTATTCTAATAATAATAATGATGATGATGACATTATTCACTGTCCACGTTGAGTCCACACCTCTCCACTTCTGAAAAACCTCCGAGGGTCGCCCCCCCCCAGCCCCGCCTCAAAAAAGCCTCCTTATCACCAGCTTGCACCCTCCTAATAATAACGACGGCATCTATTAAGCGCTTACTATGGGCAAAGCACCGTTCTAAGCGCTGAGGAGGTTACAAGGTAATCAGGCTGTCCCACGGGGGGCTCACAGTCTTAATCCCTATTCTAATAATAATAATAATGATGATGATGACATTATTCACTGTCCACGTTGAGTCCACACCTCTCCACTTCTGAAAAACCTCCGACGGTTGCCCCCCAGCCCCCCCTCAAAAAAGCCTCCCTATCATCAGCTTGCACCCTCCTAATAATAATGACGGCATCTATTAAGCGCTTATTATGGGCAAAGCACCGTTCTAAGCGCTGAGGAGGTTACAAGGTAACCAGGCTGTCCCACGGGGGGCTCACAGTCTTAATCCCTATTCTAATAATAATAATAATGATGATGATGACATTATTCACTGTCCACGTTGAGTCCACACCTCTCCACTTCTGAAAAACCTCCGACGGTTGCCCCCCAGCCCCCCCTCAAAAAAGCCTCCCTATCATCAGCTTGCACCCTCCTAATAATAATGACGGCATCTATTAAGCGCTTATTATGGGCAAAGCACCGTTCTAAGCGCTGAGGAGGTTACAAGGTAACCAGGCTGTCCCACGGGGGGCTCACAGTCTTAATCCCTATTCTAATAATAATAATAATGATGATGATGACATTATTCACTGTCCACGTTGAGTCCACACCTCTCCACTTCTGAAAAACCTCCGAGGGTTGCCCCCCCCAGCCCCGCCTCAAAAAAGCCTCCTTATCACCACCTTGCACCCTACTAATAATAATGACGGCATCTACTAAGCGCTTACTATGGGCAAAGCACCGTTCTAAGCGCTGAGGAGGTTACAAGGTAATCAGGCTGTCCCACGGGGGGCTCACAGTCTTAATCCCTATTCTAATAATAATAATAATGATGATGATGACATTATTCACCGTCCACGTTGAGTCCACACCTCTCCACTTCTGAAAAACCTCCGAGGGTTGCCCCCCAGCCCCCCCTCAAAAAAGCCTCCCTATCATCAGCTTGCACCCTCCTAATAATAATGACGGCATCTATTAAGCGCTTATTATGGGCAAAGCACCGTTCTAAGCGCTGAGGAGGTTACAAGGTAACCAGGCTGTTCCACGGGGGGCTCACAGTCTTAATCCCTATTCTAATAATAATAATGATGATGATGACATTATTCACTGTCCACACCTCTCCACTTCTGAAAAACCTCCGAGGGTTGCCCCCCCCCAGCCCCGCCTCAAAAAAGCCTCCCTATCACCAGCTTGCACCCTCCTAATAATAATGACGGCATCTATTAAGCGCTTACTATGGGCAAAGCACCGTTCTAAGCGCTGAGGAGGTTACAAGGTAATCAGGCTGTCCCACGGGGGGCTCCAAGTCTTAATCCCTATTCTAATAATAATAATAATGATGATGATATTATTCACTGTCCACGTTGAGTCCACACCTCTCCACTTCTGAAAAACCTCCGAGGGTTGCCCCCCCCAGCCCCGCCTCAAAAAAGCCTCCTGATCCTAATAATAATGATGGCATTTATTAAGCACAGTCTTTTAGACCGTGAGCCCACTGTTGGGCAGGGACTGTCTCTATATGTTGCCAACCTGTACTTCCCAAGCTCTTAGTACAGTGCTCCACACACAGCAAGCGCTCAATAAATAAATAAGATTGATGATGATTAAGCGCTTACTGGTGATCGGGTTGCCCCACAGGGGGGCTCACAGTCAATCCCCATTTTCCAGATGAGGGAACTGAGGCCCAGAGAAGCGAAGCGACTTGGCCGAAGTCACACATTCTCGCCTCGGCTTTCCTCAGACCACGCGGGGGGCAACTCTCAGCTGCCAACCTGGGTGCCCGGCCTCTCCTACCCGCCGCAATTTCCCCTTCTCAGCCGGGGCCTCTCGGAGACACAAACCAGGAAGCGAGAGGGGACTGTCGAGTCAGCAGCTGAGAGGTTGGCCGGAGGCCTCGAGCAGGGGGGGATCTGTGATTTTGACTTACCAGATCATTGCGGGGGTCTCCATGTGGGTCTGAGTCTGTTCCAGTGGGTGGACACCCCTTGGCAGGCCTCACACCTTTCTTTCTCTCCACCTCCCCACCCCCAAGTCTTTCTTTTTCTTTCTTTCTTTCTCTCTCTTTCACAACACCCTCAGCCTGAAAGGAGGAACCGGGGGAGGGCCGGGCTCCCAGCCAGCCTGAAACTGGAAACTGCTTCTTCCCTCCCAGCCGAGAGGCTCGGAGAAGGGCTGACGGAAGGAAGAGGTGGCAATCCTGAGGATGGAGGAGAAGAATAATAATAATGATGGCATTTATGAAGCGCTTGCTATGTGCAACACACCGTTCTAAGCGCTGGGGAGGTTACAAGGTGATCAGGCGGTCCCACGGGATAATAATAATAACGATGGCATTTATTAAGCGCTTACTAGGTGCAAAGCACTGTTCTAAGCGCTCGGGAGGTTACAAGGTGATCAGGTTGCCCCTCGGGGGGCTCACAGGCTTCATCCTCATTTTACAGATGAGGGAACTGAGGTGCAGAGAAGTGACTTGCCCAAATAATAATAATAATGATGATGGCATTTATTAAGTGCTTACTATGTGCAATGCACTGTTCTAAGCGCTGGGGAGGTTACAAGGTGATCAGGCGGTCCCACGGGATAATAATAATAATAATAATGATGGCATTTATTAAGCGCTTACTATGTGCAAAGCACTGTTCTAAGCGCTCGGGAGGTTACAAGGTGATCAGGTTGTCCCTCGGGGGGCTCACAGGCTTCATCCTCATTTTACAGATGAGGGAACTGAGGTGCAGAGAAGTGACTTGCCCAAATAATAATAATAATGATGATGGCATTTATTAAGTGCTTACTATGTGCAATGCACTGTTCTAAGCGCTGGGGAGGTTACAAGGTGATCAGGCGGTCCCACGGGATAATAATAATAATAATAATGATGGCATTTATTAAGCGCTTACTATGTGCAAAGCACTGTTCCAAGCGCTCGGGAGGTTACAAGGTGATCAGGTTGTTCCTCGGGGGGCTCACAGTCTTCATCCTCATTTTACAGATGAGGGAACTGAGGCACAGAGAAGTGACTTGCCCAAATAATAATAATATTGATGGCATTTATTAAGCGCTTACTATGTGCAATGCACCGTTCTAAGCGCTGGGGAGGTTACAAGGTGATCAGGCGGTCCCACGGGATAATAATAATAATAATAATGATGGCATTTATTAAGCGCTTACTATGTGTAAAGCACTGTTCCAAGCGCTTGGGAGGTTACAAGGTGATCAGGTTGTTCCTCGGGGGGCTCACAGTCTTCATCCTCATTTTACAGATGAGGGAACTGAGGCACAGAGAAGTGACTTGCCCAAATAATAATAATATTGATGGCATTTATTAAGCGCTTACTATGTGCAATGCACCGTTCTAAGCGCTGGGGAGGTTACAAGGTGATCAGGCGGTCCCACGGGATAATAATAATAATAATAATGATGGCATTTATTAAGCGCTTACTATGTGCAAAGCACTGTTCCAAGCGCTTGGGAGGTTACAAGGTGATCAGGTTGTTCCTCGGGGGGCTCACAGTCTTCATCCTCATTTTACAGATGAGGGAACTGAGGCACAGAGAAGTGACTTGCCCAAATAATAATAATATTGATGGCATTTATTAAGCGCTTACTATGTGCAATGCACCGTTCTAAGCGCTGGGGAGGTTACAAGGTGATCAGGCGGGTCCCATGGGATAATAATAATAATAATAATGATGGCATTTATTAAGCGCTTACTATGTGTAAAGCACTGTTCCAAGCGCTTGGGAGGTTACAAGGTGATCAGGTTGTTCCTCGGGGGGCTCACAGTCTTCATCCTCATTTTACAGATGAGGGAACTGAGGCACAGAGAAGTGACTTGCCCAAATAATAATAATATTGATGGCATTTATTAAGCGCTTACTATGTGCAATGCACCGTTCTAAGCGCTGGGGAGGTTACAAGGTGATCAGGCGGTCCCACGGGATAATAATAATAATAATAATGATGGCATTTATTAAGCGCTTACTATGTGCAAAGCACTGTTCCAAGCGCTTGGGAGGTTACAAGGTGATCAGGTTGTTCCTCGGGGGGGCTCACAGTCTTCATCCTCATTTTACAGATGAGGGAACTGAGGCACAGAGAAGTGACTTGCCCAAATAATAATAATATTGATGGCATTTATTAAGCGCTTACTATGTGCAATGCACCGTTCTAAGCGCTGGGGAGGTTACAAGGTGATCAGGCGGTCCCACGGGATAATAATAATAATAATAATAATGATGGCATTTATTAAGCGCTTACTATGTGTAAAGCACTGTTCCAAGCGCTCGGGAGGTTACAAGGTGATCAGGTTGCCCCTCGGGGGGCTCAC
This sequence comes from Tachyglossus aculeatus, assembly GCF_015852505.1. Lineage (NCBI taxonomy): Eukaryota > Metazoa > Chordata > Mammalia > Monotremata > Tachyglossidae > Tachyglossus > Tachyglossus aculeatus. The sequence goes on from NC_052071.1 coordinate 36,586,291, forward strand.
AGTCTTCATCCTCATTTTACAGATGAGGGAACTGAGGCGCAGAGAAGTGACTTGCCCAAATAATAATAATAATGATGGCATTTATTAAGCGCTTACTATGTGCAACACACCGTTCTAAGCGCTGGGGAGGTTACAAGGTGATCAGGCGGTCCCACGGGATAATAATAATAATAATAATAATGATGGCATTTATTAAGTGCTTACTATGTGCAAAGCACTGTTCCAAGCGCTCGGGAGGTTACAAGGTGATCAGGTTGTTCCTCGGGGGGCTCACAGTCTTCATCCTCATTTTACAGATGAGGGAACTGAGGCACAGAGAAGTGACTTGCCCAAATAATAATAATATTGATGGCATTTATTAAGCACTTACTATGTGCAAAGCACTGTTCTAAGGGCTCAGGAGGTTACAAGGTGATCAGGTTGCCCCTCGGGGGGCTCACAGTCTTCATCCTCATTTTACAGATGAGGGAACTGAGGCACAGAGAAGTGACTTGCCCAAATAATAATAATAATGATGGCATTTATTAAGCGCTTGCTATGTGCAACACACCGTTCTAAGCGCTGGGGAGGTTACAAGGTTATCAGGCGGTCCCATGGGATAATAATAATAATGATGGCATTTATTAAGCGCTTACTATGTGCAAAGCACTGTTCCAAGCGCTCGGGAGGTTACAAGGTGATCAGGTTGCCCCTCGGGGGGCTCACAGTCTTCATCCTCATTTTACAGATGAGGGAACTGAGGCACAGAGAAGTGACTTGCCCAAATAATAATAATATTGATGGCATTCATTAAGCGCTTACTATGTGCAACACACCGTTCTAAGCGCTGGGGAGGTTACAAGGTGATCAGGCGGTCCCACGGGATAATAATAATAATAATAATGATGGCATTTATTAAGCGCTTACTATGTGTAAAGCACTGTTCCAAGCGCTCGGGAGGTTACAAGGTGATCAGGTTGTTCCTCGGGGGCTCACAGTCTTCATCCTCATTTTACAGATGAGGGAACTGAGGCACAGAGAAGTGACTTGCCCAAATAATAATAATAATGATGGCATTTATTAAGTGCTTACTATGTGCAAAGCACTGTTCTAAGCGCTCGGGAGGTTACAAGGTGATCAGGTTGTCCCTCGGGGGGCTCACAGTCTTCATCCTCATTTTACAGATGAGGGAACTGAGGCACAGAGAAGTGACTTGCCCAAATAATAATAATATCGATGGCGTTTATTAAGCACTTACTATGTGCAAAGCACTGTTCTAAGCGCTGGGGCGGTTACAAGGTGATCAGGTGGTCCCACGGGATGAAATGGAGCACAGCCTAGAGGATAGAGCCTGGGCCTGGGCATCAGAAGGACCTGGATCCCAATCCCGGCTCCACCACTTGTCTGCTTTGTGACCTGGGGCAGGTCACTTAACTTCTCTGGGCCTCCTCTGTAAAATGGGACTAAAGACCGTGAGCCCCATGTGGGACAATCAATCAATCAATCAATCGTATTTATTGAGCGCTTACTGTGTGCAGAGCACTGGACTAAGCGCTTGGGAAGTCCAAGTTGGCAACATAGAGTCCCTACCCAACAGTGGGCTCACACCCTAAAAGGGGGAGACAGAGAAGAAAACCAAACATACTGTGTCCAACCTGATTATCACCAATCGTATTTATTGAGCGCTTACTGTGTGCAGAGCACTGTACTAAGCGCTTGGGAAGTACAAGTTGGCAACATATAGAGACAGTTCCTACCCAACAGTGGGCAAGTACCCCTGCAAGTACCCCAGCACTCTGTGAGTCCGTTGTTGGGTAGGGACCGTCTCTATATGTTACCAACTTGGACTTCCCAAGCGCTCTGTACACAGTAAGCGCTCAATAAATACGACTGAATGAATGAATAAATAGTACTTGACACATAGTAAGGGCTTCACAAATACTATTATTCCTCTTATTATTATTATTCCCACTGCTAGAGGCCTCCTGTCTAGAGAAGAGATGGGCTGGACTGCCCCAGCTTGAGGAGGATTTGCTTATTGTTGTGGGCAGGGAAAGTGTCTGCTTATTGTTGTATTTTACTCTCCCAAGCTCTGCGCATAGTAAGTACTCAATAAATACGACTGAATGAATCGCTGATGAGTTCCCTTCCCCACAGCACCTGTATATATGTTTGTACATATTTATTACTCTATTTATTTATTTATTTATTTATTTATTTATTTATTTATTTATTTTATTTATTTATTATTTTACTTGTACCTATCTATTCTATTTATTTTATTTTGTTAGTATGTTTGGTTTTGTTCTCTGTCTCCCCCTTTTAGACTGTGAGCCCACTGTTGGGTAGGGACTGTCTCTATATGTTGCCAACTTGGACTTCCCAAGCGCTTAGTCCAGTGCTCTGCACATAGTAAGCGCTCAATAAATACGATTGATTGATTGATTGATTGATTGATTCACCAGGTCCTGCTCAGAGGACTGGGATCTGGGCTGATCCAGGTGGGCCTCTGGGGGAGGGGGGGAACTAGAGAGGGGTGTGGGGAGGGCAAGGATGTTGCCAAATGGCTTGGCAAATGGCCCTTTGAGGAAGGCTGTCCCGGGCCCCCCAGCCCTAAATAATAAATAAAGATGGTGTTTGTTAAGCGCTTACTATGTGCCAAGCACTGTTCTAAGCACTGGGGTAGCTACAACGTAATCACGTTGTCCCACGTGGGGCTCACCGTCTTCATCCCCATTTTACGGATGAGGTCACTGAGGCATAGTGAGGTGACTTACCCAAGGTCACCCAGCAGTGGCGGAGCCGGGATTAGAACCCACGACCTCTGACTCCCAAGCCCGTGCTCTTCCCATCGAGCCTCGCTGCTTCACACTGTTTTTAATTCCTTTTAATTTAATGACTGGCTTAATTTAAAAGCCGACTGCTTTTAATTCCAGAAACAGAACCCTGGGATCCCAGCGCGGCTCAGTGGAAAGAGCCCGGGCTTGGGTGCCAGCGGTCATGGGTTCAAATTCCGGCTCTGCCACTTGTCAACTGTGTGACTTTGGGCAAGTCACTTGGGGATGAAACATTTGTCCCCGTGGGACAAATAAGACTGAATGAATGAATGAAAAGAGCTCAGGCCTGGGAATCAGAGGACCTGGGTTCTTGGCTCTGCCACTTGTCTGCTAAGTGACCTTGGGTAAGTCACAACTTCTCTGTGCCTCAGTGACCTGATCACCTTGTAACCTCCCCGGCGCTTAGAACAGTGCTTTGCACATAGTAAGTGCTTAATACCATCATTATTATTATTATTATCCCAACACCAAGGCACCCCAGGGCCTAATTCCCTTTCAGCTGAAGTTTAGGGCAGCCTTTTGGCAAGCACTAGGAAGGGGCAGAGAACCCAGTGACCTTGGGTAAGTCACAACTTCTCTGTGCCTCGGTGACCTGATCACCTTGTAACCTCCCCAGCGCTTAGAACAGTGCTTTGCACATAGTAAGCGCTTAACAAATACCATCATTATTATTATTATTATCCCAACACCAAGGCACCCCAGGGCCTAATTCCCTTTCAGCTGAAGTTTAGGGCAGCCTTTCGGCAAACACTAGGAAGGGGCAGAGAACCCAGTGACCTTGGGTAAGTCACAACTTCTCCGTGCCTCGGTGGCCTGATCACCTTGTAACCTCCCCGGCGCTTAGAACAGTGCTTTGCACATAGTAAGCGCTTAACAAATACCATCATTATTATTATTATTATCCCAACACCAAGGCACCCCAGGGCCTAATTCCCTTTCAGCTGAAGTTTAGGGCAGCTTCTCGGCAAGCACTAGGAAGGGGCAGAGAACCCAGTGACCTTGGGTAAGTCACAACTTCTCTGTGCCTCGGTGACCTGATCACCTTGTAACCTCCCCGGCGCTTAGAACAGTGCTTTGCACATAGTAAGCGCTTAACAAATACCATTATTATTATTATTATTATTATTATTATCCCAACACCAAGGCACCCCAGGGCCTAATTCCCTTTCAGCTGAAGTTTAGGGCAGCCTTTCGGGAAGCACTAGGAAGGGGCAGAGAACCCAGTGACCTTGGGTAAGTCACAACCTCTCTGTGCCTCGGTGACCTGATCACCTTGTAACCTCCCCGGCGCTTAGAACAGTGTTTTGCACATAGTAAGCACTTAACAAATACCATCATTATTATCCCAACACCAAGGCACCCCAGGGCCTAATTCCCTTTCAGGTGAAGTTTAGGGCAGCCTTTCGGCAAACACTAGGAAGGGGCAGAGAACCCAGTGACCTTGGGTACGTCACAACTTCTCTGTGCCTCAGTGACCTGATCACCTTGTAACCTCCCCGGCGCTTGGAACAGTGCTTTGCACATAGTAAGTGCTTAATACCATCATTATTATTATTATTATCCCAACACCAAGGCACCCCAGGGCCTAATTCCCTTTCAGCTGAAGTTTAGGGCAGCCTCTCGGCAAGCACTAGGAAGGGGCAGAGAACCCAGTGACCTTGGGTAAGTCACAACTTCTCTGTGCCTCAGTGACCTGATCACCTTGTAACCTCCCCGGCGCTTAGAACAGTGCTTTGCACATAGTAAGCGCTTAACAAATACCATTATTATTATTATTATTATTATCCCAACACCAAGGCACCCCAGGGCCTAATTCCCTTTCAGCTGAAGTTTAGGGCAGCCTCTCGGCAAGCACTAGGAAGGGGCAGAGAACCCAGTGACCTTGGGGAAGTCACAACTTCTCTGTGCCTCGGTGACCTGATCACCTTGTAACCTCCCCGGCGCTTAGAACAGTGCTTTGCACATAGTAAGCGCTTAATACCATCATTATTATTATTATTATCCCAACACCAAGGCACCCCAGGGCCTAATTCCCTTTCAGCTGAAGTTTAGGGCAGCCTTTTGGCAAGCACTAGGAAGGGGCAGAGAACCCAGTGACCTTGGGGAAGTCACAACTTCTCTGTGCCTCGGCGGCCTGATCACCTTGTAACCTCCCCGGCGCTTAGAACAGTGCTTTGTACATAGTAAGCGCTTAATACCATCATTATTATTATTATTATCCCAACACCAAGGCACCCCAGGGCCTAATTCCCTTTCAGCTAAAGTTTAGGGCAGCCTCTCGGCAAGCACTAGGAAGGGGCAGAGAACCCAGTGACCTTGGGTAAGTCACAACTTCTCTGTGCCTCGGCGACCTGATCACCTTGTAACCTCCCCGGCGCTTAGAACAGTGCTTTGCACATAGTAAGCGCTTAATACCATCATTATTATTATTATTATCCCAACACCAAGGCACCCCAGGGCCTAATTCCCTTTCAGCTAAAGTTTAGGGCAGCCTCTCGGCAAGCACTAGGAAGGGGCAGAGAACCCAGTGACCTTGGGTAAGTCACAACTTCTCTGTGCCTCGGCGGCCTGATCACCTTGTAACCTCCCCGGCGCTTAGAACAGTGCTTTGCACATAGTAAGTGCTTAATACCATCATTATTATTATTATTATCCCAACACCAAGGCACCCCAGGGCCTAATTCCCTTTCAGCTGAAGTTTAGGGCAGCCTCTCGGGAAGCACTAGGAAGGGGCAGAGAACCAAGTGACCTTGGGTAAGTCACAACTTCTCCGTGCCTTGGTGGTCTGATCACCTTGTAACCTCCCCAGCGCTTAGAACAGTGCTTTGCACATAGTAAGCGCTTAACAAATACCATCATCATTATTATTATTATTATTATTATCCCAACACCAAGGCACCCCAGGGCCTAATTCCCTTTCAAGTGTGAGCCCACTGTTGGGTAGGGACCGTCTCTATATGTTGCCAACTTGTACTTCCCAAGCGCTTAGTCCAGTGCTCTGCACACAGTAAGCGCTCAATAAATACAATTGATGATGATGAAGCTCAGGGCAGCCTTTCGGGAAGCACTAGGAAGGGGAGGAGAACCCAGTGACCTGAAAGAAACAAGAGCTGACGGGCCACCGGCAGGGAGGTGAAGGGCACTGCCAAGGCCCCGCAGGCGTCCTGCCTCTCCACACAGCCGGCTCATTTCCTTCCCAGGAAGGCCGGACCCACTGTTCCGGAACAGGAAGCCCGAGGAATCCCTCGCAGGCTCGAACCTCCTCCCCCCGGCCCCCACCGTCTCCAAGCCTGATATCCCAATTCCCAGCGTGGCTCGGTGGAAAGAGCCTGGGCTTTGGAGTCAGAGGTCATGGGTTCAAATCCCGGCTCTGCCAATTGTCAGCTGTGTGACTTTAGGCAAGTCGCTTCACTTCTCTGTGCCTCAGTTCCCTCATCTGGGGATTAAGACTGTGAGCCCTCTGTGGGACAACCTGATCACCTTGTAACCTCCCTAGCGCTTAGAACAGTGCTTTGCACATAGTAAGCGCTTAATAAATGCCACCATTATTATTATTATTATTCCCCTTTTGTCAGGTGCCCCAAATGGGGGGCTTTTTTCCCCAAATGACCTTGTGGGAGGTGATGGACCTATGAGTTGGGAAAAGGAGAGAGGCAGTGTGGCTCAGTGGAAAGAGCCCGGGCTTTGGAGCCAGGAGTCATGGGTTCGAATCCTGACTCTGCCAGTTGGCAGCTGTGTGACTTTGGGCAAGTTGCTTCCCTTCTCTGGGCCTCAGTTCCCTCATCTGGAAAATGGAGATTAAGATCGGGAGCCCCCCGTGGGACAACTGGATCTCCTTGTAACCTCCCCAGCGCTTAGAACAGCGCTTTGCACATAGTAAGAGCTTAATAAATGTCATCATTATTTTCTAGACTGTGAGCCCACTGTTGGGTAGGGACTGTCTCTATATGTTGCCAACTTGTACTTCCCAAGCGCTTAGTTCAGTGCTCTGCACACAGTAAGTGCTCAGTAAATACGATTGATTGATTGATTGATTGATTGATTGATTCACCACCCACCCCCAGGGAGGACAGGGTCGGGGTTGGAAGCGCTTAGTACAGTGCAAGCGCTTAGTACAGTGTTCTGCACATAGTAAGCGCTCAATAAATACGATTGATTGATTGAACTAGGTTGCCGCTGGCGGAATCCCTGTACATCTGGGCTGACCATGCATCCGCAAGACATTTGGATTTTGACTGGAGTGGACTGCACATCAATCCATCAATCAATTGGGGCTACTCATTAAGTACTTAGAGAAGCAGCGTGGCTCAGTGGAAAGAGCCCGGGCTTTGGAGTCAGAGGTCAGGGGTTCGCATTCCGGCTCCGCCGCGTGTCTGCTGTGTGACCTTGGGCAAGACACTTCACTTCTCTGAGCCTCAGTGACCTCATCTGTAAAATGGGGATTAAGACTGTGAGCCCCACGTGGGACAACCTGATCAATCAATCAATCAATCAATCAATCGTATTTATTGAGCGCTTCCTGTGTGCAGAGCACTGTACTAAGCGCTTGGGAAGTACAAGTTGCCAACATATAGAGACGGTCCCTACCCAACGGCGGGCTCACAGTCTAGAAGGGATTAAGCCTGTGAGCCCCACGTGGGACAACCTGATCACCTTGTATCCCCCCAGCGCTTAGAACAGTGCTTTGCACATAGTAAGTGCTTAACAAACGCCAACATTATTATTATTACTTATTATCATCATCGATCGTATTTATTGAGCGCTTACTGTGTGCAGAGCACTGGACTAAGCGCTTGGGAAGTCCAAGTTGGCAACATCTAGAGCCGGTCCCTACCCAACAGCGGGCTCACAGTCTAGAAGGGGGAGACAGAGAACAAAACCAAACATACTAACAAAATAAAATAAATAGAATAGATATGGACAAGTAAAATAAATAAATCATCATCATCATCAATCATACTTATTGAGCGCTTACTATGTGCAGAGCACTGTACTAAGCGCTTGGGAAGTACAAACTGGCAACATATAGAGACAGTCCCTACCCAACAGTGGGTAGGTGCAGAGCACTGGGATAGGGGCTTGGGAGAGTACAATACCACGGAGTTGGAAGACTAATTCCCTGCCCACAGATTGATTATGTTGCCAACTTGTACTTCCCAAGCGCTTAGTACAGTGCCCTGCACACAGTAAGCGCTCAATAAATACGATTGATGATGAGATAGCTTACAGTCTACAGGGGGAATAAAATTCACCAGGGACACGGTTCGGCTTGTCATTGCCGGATTACGAATCGCCAGATGTCTCCGTCCCCAGGTGCATACACCCCTACTCCTCTGCTCTCCGCACCAGCCAGATTCCCAGATCCATTTTCCCAATCCCTCTCCTTCACCACCCAGCCGAACCTAGACCTTCCTGGCCTCCTCCAACCATCTGGCAGGACCCCAGGGTGGTACGGTGCTGACACAGATACCGATGGAAACCCCTTTATTGCAGGTGGTTGTCACCGGAGCCTGGGCTTCCAGGCTGTCCATCCCCTGGCCCCCTCCTACCTCACCTCCCTTCTGTCCTTCTCCAGCCCAGCCCGCACCCTCCGCTCCTCCGCCGCTCACCTCCTCACCGTACCTCGCTCTCGCCTGTCCCGCCATCGACCCCCGGCCCACGTCCTCCCCCGGGCCTGGAATGCCCCCAATCCCTCTGCCCATCCGCCAAGCTCGCTCTCTTCCTCCCTTCAAGGCCCTACTGAGAGCTCACCTCCTCCAGGAGGCCTTCCCACACTCAGTCCCTTCCTTCCTCTCCCCCTCGTCCCCCTCTCCATCCCCCCATCTTACCTCCTTCCCTTCCCCACAGCACCTGGATATATGTTTGTACATATTTATCACTCTATTTATTTATTTTACTTGTACATATCTATTCTATTTATTTTGTTAGTATGTTTGGTTTTGTTCTGTCTCCCCCTTTTAGACTGTGAGCCCACTGTTGGGTAGGGACTGTCTCTATATGTTGCCAATTTGTACTTCCCAAGCGCTTAGTACAGTGCTCTGCACATAGTAAGCACTCAATAAATACGACTGATGATGATGATGATGATTTATTACTCTAGTTATTTATTTATTTATTTTACTTGTACATATCTATTCTATTTATTTTATTTTGTTAGTATGTTTGGTTTTGTTCTCTGTCTCCCCCTTTTAGACTGTAAGCCCACTGTTGGGTAGGGACTGTCTCTATATGTTGCCAACTTGGACTTCCCAAGCGCTTAGTCCAGTGCTCTGCACACAGTAAGCGCTCAATAAATACGATTGATGATGATGATGATGATGGAGCCCTTCCAGCTCACCCTCTAGAGGAGGAGTTTACCGTCTTATATTCTCTGTTACTCCCTCATCTGGAATTCCTTTGAATAATAATAATGGCATTTATTACGCACTTACTATGTGCAAAGCACTGTTCCAAGCGCTGGGGAGGTTACAAGGTGATCAGGTTGTCCCACGTGAGGCTCTCAGTCTTAACCCCCATTTTACGGGTGAGGGAACTGGGGCCCAGAGAAGTGAAGTGACTTGCCCAAAGTCACCCAGCTGACAATTGGCGGAGGCGGGATTTGAACCCATGACCTCTGACTCCAAAGTCCGGGCTCTTTCCGTTGAGCCACACTGCCTGGCACTCCTTGCTACACTGAAAAGCATCTTGAAGGCAGGGATCGTATTTTCTATTCATTCATTCAATCATATTTATTGAGCGCTTACCGTGTGCAGAGCACTGTACTAAGCGCTTGGGAAGGACAAATCGGCAACAGATAGAGACGGTCCCTACCCAACAATGGGCTCACAGTCTAGAAGGGGGAGACAGACGACAAAACAAAACATGTGGACAGGTGGCAAGTCGACAGAGCAAACAGAATTAAAGCTAAATGCATGAAAACTCTTTTTAACTCTTTGGTTCTTTCCCAAGTACTCAGTACAGTGCCCTGCACCCAACAGATGCTCGATAAATGCTATACTCGATAAATGCTCCACTGATTAACAACTGACCATAATTACTACTTTTAAATGGTATTTGTTATGCTTTTACTGCAGTGTGGCTCAGTGGAAAGAACACAGGCTTTGGAGTCAGAGGTCATGGGTTCAAATCCCAGCTCTGCCAACTGTCAGCTGTGTGACCTTGGGCAAGTCACTGAACTTCTCTGCGCCTCGGTTACCTCATCTGTAAAAAATGGGGATTAAGACTGTGAGCCCCACGTGGGGCAACCTGATCAACTTGCCACCTCCCCAGCGCTTAGAACAGGGCTCTGCACATAGTAGGCGCTTAATAAATGCCATTATTATTTTATTACGTCAGGCACTGTACTAAGGGCTGAGGTAGAAACACTACATTCAGGTTGGATACAGTCCGTGTCCCACATGGGGCTCAAACAGCCTTAACCCCCCCCATTTTCCAGATGAGGGAACTGAGGCACAGAGAAGTGAAGTGACTCACCCAAGGTCACACAGCAGGCAAGTGGCAAAACCATAAATAGAACCGGTGGCTCCCAAGCCCTTGCTCTTTTCACGTGGCCACTCGGCTCCTCACTAGAACTACCCTCTTCCCAAAATAAGGAATGAATCCTAGTACATCATCTCCTAGCCCCCGGCTCTCACAGGGAGACCCAACTCCAAGAGGTTGGTGGGAAGACGCTTCCTGAGAAACTAAGCGCTTAGCACAGTGCTCTGCACACAGTAAGCTGGGTGACTTTGGGCGAGTCACTTAACATCTCTAGGCCTCAGTTACCTCATCTGGAAAATGGGGATTAAGACTGTGAGCTCCCCGTGGGACAACCTGATCACCTTGTAAGCTCCCCAGTGCTTAGAACAGTGCTTGGCACATAGTAAGCACTTAATAATATAATTATAATTTATATTATTATAATTTATATATTACATCTAAGCGCTCGGGAGGTTACAAGGTGATCAGGTTGTCCCTTGGTGGGCTCACAGTCTTCATCCCCATTTTACAGATGAGGTAACTGAGGCACAGAGAAGTGACTTGCCCAAATAATAATAATAATAATAATGGCATTTATTAAGCACTTACCATGTGCAAAGCCCTGTTCTAAGCGTTCGGGAGGTTACAAGGTGATCAGGTTGTCCCTCGGGGGGTTCACAGTCTTCATCCCCATTTTACAGATGAGGTAACTGAGGCACAGAGAAGTGACTTCCCCAAATAATAATAATAATGACAATAATGATGGCATTTATTAGGCACAGAGAAGTGACTTGCCCAAAGCCACACAGCTGACAATTGCCGGGGGCCGGCATTTGAACCCATGACCTCTGACTCCGAAGCCCGGGCTCTTTCCACTGAGAGGCTGCACTCTCCCTACTGACGGAGACTGTGTCTCCCCACTCGGCTGTGTCGGACTCTCCAAGGGCTTAGCACAGTGCTCTGCACATTGTGAGCGCTCAACAAATACCACCGACTAACTTCTCTGGGCCTCAGTTCCCCCCTCTGTAAAATGGGGACTCAAACTGTGAGCCCCACGTGGGGCCACCTGATCACCTTGTAACCTCCCTTAGCGCTTAGGACAGCGCTTTGCACATAGTAAGCGCTTAACATATACAATCATCATAATAATTAATTAATAATAATAATTATATATCATAATGTACATTATATATTATATAATGAAATGTATAATTATAAATATATAATATATGTTATATAATATATAATAATATTAATATATTGTTATAATTATTATTTATAGTTATTTATTGTTGTTGTTATTATTATTTTTGTTATTGTTATTATTATTATTATTAATAGCAGGCAGGGAATAAGAGATAGCTGGGGAACGGATCCAGCCACTAGAGGGCACCATTGGCAACGAAATCCTAACAGAGACGGGAAAAGCCACGGGCAAAGACTACGTTGGACAATCAATCAATCAATCAATCAATCAATCATATTTATTGAGCGCTTACTATGTGCAGAGCACTGTACTAAGCGCTTGGGAAGTACAAATTGGCAACATATAGAGACAGCCCCTACCCAACAGTGGGCTCACAGTCTAAAAGGGGGAGACAGAGAACAAAACCAAACCTACTAACAAAATAAAATAAATAGAATAGATATGTACAAGTAAAATAAATAATAGAGTAATAAATATGTACAAACATATATACATAATCCATAAATCAATCCATCAGTGGGATGTATTGAGTGCTTACTATGTGCACAACATTCATTCAATCGTATTTATTGAGCGCTTACTGTGTGCAGAGCACTGGACTGAGCGCCTGGGAAGTCCAAGTTGGCAACATTCATTCAATCGTATTTATTGAGCGCTTACTGTGTGCGGAGCACTGGACTGAGCGCCTGGGAAGTCCAAGTTGGCAACATTCATTCAATCGTATTTATTGAGCGCTTACTGTGTGCACAACATTCATTCAATCGTATTTATTGAGCGCTTACTGTGTGCGGAGCACTGGACTGAGCTCCTGGGAAGTCCAAGTTGGCAACATTCATTCAATCGTATTTATTGAGCGCTGACTGTCTGCGGAGCACTGGACTGAGCGCCTGGGAAGTCCAAGTTGGCAACATTCTTTCAATCATATTTATTGAGTGCTTACTGTGTGCACAACATTCATTCAATTGTATTTATTGAGCGCTTACTGTGTGCAGAGCACTGGACTGAGCTCCTGGGAAGTCCAAGTTGGCAACATTCATTCAATTGTATTAATTCAGCGCTTACTGTGTGCAGAGCACCGGACTGAGCGCCTGGGAAGTCCAAGTTGGCAACATTCATTCAATCGTATTTACTGAGCACTTACTGTGTGCACAGCACTGGACTGAGCGCCTGGGAAGTCCAAGTTGGCAACATCTACAGACGGTCCCTACCCAACAGCGGGCTCACAGTCTACAAGGGGGAGACAGAGAACAAAACAAAACATATTAACAAAATAAATAGAACAGCAACTATGCACAAGTAAAATAAATAGAGCAACAACTCTGTACAAATATGAGAAGCAGTGCGGCTCAGTGGAAAGAGCCCGGGCTTTGGAGTCGGAGGTCATGGGTTTGAATCCCGGCTCCGCCAATTGTCAGCTGTGTGACCTTGGGCAAGTCACTTCACTTCTTAAGCGCTTAGTACAGTGCTCTGCACACAGTAAGCGCTCAATAAATACGATTGATGATTGATTCTCTGAGCCTCAGTTACTTCATCGGTAAAATGAGGATTAAGATTGTGAGCCCCACGTGGGACAACTTGATCCCGTTGTATCCCCCCAGCGCTTAGAACAGTGTTTTGCACATAGTAAGCTCTTAACAAATGCCATCATTATTATTATTATTATTATAATATACAGGTGCTGTGGGGAGGGGAAGGAGGTAGGGCGGGGGGGGAGGGGGAGAGGAAGGAGGGGGCTGAGTGTGGGAAGGCTTCCTGGAGGAGGTGAGCTCTCAGTAGGGCTTTGAAGGGAGGAAGAGAGCGAGCTTGGCGGATGGGCAGAGGGATTGGGGGCATTCCAGGCCCGGGGGATGATGTGGGCCGGGGGTCGATGGCGGGACAGGCGAGAACGAGGTACGGGGAGGAGGTTAGCGGCGGAGGAGCGGAGGGTGCGAGCTGGGCTGGAGAAGGAAAGAAGGGAGGTGAGGGAGGAGGGAGCGAGGGGATGGACAGCCTGGAAGCCAAACACTGCGCTAAGCACCTGGGAGAGTACACTACAGAGTTGGTAGACCCCATCCCTATTTATTACTCTATTTATTTATTTATTTATTTATTCTACTTGTACATATCTATTCTATTTATTTTATTTTGTTAGTATGTTTGGTTTTGTTCTCTGTCTCCCCCTTCTAGACTGTGAGCCCGTTGTTTGGGTAGGGACTGTCTCTAGATGTTGCCAATTTGTACTTCCCAAGCGCTTAGTCCAGTGCTCTGCACACAGTAAGCGCTCAATAAATACGATTGATGATGATGATGACCCCTGCCCACGAGGGGCTTAGGATTTAGGCGATGAGGGGCCTGGAAGAGCACGAGAAAGCTGTCGATGGGGTTTCAGCTCTCGGAACTCAGCGACTGAACCTCTCTCAGTTGCCCGAAGTCCAAAGATTCTGCCGCAAGACGACGAAGCTGCTTGGGGCTCTGCCAAGGGGCAGAGAAGTGGCTCGGGGGGGAACAGATGAACACAGGTGTAAGCAGGGAGACCGAAACAAGTTTCTTCTTGGTCACAACCATCATCATCATCATCATCAATCGTATTTATTGAGCGCTTACTGTGTGCAGAGCGCTGTACTAAGCGCCTGGGAAGTCCAAGTTGGCAACATCTAGAGACGGTCCCTACCCAACAGTGGGCTCACAGTCTAAAACAACCAGATTCGGTTCCATCTTTTGTTGGCTGATAGTTATCATCATCAATCGTATTTATTGAGCGCTTACCGTGTGCAGAGCGCTGTACTAAGCGCTTGGGAAGTACAAGCTGGCAACATCTAGAGACGGTCCCTACCCAACAGTGGGCTCACAGTCTAAAACAACCAGATTCGGTTCCATCTTTTGTTGGCTGATGAGGGGCCGGAAGAGAAGAAGAATATGGGGGAAGACAAGAAGAAGTACAGTGCTCTGCACATAGTAAGCGCTCAATAAATACGATTGATGATGATGAAGACAACTGAATGGCCTGGCTTATAGAGGAAGAGTAGTGGGGCTTGGGTGAAGGAAAGTTCAGGAGCTTGTGAAATAATCCAGTTCTCAGTTTTCTGATTTCAATTCACTCTCCTAAAGCTTACGACGCCCAGGCCCCTACTTAATCCACTAGGCTAGGCTGCTTCTGCTTCTCCCCAGGTCAGAACCGCCTCAATCAATCAATCAATCATATTTATTGAGCGCTTACTGTGTGCAGAGCACTGTACTAAGCGCTTGGGAAGCACAAGCTGGCAACATATAGAGACAGTCCCTACCCAACAGTGGGCTCACATCATCCTCATCATCATTAATTGTATTTATTGAGCGCTTACTGTGTGCAGAGCACTGTACTAAGCGCTTGGGAAGGACAAGTTGGCAACATATAGAGACAGTCCCTACCCAACAGTGGGCTCACAGTCTAAAACAACCAGATTCAGTTCCATCTTTTGTTGGCTGATGAGGGGCCGGAAGAGAGGAGGAGCACGGGGGAAGACAATTGAACGGCCTGGCTTATAGAGGAAGAGTAGTGGGGCTTGGGTGAAGGAAAGTTCAGGAGCTTGTGAAATAATCCAGTTCTCAGTTTTCTGATTTCAATTCACTCTCCTAAAGCTTACGACGCCAAGGCCCCTACTTAATCCACTAGGCCAGGCTGCTTCTGCTTCTCCCCAGGTCAGAACTGCCTCAATCAATCAATCAATCGTATTTATTGAGCGCTTACTGTGTGCAGAGCACCGGACTAAGCCCTTGGGAAGTACAAGCTGGCAACATATAGAGACAGTCCCTACCCAACAGTGGGCTCACATCATCATCATCAATCGTATTTATTGAGCGCTTACTGTGTGCAGAGCACTGTTCTAAGCGCATGGGAAGTACAAGTTGGCAACGTATAGAGACAGTCCCTACCCAACAGTGGGCTCACAGTCTAAAAGGGGGAGACAGAGAACAAAACCAAACATACTAACAAAATAAAATAGAATAGATATGTACAAAGAAAATAAATAGAGTAATAAATATGTACAAACATATATACATATATACAGGTGCTGTGGGGAAGGGAAGGAGGTAAGATGGGAAGGGAAGGAGATAAGAAGGAGCCTCAACTACCTGGGGCTCAGAGCTTCCACGTCAACTCTGCACATAAGTACTCACACGGAGCCACAGCTCTTCCGCGCATATTGATTTTCATCTGCTACTACTTAAGCACTTACTCATCTATGTATTCATACCCCTTTCTCTTCCGCAACCTGTAAAATATTTTGTGCCCGTGCTTGTTGAGGGTAGAAATCAGATCTTCTCCCTCTGTTGTACTGAAGCTTTTATACCACCTTTCCTCCTCAGCTGCCTTTTCCTCTGATGAGAAGCAATAATAACCAAGAGAAGCGATGAAGCCTAACGGAAAGAGCACCGGTCTCGGAGTCAGAGGCTGCTGTGTGACCTTTGGCAAGTCACTTAACTTCTCTGCGTCTGTTTCATCATCTGCAAAATGAGGAATCAATACCACTTCTCCCTCCTATTTAGACTGTGAGCCCCATTTGCAACCTGATGCTCTTACATTTACCCCAGTGCTTAGTACAGTGCTTGACACATAGCACTAAACACATATTACAGTTATTGTTATGACTGGCTGAGGAGTGGGGAAGCCTAGGGAATATCCACGGATCTTAATTAATCATCATCATCATCATCATCATCAATCGTATTTATTGAGCGCTTACTATGTGCAGAGCACTGTACTAAGCGCTTGGGAAGTACAAATTGGCAACATATAGAGACAGTCCCTACCCAACAGTGGCTCACAGTCTAAAAGGGGGAGACAGAACAAAACCAAACATACTAACAAAATAAAATAAATAGAATAGATATGTACAAATAAAATAAATAAATAAATAGTATTTGTGCACCTACTATATGCAGAGCACTGTATTAAGCACTTGGGACAGTACAGTAGAGGAAGAAGACCTGATTTCTACCCTCAACAAGCTTACAAGCCTGCAGAAGAGACAGCAGCGTGGCTTAGTGGTAAGAGCCCGGACTTGGGAGTCGGAGGGCATGGGTTCTAATCCCGGCTCCCTCACATGTCAGCTGTGTGACTTTGGGCAAGTCACTTAACTTCTCTGACTTTCTGTACTTCCCAAGCGCTTAGTACAGTGCTCTGTACTCAGTGAGTGCTCAATAAATACGATTGAATGAATGAATGCGCCCCAGTTCCTTCATCTGTAAAACAGGGATTCATACTGTGAGCCCCACGTGGGACAACCACAATTGATGATGATGATGATGATTACCTTGTATTTACCCTAGCGCTTATAGTAAGCACTTAACAAATACCAACATTATTCTTATTATTTCACAGATCGTGGAAGAGGAAAGAATATGGATTTATAGATGAGTAAGTGCTTAAATAGTAGCAGATGTAAATCAATAGGCACAGACGAGCTACAGCTGGGAGTGAGAGCTTCGGTGCGGAGTTGACGCGGAAGTTCTGAGCAGGATGGTTGAGGCAGATCTGACCTGGGGAGAAGCAGAAGTAGCATGGCCTACAGGACAGAGTACGGACCTACGAATCAGAAGGATCTGGGTTCGAAACCCGGCTCTGCCATTTATCTGCTGTGCGATCTTGGGCAAGTCACTGTGCCTCAGTTACCTCTTCTGAAAAACGGGGATTACGACTGTGAGCTTCATGTAGGACAGAGACTCTGTCCAATCTGATTAAGTTGTATCTAGATTACGACTGTGAGCTTCATGTAGGACAGAGACTCTGTCCAATCTGATTAAGTTGTATCTATCCCGGTGTCTACAGTGGCTGGCACGTTGCAAGCGCTTAACAAACACCACAAAAGAAAAACTAGTCAGGGAAGGTGTCTTGGAGGAGATTTGATTTCCAAAGAGCCTCGAAGATGCAGGGGGAGCTGTGGACTGGCAGAACAAAACAAGCATCTAGGCTGGACTCCATCCCACCACTTTCTGGCTTTGGGCTGAATCAATCAATCAATCAATCAATCGTATTTATTGAGCACTTACTGTGTGCAGAGCACTGTACTAAGCGCTTGGGAAGTACAAGTTGGTAACATATAGAGACGGTCCCTACCCAACAGTGGGCTCACAGTCTAGAAGGGGGAGACAGAGAACAAAACCAAACATATTAACAAAATAAAACAAACAGAATAGATATGTACAAGTAAAATAAATAGAGTAATAAATATGTACAAACATATATACATATATACAGGTGCTGTGGGGAAGGGAAGGAGGTAAGATGGTGGGGATGGAGAGGGGGACGAGGGGGAGAGGAAGGAGGGGGCTCAGTCTGGGAAGGTCATGAGTTCTAATCCTGGATCTGGCACTTGTCTGCTGTGTGGCCTTGGGCAAGTCACTTCCCACTCCATCACTTGAAAACCCCCAGTCTCCAACCAGCCCCACCCCAGAGGCTTCCAGATCTCCAAGGATTCAAGCACAAAAACTCAAGCAGGGAACAGGCCAAAAAGGCAGGGTGAGGTCTAGGGTAGCCATCATAAGAGCAGGGAAGTCAGACTGGGGGGCGGGGGGAGGATGCTCCCGGGATTGGCGCGCACCATCTTGCTTCCCTTCTTCCTCAAGTCACATTTCCCCCCCTCTTCCTTCTGGTTGCCTCTAGAATGAACAGCTGGGCAGTGATAGTGGGAAAGAGTGATACTCGCGCCTCCTCGGCTGGGAGTGCCCCTCCCTCCTGCACCCATATCCCTGGGTCCTTTTTGGTGTGTGTGTGGGGGGGGGTCCGTCTACCTCCTTGAGGGTGTGAAAAGTGCCTCAAGGTGGGCGGGAAAAGCTGAACACGGACACTCTGCCCGCTGCATTTGAGAACTGCACGGAGGATGTCCATATGTCTCACTTGTGTAGTGTGTCTTTTTTCTTGTAACATGGTTTTCGTCAAGTGCTATGTGCCAGGCTGGGGTAATAATAATAATAATGATGATGGCATTTATTAAGCGCTTGCTATGTGCAATGCACTGTTCTAAGCGCTGGGGAGGTTACAAGGTGATCAGGTTGTCCCACGGGGGGCTCACAGTCTCAATCCCCATTTTGCAGACGAGGTAACTGAGGCCCAGAGAAGTGAAGTGACTGCCCAAAGTCACACAGCTGACAACTGGAGGAGCCGGGATTTGAACCCACGACTAAGCCCATGCTCTTTCCACTGAACCACGCTGCTTCTCTCAAGCAAGGGTAGTTACAAGATTATTGGGTCGAAAACAGTCCCTGTCCCTCATAGGGTTCACAGTCTTAATCCCCATTTTACTGATGAGGGAACTGAGGAACGGAACAGTGACTTGCCCAAGGTCACACAGCAGACAAGTGGCGGATTTGGGATTAGAACCCAGGTCCTCGGACCCTCAAGCCCGTGCTCTTTCTACTAAGCCCCGCTGCATGTGTTCAAAACACATGAACAGCTCTTCTTCCATGCCTTTCTACCCTGTCACTGGATCCACCTCTCCTCAGCTTTTCAAAAGTTCACCAACCCTAACAGTCTAATGATGAGCCAATGTAATGTAAATGAGCATCGGCACGCTAATGAATTACAGAACTGGTGCTCCGGGTTATATTGAAATTTTTATAGAAATTCTTACTTGATTGCAATCTGACTTCGTTTCAGCTCTGCCAATTTCTTTCAGATCCCGGGTTAGGGAGCCCTTGCTAAAATTATATGTTCTTTCTTCGTCTATACAGAATCACATCCACACTCCCGTGCCCAAACGCACGCATACACACACCGTGACACGTACCTCCATGCATACATTCCTACTCCGACTCACATCCTCACACACATATGTGTTCATTTCAGGGCAGGAGTTTGGTTATTGTTCTTTGCTGATTACCCTCTCTCCCCAGCTGCAGTGTGACTCATGTGGAGAGCTACTAATTAAAACAAGGGAAGGGAGAAGGAAAAAAAAAAAAGAGTGAGATTTATTTTGGTAATGTCGACCATAGAGCTAAAAGGCTTAGAGGTCACCCCCTTCTCCAAAGAGATACCGGGCCCAGGCACCCAGAAAAACAGACCCCCCCAGGGGCTATAGGGGTCATTAGGGTCTAGGACCAAAAGGGCACATAGAGTGAGAAATAGCTGGGGTTGGAGAGACTCATTTCCCAAAGTGAATGACAGTCATAAACAGGAGCTATTCCCTGGGGGAAGAGGATTGGGGAGGGTGAGGGGGATAAGATTTAGACTGAGGAATGGGGGAGGGTGAGGCCCCCAAAATGGGCTTGAAGAAAGCGCCTTGTCTCAAATCAAGGGCTGCCTGGCCAGGGAGACTGTTACTGTAGGGTTGCTCTCCTGAGTCAGGGTGAGGGGCCTTGCTTATTGCGGGGTGGACTGCCAAGGTTGGGGCACAGGGGTTATAATTGAAGGGTGGCACATGAGAGAGGGCATTTTAAACCGCTCATTAATCTAAGAAGGGGAAAAGTATCGCAAATCTGGCACACGAAGAACACAAAGGTGATGGTCCCCGTTCCCTCCCACCAGCACCGTTTCCTACGAGGGATGGTAGACCAGGTGGTAAGAGGGCCACTCCACAACCTGCTGTCCTACTGGAGAGGCGCTGGCTGCCAACCCCCTTTCCTCTGCGGAGAGTGGAAGGTGGACACGAAAGGTCATCCCCCGTTTGGGTGGGCAATGCAGGGCTGAAACAGCTCTTCCACTCAGCAGGGTGCTGACACTAGCAAGGAAAGGCAACCTCTAAGGGGCTCTGGGAGAGTTTGGGGCTCAATGGAGGGTATTTATTTCTCCCATATCTAGGAGAGTTTGGGCAACCACCAGAGCTCTCCTTAACTCTCTGCTCTCTGGAGTGCCATGCTCCAGACCCGAACCCGGGGCACGAAAAAGGGAACAAAGTCTCCTCTCAACCCGAGGAAGCTTATTTCCCTTAGGCGAGGAGGCTGGAAGAACCCTCCAAGCCTCTTGCCTCTCCCCAAAGCTGCTCTTCTCTCGACAGAGCGTTTTCCGTTGCCGTGGAAATGGATCCCAGCTCTGCTGTGAAGTGTCAGTGTCTCCCCCCCATCATTCCCTAGCAACCTTCCCGGCACTAGCCTCCCGCTGCCACGCTCCCTGCGTGCCTAGCAACCCGCTTGCCGGGCAACCTGCCACCTTGCCAGGCCCCTAGATACCATCCCCACACCCTCCCAAAAGCCGCTCCCAGGCCTTTACTGGGAAGGGGATGCTCAGGGGGCAAGAAAGATCCCACTGTAGGCATCAATCCACCTAAAAGGATTGGCAGATTCAGTATGGCCTAGCGGACAGAACACGGGATTGGGAGTCAGAAGGACCTGAATTCTAATCCTGACCCTGCCACTTGTCTGCTGTGTGACCTATTCTATTTATCTTATACCTATTCTATTTATCTTATTTTTTTAGTATGTTTGGTTTTGTTCTCTGTCTCCCCCTTTTAGACTGTGAGCCTACTGTTGGGTAGGGACTGTCTCTATATCTTGCCAATTTGTACTTCCCAAGCGCTTAGTACAGTGCTCGGCACATAGGAAGCGCTCAATAAATACGATTGATGACCTTGGGCACTCAACTTCTCTGTGCCTCAGTTACATCACCTGTAAAATGGGGATTACGGCCGTGAGCTCCACGTGGGACGTGAAGTGTATCCAACCTGATTAGCTGGTATCTACCCCAGCCTTCGTACAGTGTCTGGCAATAGTAAGCGCTTAGCAAATACCATCAAAATTACAAAAAGGTGGAAACCAAAGGCCAGGAGCAAGGTCAATCAGTGACAGAGTGAGAACCGGGGTAAGAGAATGTGTGTCAGGCCCCTGGCTCGGCCATGTGAGAGGGAGGGAAAAAACAAATCAGAGAGAGGAGCTACTGCTTTTGTTACTGGAATTAGCGGGTCAGAATATCAATCAATGGTATTGATTGAGCGCTTGTTATGGGCAGATCACTATACAACAGATTTAGCGGACACATTCAGAGTAGCTCTCTTCCTCCCTTCAGAGCCCTACTGAGAGCTCACCTCCTCCAGGAGGCCTTCCCACACTGAGCCCCCTCCTCCCCCTCCCCATCCCTCCCGCCTTACCTCCTTCCCCTCCCCACAGCACCTGTATATATGTTTGCACAGATTTATTACTCTATTTATTTTACTTGTACATCTTTACTATTCTATTTCTTTTATTTTGTTAATATGTTTTGTTTTGTTCCCTGTCTCCCCCTTCTAGACTGTGAGCCCGCTGTTGGGTAGGGACCGTCTCTAGGTGTTGCCAACCTGGACTTCCCAGGTGCTTAGTACAGTGCTCTGCACACAGTAAGCACTCAACAAGTACGACTGAATGTATGAATGAGTGAATGAATAGACTGTCCCTCCCTCCTCACGATCATTCAGGCCACAGTCCTCTTAATAGACTCAGATCAAGTGCCCTAAATAGACCTATTTTCTTCCCTTTCGTCAGTGGGCCCTTGGGAAGGTTCGACTTACAGGAGGGAAAATCTGGGCTTGGCCGTGTCCTTCTAAAGTTATTCTTCCTGCCTCACCTAGTAGGGCACCTGGGACTCAGTGAAACCACAACAGGCAAAGCCTGAGTCCAGAATCGGGGCCTAGAAGGAGGTTCCCTTGGTGGTTCCCTCTCCCCCTCGTCCCCCTCTCCATCCCCCCCATCTTCCTTCCCTTCCCCACAGCACCTGTATATATGTATATATGTTTGTACATATTTATTACTCTATTTATTTATTTATTTTCTTTGTACATATCTATTCTATTTATTTTATTTTGTTAGTATGTTTGGTTTTGTTCTCCATCTCCCCCTTTTAGACTGTGAGCCCGCTGTTGGGTAGGGACTGTCTCTCTATGTTGCCAACTTGTACTTCCCAAGCGCTTAGTGCAGTGCTCTGCACGCAGTAAGCGCTCAATAAATATGATTGATTGATTTGTACAGATTACTCTATTTTACTTGTACATATTTACTACTCTATTTTGTTAATGATGTGCAGATGGCTATAGTTCTATTTATTCTGACCGTTTTGACACCTGTCTACATGTTTCGTTTTGTTGTCTGTCTCCCCCTTCTAGACTGTGAGCCTGTTGTTGGGAAGGGACCATCGCTAAATGTTGACGACTTGTACTTCCCAAGCGCTCTGCTACAGTGCTCTGCACACAGTAAGCGCTCAATAAATATGGTCGAATAAATGAATGGTTTTCATTATCCCTCAACTTTTCCCCGCAGGTCCCCAGTTGGCAACAAAGGAAGCCAAGGTAAACTAGGCCTTCAGCTTCCCTTCCCAATCCCTGCCAGGCTGGGGATGGGCTCTACTGGAGGAGAAAAAGACGGTTCTTTAACCGGTAGACATGGCCAGTGGTGACAAGCTAGCAGCAGCATGTAGACTAGCAAAGGACTTGGTATTCTGGTGATTCATTCATTCAATCGCATTTATTGAGCGCTTACTGTGTGCAGAGCACTGTACTAAGCGCTTGGGAAGTACAATTTGGCAACATATAGAGACGGTCCCTACCCAACAGCGGGCTCACAGTCTCCATTCACAGTCTACAGTCACATTTCAGAGGGGATGTTCCCTCTGAGAACAAAATACAAAGACCTATACAGCGATGTCAATTGCATTCATTGAGCGCTTACTGTGGGCACAGCCCTGTACGAGAGAACAATATAACAGACATCATCATCATCATCAATCGTATTTATTGAGCGCTTACTATGTGCAGAGCACTGTAATAAGCACTTGGGAAGTACAAATTGGCAACATATAGAGACAGTCCCTACCCAACAGTGGGCTCACAGTCTAAAAGGGGGAGACACAGAACAAAACCAAACATACTAACAAAATAAAATAAATAGAATAAATAGAACATTCCCTGCCCACAATGAGCATACAGTCTAGAGGGGGAGACAGACATGAATATAAATAAATACATTACGGACACGTACATAAGTGCTGTGGGGCTGGGAGGGGGATGATGAATAGAAGGGAGAGAAAGAAAAGGAACAGAGGACTTAGTCAGGGAAGGCCTCTTGGAGGAGATGTGCCTTCAATAAGGCTTTGAAGAGCCTTGTTGGTGATGGCAACTGGAGGGCCAGGGTTATGTTGCGCATGAGAAGCAGTGTGACCTAATGGAAAGAGGTCTTCCCAGACTGAGTTCCCTCCTTCCCCTCCCCACAGCACCTGTATATATGTTTGTACAGATTTATTACTCTATTTATTTTACTTGTACATATTTACTATTCTATTTATTTTAGTTTGTTAATATGTTATGTTTTGTTGTCTGTCACCCCCTTCTAGACTGTGAGCCCGCTGTTGGGTAGGGACCGTCTCTATAAGTTGCCAACTTGGACTTCCCAAGCGCTTAGTAAGCGCTCAATAGGGACCGTCTCTATATGTGGCCGACTTGTACTTCCCAAGCGCTTAGTATAGTGCTCTGCACACAGTAAGCGCTCAATAAATACGATTGAATGACTGAATGAATAAATGAATAAATACGACTGAATGAATGAATAAAAAGAGCTCATGTCTGGGAATCAGAGGAACTGGGTTCTTGGCTCTGCCACTTGTCCGCTATGTGACCTTGGGAAAGTCACAACTTCTCTGTGCCTCAGTGACCTCATCTGGAAAACGGGGATTAAGACTATGAGCCCTGTGTGGGCCAAGGACGGTGTCCAACCCTATTATCTTCTGTGTTTAGGACAGTGATTGGAGCATACCTCAACAAATACCGTAAGAATGAAAAAAAATCAGGTTCTGCTATTAGAGCTGAATTGAGGAATCACAATCTCCGTGTTCACTGACTTGCCATCTTACACTGAACAGCCCAGTTAGGGTAAGGAATTGGTTAATGATCTGGTTCCTGTGCTTCAGGTCTAAATCCACCCCACCCATTCTTCGACCAGCACAATGAGACCCACTCCTTTCCATTAATTCAATCTTGTCATTTCCGTACAAACACATGTGTACTATTGATTGTAAATTAGTCTCTCTTATTCAGGGACAAGTTCTACCAACTTTTTTGTATTGTCCTCTCCCAAGTGATTAATACAGTACCCTGAACAGTAAGCACTCCATAAATACCACTGATTGATTGCTTGATTGATTATTCAAATGTTAACTCTTTGAGGGCAGGGGACTATACTCCAAAGTCCCAAACAAGCATTATCCCGTAGGTACGTGACAAATGCAAGTCAAAGGTCTAACTGGACTAGTTATAACTTTCAGGAAATTGCTCCTTCTGAATCACTGAGTCTGTAGGGGTTGGGTTTTTGAAGCTTTAAGCCTTTTCAAGATCAAAAAAAGATTTTTTGATACGCATTTAACTATCACACAAATGGAATGTCGGAGGAATAGACAGCTTTCTTTTTTCCAAGCACCATTTCCTACTGTTTCCCTTTTCCCATAACTCCCACCCTGCCTTCTTCCTCTGATTCCCCGCCAGCACGTCCTGGGAATTTCACTGTTGGGGGAGCCTGACTGTTCAGCGGTTTGGGAATTGGGCAGGCCCCATCTCACAGAATTCCTGCCGAGGGTTGAGGAGGAACTTCCGAATCAACTCCTCAACTTCCTAGAGTTGACAAAACTGAAGCAAGCTGAGCTCAAGATTAGCTCCTGAAGTATCCAGATCAGCCAAACCAGGAGCACTAAAGAAATCAACATTCAGACTGTCTTAGCAATCAACTTCAGTGTAAAATTATTTTCCTCCCCCCTGCCTTTTTTTCCCCCAAGTTTCACTGTTGTCTAGTAGCAAACTGAAATTCCGCTCAGCTTAATACAAGCCCACTGAATGGGACAGGTGAAGAGAATGGATAACATCAGAATACTCAAACACTTGTCATATGGTGTGCTGAAAACCGAAAGAAAGGAGGGCAGAGAAAACATTTTAAGGCTGCAACAGAGAAGCAGCATGGCCTGGTGGAAAGAACACAGACCTGGGTTCTAATCCCAGCTCCGCCACTTGTCTGCTTTGGCAAGTCACGACTTCTCTGTGACTCATTTCCCTCATCTGGAAAATGGGGATTCAATACCTGCTCTCCCTCTTACTGAGGCTGTGAGCCCTATGTGGGAGCAAACTGTCTTGTATCTAGTACGGTGCTTGCCCATCCTTGGTGCTTAATATTTTAATATCATTAAAAAACAAAGGATCAAGCAATCCTGCATCTCGGAGGAAATACTACAGCTCAGCATTTCCCAGAAAGATAACTGTGGCAGACGGACGATCCTAGCCTAGCCCACTTCAATTAAAGAAGGTGCAGCTCTTCAGCAGGGTCCATGAGATAAAGACATAAAAATGAAAAGCAACATCAGGCACTAACAACAAGAGATGCAATAACACCACAAAGGATAATTTTTGTGTGTCCACAGTGAGGCCATGACTGTGGGTCCCACACTGGCCCTTTCAGCTGCACATGTTCCCATAAGGGAATTTCACCTTCACTGGAGACTCATTCATATTCTTTGTGGCTTTATGCCCAGAGCTAATCTGACTATTTCAGAAATTGTCTCATAACACTTAGACTTTGAGCCCCATGCAGGAGAGAGATTGTATCTGACTTGATTAACTTGTATCTGTCCCAGCTCTTAGAACTGAGCTTGGCACATAAGTGCTTATTATTATTATTATTATTATTATTATTCTTATGATACTCTAACGCATTTGGTCAAAAGGAGGCTCTTTATTTCCCTTTTGGGCCCCTTTCTCCAAATTAATATACTTCTGAGTTTAAACATGGCTTGTTAAACAGTATATATTAATTAGCAAGGGTGGTTTGACAGGAAGATGTAAATTGAGTCTTGGTGAATTTGACTTTTGAAATCATGCTATGTGAGATTGTTACTGAAACCCTTAATATTTTATCAATCAATGGCATTTACTGAGCACTTACTGTGTGCAGAGCACTGTACTAAGAAGCACTTGGGAGAGGGTAATACATCCGAGTTCGGAGACATGTTCCATTCATTCACTCAATCGTATTTACTGAGTGCTTACTGTGTGCAGAGCACTGTACTAAGCACTGGAGAGTACAATTGGAGCAGCGTGGCTCAGTGGAAAGAGCCTGAATTTAGGAATCAAAGGTCATGGGTTCTAATCCCGGCTCCGCTGCTTGTCAGCTGTGTGACTTTGGGCAAGTCACTTCAATTCTCTGTGCCTCAGTGACCTCATCTGTAAAATGGGGATTAAGACTGTGAGCCCCCCGTGGGACAACCTGATCACCCTGTAACCTCCCCAGTGCTTAGAACAGTGCTTTGCACATAGTAAGCGCTTAATAAATGCCATCATCATCATCATCATCATCATCATCCCGGCTCCGTCGCTTGTCAGCTGGGTGACTTTGGGCAAGTCATTTCAATTCTCTGTGCCTCAGTGACCTCATCTGTAAAATGGGGATGAAGACTGTGAGCCCCCGTGGGACAACCTGATCACCCTGTAACCTCCCCAGCGCTTAGAACAGTGCTTTGCACATAGTAAGCGCTTAATAAATGCCATCATCATCATCATCATCCCGGCTCCGTCGCTTGTCAGCTGGGTGACTTTGGGCAAGTCACTTCAATTCTCTGTGCCTCAGTGACCTCATCTGTAAAATGGGGATTAAGACTGTGAGCCCCACGTGGGACAACGTGATCACCTGGTATCCTCCCCAGCGCTTAGAACAAGTGCTTTGCACACATTACACGCTTAACAAATGCCTCATTATTATTATTATTATTGCTACAATATAACAATCAACAGACACATGCCCTGCCCACGACGAGCTTACAATCTCTGCCCACGTGCCTGTAAATGTATTCTATATAAATATAGCATTTCTGGGTATTGGGTTTTTTGGAGCATTTGCGATTTTTCTCTCCCATTAGACTGTAAATTTTCCCAAGCACCTCCCGAGGTGGGCCTAGGTGTAGGTCCCTGTGGGGGCCCGGGGTTTGGACGGGGTGGGTGAGTGGGGTCTTGAATTTGAGAGCGGAAGCCCCGGAACCAGCGGGGCAGGACGGGTCCCAGCAGCTCGTCAGAACTGGGAAATCGTGGGAGGAGAGGCCGCTGCGGCGGGGCGGCTGATAACTGCTACTCCACAGCAGCAGGCACCTTGCCGCCTCCCACCCCCATCTCTCCTCCTTCTGCAAATGGTACAGCAAGGGGAAAAAAAAAAATCCTTGCCGATGCCTGTTCTCGAAACTTCCATTCCTAGGCAGCATGCCACATCCCTATTCATATGGAAGTGGTTCACACATTCTCACGGCATGGGTCTCTGCCCGGCCTCATCGGGCTTAGGGTGCCAACTCCCTACCCGGCTCAGTGGAAAGAGCCTGGGCTTGGGGGTCAGAGGTCATGGGTTCAAATCCCGGCTCCGCCGCCTGTCAGCTGTGTGACTTTGGGCAAGTCACTTCACTTCTCTGGGCCTCAGTTACCTCATCTGTAAAATGGGGATTGATTGTGAGCCCCACATGGGACAAGGACATCTCCATCTGGATGTCTGCCCGCCACCTAAAACTCAACATGCCCAAGAATGAACTCCTTGTCTTCTCTCCTAAACGCTGCCCTCTCCCTGACTTTCCCATCACTGTTGACAGCACTACCATTCTTCCTGTCTCACAAGCCCGCAACCTTGGTGTCATCCTCGACTCTGCTCTCTCGTTCACCCCTCACATCCAAGTCATCACCAAAACCTGCCAGTCTCACCTCCGCAACATTGCCAAGATCCACCCTTTCCTCTCCATCCAAACTGCTACCCTGCTCATTCAAGCTCTCATCCTATCCCGTCTGGACTATTGTGTCAGCCTCCTCTCTGATCTCCCATCCTCTTGTCTCTCCCCACTTCAAACCATATTTCACGCCACTGCCCGGATTGTCTTTGTCCAGAAATGCTCTGGGCATGTTACTCCCCTCCTCAAAAATCTCCTGTGGCTACCAATCAACCTATGCATCAGGCAGAAACTCCTCACCCGCGGCTTCCAGGCTGTCCATCACCTCACCCCCTCCTACCTCACCTCCCTTCTCTCCTTCTCCAGCCCAGCCCACACCCTCCTCTCCTCTGCCACTAATCTCCTCACTGTGCCTCGTTCTCGCTTGTCCCGCTGTCAACCCCCGGCCCACGTCATCCCCCGGGCCTGGAAGGCCCTCCCTCCCCACATCTGCCAAGCTAGCGCTCTTCCTCCCTTCAAGGCCCTACTGAGAGCTCACCTCCTCCCGGACGCCTTCCCAGACTGAGTCCCCTCCTTCCTCTCCCCCTCCTCATCCGCCCCACCTTACCTCCTTCCCCTCCCCACAGCACCTGTAATATGTATATATTTATTACTCTATTTTATTTGTACATATTTATTCTATTTATTTTATTTTGTTAATATGTTTTGTTTTGTTCTCTGTTCTCCTCCTTCTAGACTGTGAGCTCACTGTTCGGTAGGGACCGTCTCTATATGTTGCCAACTTGGACTTCCCAAGCACTTAGTACAGTGCTCTGCACACAGTAAGTGCTCAATATATACGACTGGATGAATGAATGACAATCTGAACACCTTGTATCCTCCCCAGCGCTTAGAACAGTGCTTTGCACATAGTAAGCGTTTAACAAATACCAAAATTATTATTATCAGTGCTTACAACAGTGCTGTGCACATAGTAAGTGCTTAATAAATGGCATCATTATTATTATTATTATTATTATTACCTGTCCCCACCCCCATCGGTCATGGGCAATTCCCTCCCTGCCAGCCATGGCCACAACAACCGGAAAAGCTATGGCCAAGGTGGGAGGACAAGGAGATGGTCACTGGGATAATAATAATAATAATAATGGCATTTATTAAGCGCTTACTATGTGCAAAGCACTGTTCTAAGCGCTGGGGAGGTTACATGGTGATCAGGTTGTCCCACAGGGGGCTCACAGTCTTCATCCCCATTTTACAGATGAGGGAACTGAGGCACAGAGAAGTGAAGTGACTTGCCCAAAGTCACACAGCTGACAATTGGCGGAGGCAAGATTTGAACCCATGACCACCCCCACTTTATGTGTGGTTGCTTATGTACATATCTGTCATTTATTTATTTATATTAATGTCTGTGCCCCCCTCCGGACTGTAGGCTCACTGTGGGCAGGGATTATGTCTGTTTATTGTTATATTGTACTCTCCCAAGCACTTCAGTACAGTGCTCTGCACACAGTAAGCGCTCAGTAAACACGACTGACTGACTGGCTTAGGTGTGGTCCCACTGTTGGGTAGGGACCGTCTCTATATGTTGCCAACTTGTACTTCCCAAGCGCTTAGTACAGTGCTCTGCACACAGGAAGCACTCAATAAATACGATTGATTGATTGATTGTGGTCACCACCTTCCCTCAAGCAGAGGAAATTATGAGGCTTTGCCATTTCACCCCCCTAAGCCTGTGGCAACTGGCACAATGATTACACCTTCAGTTCAGCTGAGCAATCGCGTACTCACAAATCCACCCAGAGCACTTTTTAAGGTAAGTATCAGGTGTGGGTAAGTGGTGGGGTAACTCCGCCTGGCTTTTTTCTACGTTTCTCATTTTTTACGCTTGCAGTGAAACCCTGAAGAATGTTGCTTCACTCCCATCATTCTCATTCATCTCATAAATAGACTGTGACTGTGAGCCCAATGTTGGGTAGGGACTGTCTCTGTTGCCAATTTGTACTTCCCAAGCGCTTAGTACAGTGCTCTGCACATAGTAAGAGCTCAATAAATACGACTGATGATGATTGATGATGATAAATACAACTGATTGATTCATATTCCCTGAGGACCAAGTGGAATGAGGGAATGTGAATTTGGACTTGGGATCAGGGATCCTGCTCTAGACTGTGAGCCCACTGTTGGGTAGGGACTGTCTCTATATGTTGCCAACTTGTACTTCCCAATAATAATAATAATAATAATGGCATTTATTAAGCGCTTACTATGTGCAAAGCACTGTTCTAAGCGCTGGGGAGGTTACAAGGTGATCAAATTGTCCCTCGTGGGGCTCACAGTCTTAATCCCCATTTTACAGATGAGGTCACGCCCAGAGAAGTTAAGTGACTTGCCCAAAGTCACACAGCTGACAAGTGGCGGAGCCGGGATTTGAACCCATGACCTCTGACTCCAAAGCCCGGGCTCTTTTCCACTGAGCCACGCTGCTTCCCAAGCGCTTAGTACAGTGCTCTGCACACAGTAAGCACTCAATAAATACGATTGAAATACGATTGAAATCCTGCTGCCCCAGCTCCCTGGATTCCTCTAGATTGTAGATTGCTGTGGGCAGGGAACATTACCGACTCTGTGGGATCGTACTCTCCCAAGTGCTTAGTACAGTGCTCTGCACACAGGGAGTGCTCAATAAATACCATTGATGATATGATGATGATGATTTAACCAGTGACATTCCTCTTAGCAATGGGAATAGGAATCAAGAATGACATTTCTCTTCAACTCAAGCCCTTAGTTTGAGTACAGTGCTCTGCACACAGTAAGTGCTCAATAAATAGCAATGGGAATAGGAATCAAGAATGACATTTCTCTTCAACTCAAGCCCTTATTTTGAGTACAGTGCTCTGCACACAGTAAGTGCTCAATAAATAGCGATGGGAATAGGAATCAAGAATGACATTTCTCTTCAACTCAAGCCCTTATTTTGAGTACAGTGCTCTGCACACAGTAAGTGCTCAATAAATAGCAATGGGAATAGGACTCAAGAATGACATTTCTCTTCAACTCAAGCCCTTATTTTGAGTCCAGTGCTCGGCACACAGTAGGCGCTCAATAAATACGACTGAATGAATGAGTGAAATAAGTTCTTGTTCCCTCCACAAATTCTCGTGCATATCATATGGGGCGGGGTTCCACGAAGGAACTGGAGATAGATAAAACTCTGGAAAATGTAGCTTCAGGATCTAGCAGAGGTGTTGATGGATAAGCAAGGGCAAAAACTTGCAGAAGGTTATGCGGAGAAAAGTATAAAAGGGAGGGAAGGCATGTATGGAAAGAACCAGGAAGGTAAAACGAGGGGAAAAAAATAGGAGGAAATAGGGAGCGGGAACATCATCATCATCATCATCATCAATCGTATTTATTGAGCGCTTACTGTGTGCAGAGCACTGTACTAAGCGCTTGGGAAGTACAAATTGGCAACATATAGAGACGGTCCCTACCCAATAGTGGGCTCACAGTCTAAAAGGGGGAGACGAAACCAAACATACTACAAAATAAAATAGAATAGATACAAAAAATAAAGATTAAGAGGAAGCTGAACAAAAGAGAACGGAAAAGAGAAAAAGAGGATGAAAAGAAATTGAGAGGAGAAAAACAAGTCCAGGGAGCCTAGGGGAGGAGGGGGAGAAGAGGCGGGGGACAGGGCAAGAGATTGAATGTAGATCCACACTAATTCTCACGTCTCCATTAAGAGCAACAAAATAATTTCCAAAGATCAATAACTATGGTGTTCAGCCCCCCACACTGAGAAAAACCGCAGAAGATAAACGTCACGGAAATGTCCTAGCCTACTTCATTATCATCATCGACTTGACACATCCTCTCCCAGTGTGCTCAGCCCTATACGAGGCTCTAGACTGTAAGCTCTTTATGGGCAGGGGAACATTTCTGCTAATTCTGTTGTGCTCTGCACGCAGTACTTGCTCAATACATGCGATTGGTTGTGTGATCATCATCATCATCATCATCAATCGTATTTATTGAGCGCTTACTATGTGCAGAGCACTGTACTAAGCGCTTGGGAAGTACAAATTGGCAACATATAGAGACAGTCCCTACCCAACAGTGGGCTCACAGTCTAAAAGGGGGAGACAGAGAACAAAACCAAACATACTAACAAAATAAAATAGAATAGATATGTAGAAATAAATTAAATAAATAAATAAATAATGTGTGACGGATGCAAAGCTAACTTTGCCTCCCTGGGCCCAGCCCTGAGAGGGTGAGTCTGGGCCAGAACGGGCCCAATCATTCCCGCTCCTCCCTGGGACCATCCGGTTCAGGTCGACTCTGAGCCTGCCTAAAGGTTTCAAGTTCAAGTCTCTTTTAAGAGGTAATAATAGTGATTTCAGCACTTACTATTTGCCAAGCACTTGGCGCTGGGGTAGTTACAAGATAACCAGGTCCCACATGGGACTCACAGTGTAAGTAGGAGAGAGAAGAGGTATTGGAATCCCCATTTTGCCGACGTGGGAACTGAGGTGTAGAGAAATTAACTGACTTGCCGAAGCTCACGTAGTGGGTACGTGGCGGAGCCGGAATTAGAACCCGGGCCCTCTGACTCTCATCCCGACTCTTCATCATCATCATCATCATCATCATCAATCGTATTTATTGAGCGCTTACTATGTGCAGAGCACTGTACTTAGCGCTTGGGAAGTACAAATTGGCAACATATAGAGACAGTCCCTACCCAACAGTGGGCTCACAGACTCTTCCCACTAGGCCATGATAATTCTCCACGTGGAGAACATCTGAGGCCGCCCGAAACTCTACCTGAATCTTTAGGCCAGGCCTCAGTCTGTCCTCTGGGCTGAGGGGCAGAGCACCATCAGCTGTGCTTTTCTCTCCAGGGGATGTAGCGCTCCGTTGCACTCCACACTCCAAGTAGGAGTGAAAAGAAATAGTCTCCTATAGGGGAAACTGAATTCAGAAAGAAAGGAATGACCCCTTCATCACTTGGTAAACTGAGGTGCGGAACCCAAGGGGACTCCACTCTGAATGTGATGTCTGGCAGTTGTACATATTTGTTACTCTATTTATTTATTTATTTTATTTGTACATATCTATTCTATTTATTTTGTTAGTATGTTTGGTTTTGTTCTCTGTCTCCCCCTTTTAAACTGTGAGCCTACTGCTGGGTAGGGACTGTCTCTATATGTTGCCAATTTGTACTTCCCAAGCGCTTAGTACAGTGCTCTGCACATAGTAAGCGCTCAATAAATACGATTGATGATGATGATGATGTACTCTCCCAAGTGCTTAGTATAGTGCTCTGCACATGGTAAGTGCTCATCAAATATGATTGATTAATTGATTGGTTAGTGGGCACTGGCAGGGGAGAGGAGGCTGGGTAGCTGGATCCTGTCTTCTGCAACTTACTTGGGATCTAACCCTTGGGATCTCCCCCTTTTAGACTGTGAGCCCACTGTTGGGTAGGGACTGTCTCTATGTGATGCCAATTTGTACTTCCCAAGCGCTTAGTACAGTGCTCTGCACATAGTAAGCGCTCAATAAATACGATTGAGTGATTGATTGATTGATCTAACAAAAGGGAGCCAGTCCTGGAAAAAGTCAAATTTGTACAGGGAAAAAGGGTGTGTGTGTGTGTGTGTTTATTCACAGAGGGTTGAACTGATCCTAAGAACAAGGGAAGCAGCATGGCCAAGTGGACAGAGCACAGGCCTGGGACTCCAAAGGATCTGAGTTCTAATCCTGGCTCTGCTGTGTGACCTTGGGTGAGTCACTTCATTTCTTTGTGCCTCAGTTACCTCATCTGTAAAATGGGGTATACGACTGTGAGCCCTAGGTGAGAAAGAGATTGTGAAAAGTTTGTATTTACTCCGGCACTTAGTACAGTGCCTGGCACATAGTAAGTGCTTAACAAATACGATGAAAAAAAAATCAACCCAAAATCCAAGAAGATACTTGTAGGCTGAGCTTTCTTTGTAGTCGACCTACCCAAGGCTAGGGAGAGAGGAAGAGGGACCTGCAGAACACCCTTTTTTAGCTCTTCCCCTCTTTGCCCTACTGGATTTGTGTATTCTGGTGTTTGTGGGCCTGGCATTTTGATGAGTTTGAATATATGCATGTGGATACACATGGAAGGCTACATTCAGGCTGCACTGGTTTCTGTCAGCAGCCCTAGAGCCAAGGGTGTCCCTCGAGGGGACGGTTGGCTAATATAGCCCGGGGGGGATTTAGGGGCTAAAGGTAGGAGAGAGCTGCCGAACTGAAAGCTGAACATCCCAATCTCCCCTACAGCCCTAGAGAGAAGTCATGGTTAAAACTGACTCGGAGATTTAACACAATGCAGGATCGGGGGCAGTACCTCAGTTGCAAACTGGATCCTATCTTGGACCAAGCCTTTGAGATGGAAGCGCTCCGCTCCGGGGCAGGGCATTTCCTAAAATAGTGCTTCCTGCTAAATCCCAAGGCTACCACTAAGCACCTCTTCTCCCCGGATGCTTCTCTTATTTTTTGTTTCTTCACAGTTGCTTCTAACCTCCACTCCCTATCATCATCATAATAATAGTGATAATTATGGTACTTGTTAAGTGGTTACTATGGCCCAAGCACTCTTCTAAGTGCCGGGGTAGATACAAATTAATCAGGTTGGACACAGTCACTCTCCCACCCGGGGCTCACAGTCTCAATTCCCATTTTTCAGATGAGGCACAAAGAAATGAAGTGACTTGCCCAAGGTCACACAGCAGACAAGTGGCCAAGTCAGGATTAGAAGCTATGCCCTTCTGACTCCCAGGCTTGATCTCTATTCACCACTCCATGCTGCTTCTTATGATTTCTTTGGTTGGCCAGGGCAGAAATTCATTCAATCATTCGATTTTTTTCATGACATTTAATAGTAATAATAATAATAGTAATGATAATGGCATTTATTAAGTGCTTACTATGTGCAAAGCACTGTTCTACACGCTGGGGAGGTTACAAGGTAACGAGGCTGTCCCACGGGGGGCTCACAGTCTTAATCCCCATTTTACAGATGAGGTAAACTGAGGCCCAGAGAAGTTAAGTGACTTGTCCAAAGTCACACAGGGATTTGAAACCATGACCTCTGACTCCAAAGCCCGGGCTCTTTTCCACTGAGCCACGCTGCTCCTCTATTCATCCAATCGTATTTACTGAGCGCTTACGGTGTGCACAGCACTGTACTAAGTGCTTGGGAAAGTACCGTACAGCAATAAAGAGAGACAATTCCTGCCCACAACGAGCTCACAGTCTAGAGCGGGAGGGAGACAGACATCAATACAAATACACGGTATCCGCCTCTCACCGTGCTAGAGCTTCCCTGATACCACCACATTCCCGCCTTGGGAGAAGCCAGCGCCGAAATCCCTGGAAATTTGTTGAGTGCCGCCCTTTCCCATATAGTACCCCCTACTGAATAATTATTAGAGCCACCATGCACCGGCATCAGGCCCGGTGACAAGAATGGCAGACGTGCCCGTGGGAGAGCTGCCTGCTCCAAACCAGTGCCAGCTGGTCCACCCTCCCTCCGCCCCCCTTCAGCCGGCCTCTCCCCACGGGCAGCTCCCGGCTGCTGGGACCTGTCTCCTTTTTTTAACCAGTCGGGGTCTTCAGCAACCAGCAAAGAGTTGTATCTCCCTGCCCTCCTTCCCAGCAGTACCATCAACCATTTTGTCTAGGGGAACGAGGGTTATTGTCATTGCACACCTCCACGTCAGTATTTGCGACCGACCCTAGGGTAACGAGCCCAGCCCCTTCCAGTGAGCGACCCCATAATGACAACCCAATCCAGGCAACGGTGAGCTATGTTGTGTTACAATCGCCCACTGCTGAATGACAAATGATCCAGTGCGACCTGCTCTTTCGTTTTTCAGTAGTTCTTGAGAGAGTGCTCTCTTCTCTCTCTCTCTCTCTCTCCTACTTTACCCCTCTGCCATACCAGTATGAGGATAAATGAGCTAGCACATGAAAAACTACTCTGAGATCTTGGAAGGGATGAACTTCGAGATGCTCCAAGGGATGCTACTGGTGCTTCTGAAGATGATTGATGATCACTCATTTATCTTTCCTAAATATACTCCTCCTCATTGTTTACTTGAAAACCTGAGATGCAGAAAAGTGAAGTGACCTCCCAGAGAAGCTCTTGGTAGAGGTTGGCTGATAGAGGTGCTTATCACCTGCTCTCTCCAGTTAAGACCTATTTCCCGTCCATCCCTTCCATCACCGAGCTGATTAGGCAAGCTGTGTGAAAACTCCACAGTTGAAACTGAAGGGTGGGTGGAAAGTCATTTCAGAAGGTCATCTGCAAAACAGGGATTCAATACCTCTTTTCCCTCTTATACTGTGAGCCCCTGAGGGACCTGATGATCTTGTATCTGGCCCAGTGCTTAGCACACAGTAAGTACTTAACAAATACCAGTTATTGTTATAGAAGAGGCCTTGCCATCCATTTCCCACTCTGTATTAGGGGCCCACATTTAGTGTCGGTTGTCATCCAGCCCAGCAGGGAAAGACTCTTGGAACCCTCTAGAGACTGCAAGCTCGTTGTGGGCAGGGAATATGACTGTTTATCGTTCAGACAGTCCAAGTGGTTTAGGGTTATGTAGGAATATGCAAGGAAGAACTGCAGCTCCAGTTCTGGGTTCCAGGGTCGCCGGAACGTGAGTTCCCCAAGGATACTGGGGTTATCAGTGTAGCTGGGAACTGGGCTTGGGTTCATCTAGGTACAGAACAACCTGAATCAAGAGTGGGTTCATTTTGTCTACTCTGTTTACTTCAGGGAGACGGTGTTAATGGATTTCAAAAACTTTCTGTTTACTTTGACTTCCCAGGTAGAAAGAACCCCACTCTCTCCGTGCCAGACAATGGGAGTTTCCAGGCCAACTCTGGAGGACCGAAACCTGCCAGGATGTCAAACTCAAAAGGATCTCTGCAACCACTGAGAGCGAGGGAGATGAGAGCTGAGAGTTCTTACCCCATTTCTAGAGCTCCTCACCCTACCACATCCTTCGTTACGGCTGCAATGCCTAGTCCTTCCTACTGCCTGGGCAGTCATGTCACAAATACCAGCAGTGAAACCTCCAAGTCACGAAGCCACACGGAATCAGACAGACTCTCTGGAGGAGGAGAATAAGAGCTACCGGCCGAAGGGAGGAAGGAATGAAAGCAGGTACTGACCTGACAGTTCGGGAATTCTCACCATCAGACCTGAAAGGAAAGGAAAGAGAGAAGCAAAGACGGGGTTAGATTCCAAGGCTTCACTTTTTGAGGCTCTCCTAGGCCATTCTCTCTATTAAGCAAAGTTCTCACTCTGTCTATTAATTAGGAGTGGGGCAGACCCTTTCTCTTGGGCTCTAGTTAACCCCTCCCCAGAATGTCAGCATTCCAACTCCTTAGTCTACTTAAGAAAAAGTAGTAGCAAGTAGCAATAGTATTTATTAAGGGCTTACTATCTGCAGAGCACCGTACTAAGTGCTGGGAAAGAATACACAGTGGGGAATTAGACCCAATCCTTGCCTCTGTGGGGCTTACAATCTAAAACCAATAAAAAAATCTAAGAATATACAGTTAGTGGCCAATTGGACTTAGGAAAGACTTAGCAGATCTGAACCTGGAATGGGGATGGGGATATGACGTCTCCTTAAGCCAGGTCTTAATGCAAAGGATCGGAATAAGAATCAGTTCCCGGAATTAGAGACTCAATAGGAAAGAAAGCCAAAGGGCCCTCCATGGGCTGCCTGTTCACTGGAAACAGAAGTGGCCCTCCGTCTCTCTGGGTTTTGGAAAATGCCAACGAAGATTTGGAGAAGCTACTAAAGCGAGGTTTGGAAGGAACTGGGGGGAGGTTTGGAAGAAACTGGGGGGGAGTCAATTTTTTGGGTAATTTGCTATGTTTGCACCTCCTCCTTATCCCTTGCTCCCCCTGCCTCCATTTCCTGCAGCTTTTCTCCTTGGCCTTGCACCCCCACACGCCCAAGTCTCACACCCCTGCTTCCCTCGATTTTCCCCATACGAGCCAGGTGTTCTTCCCAGGAACCGCAGCACCTCCTCCCCCAGTCTTCCATCTCTGCCCACACCTCCCTCCTCTACCCCATAAACTCCTTGCTTCCTCGCCCTCTAATTCCCCACCGGGAAGTTCGCTGGCTTCTAGCCTCCGTTTCTCCCCACTGGCATCAGGGTATAGGGTCACTCAGGAAGTAAATTAGGGCAGGGCTGTTCCCCGGATACCAAGATAGGGGTGTGGCATAGATGGAATGCAATGTCTGGGAACCTTGGACTCCTGTGTCTTCCTCCTAAGTTGACAGTGAGCTTGGGGGTTGGGTGCACAGTTTCTATAGGAGAAGCTGGCATCTAGTGGAACAAGGGGGATGCTGTGCGTATTTATAATTGTGGTATTTGTTAAGCACGATGTGCCAAACACTGTACTAAGCACTGGGGTAGATACAAGATAATCAGGTCCCATACATGGGAACCATGGACTCCTGTGTCCTCCTCCTAAGTTGACAGTGAGCTTGGGGTTGAGTACACAGTTTCTATGGGAGAAGCTGGCATCTAGTGGAACAAGGGGGATGCTGTGTGTATTTATAATTATGGTGTTTGTTAAGCACGATGTGCCAAACACTGTACTAAGCACTGGGGTAGATACAAGATAATCAGGTCCCATACATGGGAAACTTGGACTCCTGTGTCCTCCTCCTAAATTGACAGTGAGCTTGGGGGTTGGATGCACAGTAGTGGAACAAGGGGGATGTTGAGTGTATTTATAATTGTGGTATTTGTTAAGCACGATGTGCCAAACACTGTACTAAGCACTGGGGTAGATACAAGATAATCAGGTCCCATACGTGGGAACCTTGGACTCCTGTGTCCTCCTCCTAAGCTGACAGTGAGCGTGGGGGTTGGGGGCACAGTTTCTATGGGAGAAGCTGGCGTCTAGTGGAACAAGGGGGATGCTGTGCGTATTTATAATTGTGGTATTTGTTAAGCACGATGTGCCAAACACTGTACTAAGCACTTGGGTAGATACAAGATAATCAGGTCCCATACATGGGACCATGGACTCCTGTGTCCTCCTCCTAAGTTGACAGTGAGCTTGGGGTTGGGTACACAGTTTCTATGGGAGAAGCTGGCGTCTAGTGGAACAAGGGGGATGCTGTGCGTATTTATAATTGTGGTATTTGTTAAGCACGATGTGCCAAACACTGTACTAAGCACTGGGGTAGATACAAGATAATCAGGTCCCATACGTGGGAACCTTGGACTCCTGTGTCCTCCTCCTAAGCTGACAGTGAGCGTGGGGGTTGGGGACACAGTTTCTATGGGAGAAGCTGGCGTCTAGTGGAACAAGGGGGATGCTGTGCGTATTTATAATTGTGGTATTTGTTAAGCACGATGTGCCAAACACTGTACTAAGCACTGGGGTAGATACAAGATAATCAGGTCCCATATGTGGGAACCTTGGACTCCTGTGTCCTCCTCCTAAGCTGACAGTGAGCGTGGGGGTTGGGGGCACAGTTTCTATGGGAGAAGCTGGCATCTAGTGGAACAAGGGGGATGCTGTGCGTATTTATAATTGTGGTATTTGTAAAGCATGATGTGCCAAACACTGTACTAAGCACTGGGGTAGATACAAGATAATCAGGTCCCATACGTGGGAACCTTGGACTCCTGTGTCCTCCTCCTAAGCTGACAGTGAGCGTGGGGGTTGGGGGCACAGTTTCTATGGGAGAAGCTGGCATCTAGTGGAACAAGGGGGATGCTGTGCGTATTTATAATTGTGGTATTTGTAAAGCATGATGTGCCAAACACTGTACTAAGCACTGGGGTAGATACAAGATAATCAGGTCCCATACATGGAAAACTTGGACTCCTGTGTCCTCCTCCAAAGTTGACAGTGAGCTTGGGGGTTGGTTGCACAGTTTCTATGGGAGAAGCTGGCGTCTAGTGGAACAAGGGGGATGTTGTGCGTATTTATAATTGTGGTATTTGTTAAGCACGATGTGCCAAACACTGTACTAAGCACTGGGGTAGATACAAGATAATCAGGTCCCATACTTGGGAACCTTGGACTCCTGTGTCCTCCTCCTAAGTTGACAGTGAGCTTGGGGTTGGGTGCACAGTTTCTATGGGAGAAGCTGGCGTCTAGTGGAACAAGGGGGATGTTGTGTGTATTTATAATTGTGGTATTTGTTAAGCACGATGTGCCAAACACTGTACTAAGCACTGGGGTAGATACAAGATAATCAGGTCCCATACGTGGGAACCTTGGACTCCTGTGTCCTCCTCCTAAGCTGACAGTGAGCTTGGGGGTTGGATGCACAGTTTCTATGGGAGAAGCTGGCGTCTACTGGAACAAGGGGGATGCTGTGCATATTTATAACTGTGGTATTTGTTAAGCACTATGTGCCAAACACTGTACTAAGCACTGGGGTAGATACAAGATAATCAGGTCCCATACAGGGCTCACAGTCTAAGTAGGGGGAGGAAAACGGGTATTGAATCCCCTCTTTGCAGATGAGGGAATTGAGGCACAGAAAAGTTAAGTGACTTCCCCAAGGATACAAAGCATGTGCCGGAACCAGGATTAGAACCGAGGCCCTATGACTCCCAGCCCCACGCATTTTCAACTCGACCACCCTGCTTCTCTATTCTGAGGGAGGGCATCCTATCGACGAGAGTCTGGGCAAGAGCTGGAACCCTCCTCAGGCCCCCTGGCCAAGTCTCCTCAAGAATCCCAGCTCCGCCACACGTCCGCTGTGTGACCTTGGGCGAGTCACTTAACTTCTCTGAGCCTGTGACCTCACCTGTAAAATGGGGATTACGACTGTGAGCCCCACGTGGGACAACTTGATCACCTTGTATCCCCCCCCCAGCGCTTAGAACAGTGCTCTGCACATAGTAAGCGCTTAAAAAATGCCATCATAAATAAAGAAAGAAATAAATAGCCTAGAGCAGAAGGGAGAGAGATGGTGCTTTCAGCAGGCTGGGCTGGCGGAGGCTATCGGGCCTAGTGGCCTTTGTCAACTGGGCTGATTCGGCTGCCTTTCCGCAAGACCCTGGGGGCCTGTCCCCTGCTGAGCTTCTCTCCTCTCCACCAAGGCCCAGCCCTCCCCACCGCCAGGCCTGGGAAGAGTGGGAGAAAAGGAGAGAAGGAGGACAGGCCTAAAAGCAAACGTTTTCCTTCATGAGAGAACGAGGTGTGGGCGAGTGGAGCCAGAGTAACTCCTACTCCCCTTGACGCAGTGGTCTTATGATGCTGCTGCTGCTCTAGCAACTTGGGGCGTGGGGAGCGGAGTCAGTGAGAGAGGGGCTTAAGGGGTCTACTGGGACCCGGGGGGGGCCAGCGGAAGATTTGGAAAGGAGGTTGGTGCTCGTTAAGAAGGGGACAAAATCCCAAATTAGGGTGGGTTGATTCTAGGAGGAGAAAGAGAAGGAAAAAGAGGAGTGAGAAGAATGAAAAAAGGAGACTGGAAGAAGAGAAAGGGGGAGGGGGAGGAAAACAAACAATGGGAAGTAGAGTTCCCCATCTCACTATCGATCGATCGATAAATTGGTGATAGATACTGGGCTCCGAACACTCCTCCTGGAGATGAAGGGATAGTTGTGGGCAGGGAATTGTCTGATGTTAAGTTGTACTATCCCAAGTGCTTAGTTTGGTGCTTCGCTCACAGTTAGCACTCAATAAATATCATTATTAATATAATTAATAAAGTAATATAATTATTAATTAATATAAATTAATATAATTATCATTAATAATAATAAAGTGAAGAACCAAAAAGTGAAGATCTTTCAGCAGGTGAGAAATATAATCTAGGGATTTGGTCTTCTCATTGACCAACCTGGCTTTCTTCCCTAGAATGACCTCTCTCGGAATATGCAGAATTAAAATTTGGCATCCCCCTTCTTCCTCTAGATCCCCAGCTCTTCCAATAGAAGCTATGCACCCAACCTCCGGGCATACTGCCAAATTAGGAAGAGGACAGGAGTCCAGAGCCCTGCGCTCCTTCCATCCCACACCCCCAGATCTGGATCCAGGGAACAGGCCTGTTCTAACTCTCTGGCTGCAGGCCAATGGGGAGTCCACCAGGCCCCCATATTCCATCACGCTCCCTACTTACATGGGGCTAACGAGTGACCAGCCTGGGCCCCAATTCAGTCATAACATTATTTCCTACTCCAAAAGAATATAATGGAGGATCCACTGATTCAGAATGGCAAGGAGGATGGGTAGCCCCATATCCTATCCAGCTCAGGTCCCCAATTTTCCATTGGCTCTTACCTGAGACCACTAGACACATTTGGACTTTGTTCTCTAAGGGTTAGAAAATGTTGGAGAATTCCATTAGACAGCTAATCTATCTGCCTCCTCACTGGTCTTTTAGACTGTGAGCCCACTATTGGGTAGGGACTGTCTCTATATGTTGCCAACTTGTACTTCCCAAGCGCTTAGTACAGTGCTCTGCACACAGTAAGCGCTCAATAAATACGATTGATGTTGGTCTCCGTTTCTAGCCACTCTCCCTACATTCAGTCTATAATACAGACTGTTGTATCGATCAGCTTCTTGAACTGCTGCTCAAAATGCATCTCCCCATTATTCTGAAATCTCCAATGTCCACCCATTTCCCTCCACATCAAGCAAATACTTCCTACATCAGTTACAGATGATTCTGAGACACAGAGAAGTTAAGCGACTCACCCAAGATCTAACCAGGACTAGAACCCAGGTCCTCTGCCTCCCATGCTACTTAATAATAATAATAATAATAATAATAATAATGATGGCATTTATTAAGCACTTACTGTGTGCAAAGCACTGTTCTAAGCACTGCGGAGGTTACAAGGTGAGCTGGTTGTCCCACTTGGGGCTCACAGTCTTAGTCCCCATTTCACAGATAGGGTAACTGAGGCCCAGAGAAGTTAAGTAACTTGCCCAAAGTCTGCTCAAAATGCATCTCCCCATTATTCTGAAATCTCCAATGTCCACCCATTTCCCTCCACATCAAGCAAATACTTCTTACATCAGTTACAGATGATTCTGAGACACAGAGAAGTTAAGCGACTCACCCAAGATCTAGCCAGGACTAGAACCCAGGTCCTCTGACTCCCATGCTACTTAATAATAATAATAATAATAATAATAATGATGGCATTTATTAAGCACTTACTGTGTGCAAAGCACTGTTCTAAGCACTGCGGAGGTTACAAGGTGAGCTGGTTGTCCCACTTGGGGCTCACAGTCTTAGTCCCCATTTTACAGATAGGGTAACTGAGGCCCAGAGAAGTTAAGTAACTTGCCCAAAGTCTGCTCAAAATGCATCTCCCCATTATTCTGAAATCTCCAATGTCCACCCATTTCCCTCCACATCAAGCAAATACTTCTTACATCAGTTACAGATGATTCTGAGACACAGCGAAGTTAAGCGACTCACCCAAGATCTAGCCAGAACTAGAACCCAGGTCCTCTGACTCCCATGCTACTTAATAATAATAATAATAATAATGGCATTTATTAAGCACTTACTGTGTGCAAAGCACTGTTCTAAGCGCTGTGGAGGTTACAAGGTGAGTAGGTTGTCCCACTTGGGGCTCACAGTCTTAGTCCCCATTTTACAGATAGGGTAAATGAGGCTCAGAGAAGTTAAGTAACTTGCCCAAAGTCACACAGCTGACAATTGGCAGAGCTGGGATTTGAACCCATCATCACCATCAATCGTATTTATTGAGCGCTTACTGTGTGCACAGCACTGTACTAAGCGCTTGGGAAGTACAAGTTGGCAACATATAGAGACAGTCCCTACCCAATAGTGGGTTCACAACCCATGACCTCTGACTCCACTGAGCCACGTTGTTACTCTAGGTAGACACATTTCCTGCCCCCTACGGGCTTACAGTCTAGAGGGAAAGATAACCATTATCCAATAAATTATGGATATATACATAAGTTCTGAGGGGCCGAGGGAGGAGTGAATATTAAGTGCTTAAC
Organism: Tachyglossus aculeatus; assembly: GCF_015852505.1. Lineage (NCBI taxonomy): Eukaryota > Metazoa > Chordata > Mammalia > Monotremata > Tachyglossidae > Tachyglossus > Tachyglossus aculeatus. Next base: position 36,630,396 of record NC_052071.1, read on the forward strand.
GGGTACAGATCCAAATGCATACGCGGCGCAGAAGGGAAAGGGAGTAGGGGAAATGAGGGCTTAGTCGGGGAAGGCCTCTTGGGGAAGATGTCATCATCATCATCAATCGTATTTATTGAGCGCTTACTATGTGCAGAGCACTGTACTAAGCGCTTGGGAAGTACAAATTGGCAACATATAGAGACAGTCCCTACCCAACAGTGGGCTCACAGTCTAAAAGGGGGAGACAGAGGACAAAACCAAACATACTAACAAAATAAAATAAATAGAATAGCTATGTACAAATAAAATAAATAAATAAATAAAATATGTACAAACATATATACATATATACAGGTGCTGTGGGGAAGGGAAGGAGGTAAGATGGGGGGATGGAGAGGGGGGCGAGGGGGAGAGGAAGGAAGGAAGATGTGATTTTTAGTAAGGTTTTGACAATGGGGAGAGTGGTGGTCTGTCATATATGAAGGTGGGGGGAGTTCCAGGCCAGAGGGAGGATGTGGACAAGGGGCCGGTGGTGAGATGGACCAGAAGGAGGTAGTGTGAATAAGCTGGTGTTGGAGGAGGAGAGTATAAGGCCTGAGTTGTAGTAAGAAATCAGTGAGGTAAGATAGGAGGGGGCGAGACGATTGAGTGTCGTAAAGCTGATGGATAAGGAGCTTCTGGTTGATGCGGAGGTGGATGGGCAACCACTGGAGTTTTGGGAGGAGTAGGGAGATGTACAGAATGTTTTTTAAAAAAAATTGATCCAGGCAGCAGAGTGAAGTAAGGACTGGAGTGGGAAGAGACAGGAGGCAGGGAGGTCAGCGAGACTGTACAATCCTCTAGACTGTAAGCTTGTTGTGGGCAGAGAACGATATATATACATATATATATATATGTATATGTATATATATGTGTGTGTGTGTATATATATAGTATGTGTATATATATATGTATATATGTATGCATATGTATATATATAGGGAACCTGTTATATTGTACTCTCCCAAGCGTGCTCTGCACACAGTAAGCGCTTAATAAATATGATTGACTGACTGATGGAGGCCGGTGTCAAGGCAGGATATGATAAGGCTTGAATCAGTGTACTAGCAGTTTGGATGACTTGTACTTCCCAAGCGCTTAGTATAGTGCTCTGCACACAGTAAGCGCTCAATAAATATGATTGAATGAATGAATGGAGTGAAAAGGCCAGGTTTTAACAAATTGTGAAGGTAGAACGGGCAGGATTTGGTGACAGACTGACTATGTGAGTTGGATGAGAAAGAAGAATTGAGAATCATGCCAAGTTTACGGGCTTATGAGACAGCATGGAGAGTGGTGTTGTCTACAGTTATGGAAAAGGTGGGGAGGACAGGGTTTGGGTGGAAAGATGAGGAGTTCTGTTTTGGACATGGTAAATTTGAGGTGTAGGACAGCCAAGTAGAGAAGTCCTGAAGGCAGGGGGAGAAGAAAAAGAGAGAGGTCAGGGTTGGAGAGGGAGATTTGGGATCATCCACCTAGAGGTGGTAGTTGAAGCCTTGGGAGCAGATGAGTTCTCTAAGAGAGTGGGTGTAGACGAAGAATAGAAGGGGACTCAGAACTGAATCTTGAGAGACTCCCACAGGGGGTTCACAGTCTTAATCCCCATTCTGCAGATGAGCTAACTGTGGCCCACAGAAGTGAAGGTCACACAGCAGACAAGTGGCAGAGCTGGACTGGAACCCAGATCCTCTGAATCCCAGGCCCACGATCTTTCCACTAGGCCACGCAGGTTCTCTTCTCTGCTTCTCCCTTCTCTCCCCTGCCCAGTGGAAGAAAGCCAACTTGCTGCGCTACTTCAGGACCAGAAGGACACAACCCCACAGAGAACAGCAGGGAGCCATTTCCTGCCGCTTCCTCTCTCAGGCACAGACAGTCACCTTGTCTGCAGGGCTTGGAAATGAGATGAACACAAAAACACAAAGGGGTGAGTTCTTGGGCAGGCACTGGCACTTCAATCCACTCCCAAAAGCCAACCTGGCTCATCCTAAGCACGGTGGGCCTGGGCTGGGCACAGTCCCAAGAAAAGGCTCCAGTCTTAAGGAGTCTCAAGTCAAACTCGGCCTGAAGGACTCTTGGAATCTGGGTCACTTCTGGAATTTCCCCAGTGACTTGGCTCCTCCCTAGGGTGATCCTGGGTTCCTCAAGTTCCCCCAAAACACTGGATCTATTCGGAGTGGATGTAAACCTCTCTGAGGTAACCCACACCTGCTTCCCCCTCCCAGAAATAGAGAGTACCTGCGACTTCAAAAGACTGGAGAGGCTAATCCAGGTGCCCAAAGTCCAAATCCAGGTCACCCTGGGCTATAATAATAACAACAATAATATATGTTCGTACATATTTATTACTCTAGTTATTTATTTATTTATTTTACTTGTACATATCTATTCTATTTATTTTATTTTGTTGGTATGTTCGGTTCTGTTCTCTGTCTCCTCCTTTTAGACTGTGAGCCTACTGTTGGGTAGGGACTGTCTCTATATGTTGCCAACTTGTACTTCCCAAGCGCTTAGTACAGTGCTCTGCACACAGTAAGCGTTCAATAAATACGATTGATTGATTAATAATAACGGTATTTGTTAAGCACTTACTATGTGCCAGGCACTGTAGTAAGCGCCAGGTTAGATACAAGCAAATTGGGTTGGACACAGTCCCTGTCCCACATGGGGCTCAGGGTCTTAACCCGCATTTTACAGATGAGGTAACTGAGGCACAGAGAAGTGACTTGCCCAAGGCCACACAGCAGACAAGTGGCTGAGCCGGGGTTAGAACCCATGACCTTCTGATTCCCAGGCCCGTGCTCTAGCCACTAGACCATGCTGTTTCCTAGAGCTGCCTCTGGGAATGTGAGTTTCTTGCTTTCCCCTGGCTTCCTAATAATAATAATAACAATAATGGCATTTGTTAAGTGCTTACAATGTGCAAAGCACTGTTCTAAGCGCTGGAGAGGATACAAGGTGATCAGGTTGTCCCACGGGGGGCTCACAGTCTTAATCCCCATTTTACAGATGAGAAGTTAAGTGACAGAGAAATTAAGTGACTGGCCCAAAGTCACACAGCTGACAATCGGGGGAGCTGGGATTTGAACCCTTGACCTCTGACTCCCAAGCCCGTGCTCTATCCAATGAGCCACGCTGAAGTAGTATTTGTTTGGTAAGTCACTGCTATGTACCCAGCATTGGAGTAAGCATTACGGTGACATGACAAGCAGATCAAAGTCCCTGTCCCACACGGAGCTCACAGTCTCAGAAGAAGGAGAACAGGTATTTTACCCCTATTTTACAGATGAGGAAACTGAGGCACAGAGAAGGAAAGTGACTTTCCCGAGATTACCCAGCAGGTAAGTGGGGGAACCACAATTAGAACCCAGGTGTCTTGATTCCTGGACTTCTGCTCTTTCCACTTGGTCAGGTTGCTTCTCTGACTTCTGGCCCAAGGCCGTTGGTTACGCTAACTCTGTAAACGGGGCGAGATCTCCCCCTCCACCCCCTCCCTATCCCCCATACCCTACCCCCTTCCCCTCCCCACAGCACCTGTATATATATTTGTCCATATTTATGCCTCTATTTATTTTACTTGTACATATTTACTACTCTATTTTATTTTGTGAATACGTTTTGTTTTGTCGTCTGTCTCCCCCTTCTAGACTGTGAGCCCGCTGCTGGGTAGAGACCGTCTCTATATGTTGCCAACTTGTACTTCCCAAGCACTTAGTACAGTGCTCTGCACACAGTAAGCGCTCAATAAATACGACTGAATGAATGAATGAAAAGAGGAAGGGGTCTGGCCGTTACTCGTGGAGGTCGAGGGTAAAAAGTAGAAGGAATAGGGAAGGAGAGAATGAAAATGGAAAAGGGCCCCCAAAAGTCATAGCCACCGGTGCAGAAGTCTTTGCAGTGAAAGGCTGGGAATCCCTGCCTCTGTTTTATCAGCCACTGAGATCAGAGAATAAAAATGGAAAAGGGTCCCCAAAGTCATAGCCACCGGTGCAGAAGTCTTAGCAGTGAAAGGCTGGGAATCCCTGCCTCTGCTTTATCAGCCTCTGAGATCAGAGAATAAAAATGGAAAAGGGCCCCCAAAGTCATAGCCACCGGTGCAGAAGTCTTAGCAGTGAAAGGCTGGGAATCCCTGCCTCTGCTTTATCAGCCTCTGAGATCCTTACGGTTGAGAAGGAGAACTCACTCAACTACCAACCTGCCCCCAGCAGCCGTTCAACCAGCTGCTCCTCAGAATTTCCAGGCCTCTAATCTACTCTTAGATACCTACAATGAACTGTATTAGAGTGCTTACTGTATGCAGCGCATGATACTAATGAACTGTATTAGAGCTGCAGAGCATGATACTAAACACAACAGGTTGAGTACAATACAACAGGTTTGATGGACACATTCCCTACACACGATGAGCCTAGAGTATACAGGAGTGTCCTTCAACCCATTAAACCCAGGGAGAAGAAGCTGAGAGACCAGAGAGCGTATTTGGCCCCCTTTTAGACTGTGAGCCCACTGTTGGGTAGGGGCTGTCTCTAGATGTTGCCAATTTGTACTTCCCAAGCGCTTAGTACAGTGCTCTGCAAATAGTAAGCGCTCAATAAATACAATTGATGATGATTTGGCCGAGACTCTGGTTTATGCTCCATTCTGCATCCCTTCTCACTGGACACCCATTTGCTCCCCAGAAAAAGGACACTACGAGCCTCGCACTGAATTCCCTGCCCACTGCCACCAAGGCTACACGGGGAGCAAGTCATTACCATTTAAGCGCCCACAAACCAGACATATTCCCTTCAATCCCAGTGTTCCCTGGGGGCTGAACGTGGCCATTTGGGTGGGTCTGCTCCCTTGGTATAGTTTGTGGACCAGGTGGGGAGCCAATAACTCCTTCTGGCTGGCAGCTACCTGCAACCAGATGCTGGAGCAGCATGGTAAGGAGTGGGGAGAGGCCCAGTGCCCAGGAGCCCTTGGCATCCGTGTAGATTCCTGCCCATCTCCCCATCTGCTGCTTATCTGCCTAAGGGAAACGGGGGCGCAGAGTGTCCGGAAGAGAGACCCTGGAGTCATGAAAGGTGGGGAGTTCAAAGTTTTTTGACCCACTCACCTTCGAATACTGCCTAAGAAGCGCTGAGGAGGAAATAGGTCCTCCAGTCAGGAAGGGGTGGATCTAGAAATAAGATCCCAAATCCCTAACTCCCCAGTTTGAATACTTACTCCAGGATTGCAGCTGATGCATCCCCACCCCCCATTCCCTTTCCAGTTCCCCTCCTCTGGAATAGTTAAGGCGCCTGGGGGAAACGTCATGCTGATACTCATCTCCTGCCCTCTGGGCCCTGCAGAGTGACCTGTCTCCCTGTGGAGGAATACCTGCTGGTCACCATGACAGCAGGAGGAAGCACCGGGGGTCCTGCTTGGTGTGTCGTTACCTAGCAACCACCAGCATTGAAAGACGGGAGCTCTGAGGGAGGCAAGGAGGAGCTAAAAGAGGGCTGCCGCTGAGAATGTTATGCTATGCTCTCACAAACTGTCCTTAAGCTGGAAGAGAGGCGCGTCAAGTGTTACTAGTGCAAATTATTACTTCTCCCCCATATTTAATCCGGTGCACCCTGAGCTAAGCTAGGAGGAGTAGGAGATGACCAACGTTGGGAGATCTCCCCACTAGGCTGGACATGAAATTACTGAACCTTCGAAGAATATGAAGAGTGCTGACTTCTGACCCCAGAAGTCAATATGAACTTGGGTGCCACAGAGCCTAACCGTTCACCCCACCAGCCTCATCCCTCTTAGCCATCTATATGTCGCTCGCTTATCTATTCTATTTATTTCATTTTGTTAATATGTTTGGTTTTGTTCTCTGTCTCCCCCTTCTAGACTGTGAGCCCACTGTTGGGTAGGGACTGTCTCTATATGCCGCCAACTTGGACTTCCCAAGCGCTTAGTACAGTGCTCTGCACACAGTAAGCGCTCAATAAATACGACTGATTGATTGATTGATCCCCCCAACTCATCCCTTAGGAGCCCTTCATACCAGCCCCTTTTGGGAGATGGAGTTCTTCTCTGGGATAGGGGACACACAATGGAGCACCACTAAGCAAAAAGTATGAAGGCACAGAGGCCTGACTCACTGACACGATGACTCTGGGTGGCTCTGGTGCTTGACACTTTGTGCTTCTTCGGCATGGTTCTGAGTTGGCTTCGAACAAGTACATCAAACCTAGACTTTCTTTTCTTTTCTTTCCGGCATGGTGATTTGAACTGGCCTGCGCTCGGAAAGCTGGAAGCGGCCCTAAGAGCTAGGGCATCTTGTGGGTGGTGGATTGAGGCCTCCCCTGGGGAAGAGAATGGCAGCGGCTTTCCAGACTCTCACAGTGGGACAGGCCAAGAGGGGAAACACAGAGGCAGAACTAACAAAACGTTTCAGGGAAAAGGATTCTAGGAAAAATGGTTCAACTTGGAGGGAAGTTACATCCTGGTCCCTTTACACTTTTCCGATGTCTAGAGATCAATGGCTATGCGGTTAGGTCCTCTCAATGGCCCTCTAGGCCTCATCAGAGTAAATCCTGAAGAGCAGCGTGGCCTGGTGGAAAGAGGATGGGCCTGAGAGTCATCGGTTCTAATCCCAGGTCCACCACTTGTCTTCTATGTGACCTTGGGCAAGTCATTTAACTTTTCTGGGCCTCAGTTACCTCATCTGTAAAATAGAGATTAAGACTGTGAGCCCTATGTGTGACCGGGACTGTGTCCAACTGAATCATCTTGTGACTACCTCAGCATTCAGAACAGTAACTGGCACATCATCATCATCATCATCAATCGTATTTATTGAGCGCTTACTGTGTGCAGAGCACTGTACTAAGCACTTGGGAAGTACAAGTTGGCAACATATAGAGACAGTCCCTACCAAACAGTGGGCTCACAGTCTAAAAGCACATCTTAAGTGCTTAACGAATACCATAAAAAATAAATCCATTGTTGGAATATGAGCTGAAAATGGGCAGCCCGAATTCAACTGCTATCTCTATCTGCTGGCGAACTGTACTCTCCAAGCGCTTAGTACAGCACACAGTAAGTACTCAATAAATACGATTGAATGAATGAACCCAAGTTGGAAGAAAATGGTTTATCTCCCCTAAACTCAAGGGGCTTGGGCTGGAATTAATAATACTAATAATAATAATGGCATTTATTAAGCGCTTACTATGTGCAAAGTACTGTTCTAAGCACTGGGGGGGATACAAGGTGATCAGGTTGTCCCACATGGGGCTCACAGTCTTAATCCCCATTTTCCAGATGAGGGAACAGAGGCTCAGGGAAGTTAAGTGACTTGCCCAATGTCACACAGCAGACATGTAGCAGAGCCGGGATTTGAACCCATGACCTCTGACTCCAAAGCCCGTGCTCTTTCCAGCGAGCCACGCTGGAATTGGTCTTCTCCAGGTTTCTTGAGGGGACTGGAGAAGCCTAGACCATCCCTGACATGAGAATCCCTGGAAAGGCTGGGATGAATTCAGGAAAGCTTGGCTCCCAAGAGCTTGGTGATCCAGACGGTAACAGACCAAACTACCTCAGATCCTTGGGACCACAACCCTCCAGAGCAAAAATTTTCCTCCCCAAAGTTTAAGAGGGTTGGTCCAGACACGCAGAGTCTTCTGTCCACAAGAACGCTCATGGAAGTTCTTGGTTGCATAAGAAAGGAAATTGCTCACCACTTCCATCTTCCTGTGGCACAAACCAGCTGCCCATGAGCAAGTTTGTTAGCTACAGTGAAGAAGGAAGACAGCTTATGGGACACAAGCTCCAGACTAGCTTGGTGCCAACCCCTCCCACGCCAGCCATTGTTACATATTTACATCCTACACTCACGTAGCAGAGCAAACCACACTGACCTCTACCACTAATGTACCTTCGCACACCAGAACTCCACCCTTGAGCCTACAAAATACTACTCTGCCTCTCTCATTAACTTCCCTGCCCGTAACCTCCACTGACCACCAGCCTCTTTCTTCTCAAGTCTTTAGCGCCTCCATGTCTTGTCTTTTTAACCTCTCGGAATCTCACTGTTTCGTTTAATTCCTCGTTTTGGGGCCGGGAGTCTTGAAGATCCACCGCAGTGGCAGGGCACGTCGGATGATGAAGGTGAGGACATGAAAATTACATACAAGGAGTCAGTTACCATCATCAATCCTAATATTAACTGAGCTATGTCCAAACTCCAGGCATCCCAACTTCTAGAGATCCATCTGGTTCCTGGGATCCTTCCTCATACCTTCCTGAGATCAATCAATCAATCAATCGTATTTACTGAGCGCTTACTGTGTGCAGAGCACTGTACTAAGCGCTGAGATGCCCCAGAGGACAATAAGCACTACGGATGAGAAGGCCAGAATGGGCTTCTTCTTCTCTTTTGCCTTTCCAGGACTGAGGTGAAGGCAGTGGGACGCTATCTTCAAATGCACACTGAGCATGGCCGACATCATGACCATTTCCCCACTCCCTCCCTCCTGTCCCAAGCTTAACACTGGAGCCAAGCCCAGAAACTCCACAATTCATCCCTCTCCAGTTTAACCGGACTCCTCGCTCCCCTGCCTGTTCTATATAGCACCGCTGAGAGACACCACAACTTACAATAGGATCGGGGAAGAGGTGATTCAACTGACGTGAGAGGCAGAGCTTAGCCATCCTGACAATAAGGAAGTGAAGAACAGGAGAGGATCTGGACCCTCCGCTCCTTCATTTCCTTCAGTTAGGTGTTGGGTGTACTGTGTTCGAACTGGCTGGAACATTCCTGGGTTTTCGCCTTTGCTGGGATGGTCCACAGTGGGGTAAAATGTCTAAAGAATTGATGACCAAATAAAAGATACTATAGACAAGAAGGAATTATCACATGCCAATCCTCCAACGGAATAATTCAGCATTATCTCCTTATGGGCAGGGAACCTGTCTGCCACTTCCATTGTACCGTACTCTCCCAAGCACTTAGTACAGTACTCTGCACATAGAAAGATGCCCTCTAGACTGTAAACTTGTTGTGGGCAAGAATGTCTCTGTTATATTGTTCTCTCCCAAGCACTTAGTACGGTGCTCAGCACACAGTAAGCACTCAATAAATATAATTGATTGATAGAAAGCACTCAATAAACATCATTAATTGATATTTGCACATTACCTTGCCACCTCAGCGATTCACTTCCAAGAGCAAAGTATTTAAGATTCACCCTTTAAACTAACCTTGCAGGTACTTTATGAAAATCAGCCCACTTTGTTCACAAGCTTTTCACACTTATCAGTGGCACTGTAGGGCAGGAAATACCACTAACCTGGAGGAGTGTGGCATAAGGAGGTTGAATTTTCCATTTTATTAAAGGTTTTACTTGCCTATAACCTGATCTCCAGGTTCCACTGGGTCTGGCCCAATCCCCTTGAAGCCCCAGGCTGACGCAGAGTTGTATGGTAGCTTTAAACATTGACCAATTCCTCCAGAAAAAAGGGGTGGAGACAGAAAGGCTGGACAGTGATTAGTGAAGTATGTCAGGGGTAGCTTCTCTTTTGGGATTCCAAAGATTCCTGAATGGATTGCCTAACTTTAGCCCTTTCTTCCTTTTGGGGTCGGGTGGGGGGGGGGGGATAGTTAGGTGGCCCTCCTCTGACCCCATTTCCCCATCCTGGACTTAGAGAAGGGGTTCAGGAGAGACACTCTGAATTACGAATAACCTTGTAATTCTGACCTCCCAGCCATACGATCCCTCTGCCTGCCACAAAGAGGTAGAGTCCCAGATATCATAAGCCAGACTCCAGCTCTTCCTCCATTTGTTACAGAAAAAAGGACCAACAACTTGACAGGGAATTTGGTGACTCCCAGTACTCCTCTTCAGTAATGATTCCCTTTGAGACTGGAGAGTTCATGAAATGCTTTACTGGGCCTTTCCCCTCCTAACAGAAAAGTGACCAGATAGTCTTTGAATTAAACACTTAGTACAGTGCTTTGCACACAGCAAGCGCTCAACAAATACGACTGAATGAATGAATTCCATTATCACTGGCCCTGACAAGGATGAGAGAGAGAGCTCTGGATACGCTCCTCACTCCTTTATCAACCTGGTGACTACGGTTTCTTCCACAGCCCCCGCTTGGGAGGTGAGAAGGCCTAATCCTTCCCATCTCCCCAGACTCCTTCCCCCTTTCAGTGAGGAACTACTTCACGCAGAAAAGATGGGCAGGGGCAAATCAGTGGATGGGTCATAGGGATTCCTGGGCAATTAGTTCATTCATTCATTCAATCATGTTTATTGAGTGCTTACCGTGTGCAGAGCACTGTACCAAGCGCTTGGGAAGTACAAGTTGGCAACATATACAGACGGTCCCTACCCAACAACGGGCTCAATGTATTTTCTAAGTGTTTACTATATGCCAGACTCTGTGCTAAGCACTGGGTGAAGACGAGATAAAGAGTTCAGACCCAATCCTGTCCCACATGGGGCTCATGACTTAGTCCAGGCAGCCCTGGACTAGGATGACTCCTTGGTGTCTTTCCCAGATTGAACTGACACATGCCTCACCTCCTCTAATACAGAAATGGGGTGACTGTCTACCTGAGGTTATCAAGGATTCTTCCAAGATCTCCAATGGAGAAACTGAGTCACGGGAAGGCACCCAGTTTTCCTCGAATGGCACAGTAGGTCAAAGAAGGAACTAGGGCAAGACCTTAAGAGTCCCCATTCTCCAACCTCCAACTCCACCTACCCACCGCCTCTCGGGGCGGAGGATGGCTGTAGGGAGTCTCCCGTGGTTGAGATTCAGTCCTTGGCTGTAGGGAGTCTCCCGACGGGAACGGTGGTTGAGATTCAATCCTGAGACTTCAGGATCGAGAACCTGCGCAGGGGAATTGATTCTGGTGCTAGAGATTTGAGCAGTGCTACCCCCATTCTTTCATCCCTGCCCAACATGGGGCCCAGAGTGCCACAAGCAAACAGGCGGGCAGGGGTGCAGCAGAGGCTACTAAAGCTCTGCCTGCAGGGGCCGGGGATGTGCTAAAAGGGGAAAACGCGAAAGGAGGAAAGAAAGCAAGGAAGCCGTCCAGCACAGCTCTGCTGTCACAAAATGGAACATGAGTTCCCAGCTCTCCCTCTGCCGCAGAGCTGAATTCTCAGCTGCGATGGGGAAGAGTGGGTGTTAAGGGGGGAAGGAGAGAGAGCGGCCTGCTGCATTGTGCTCAGAGCTGAGATCTGCCTCCTGCCCGCCTCTGTGCGAAAGGCCACGAACAGTCCGACGCCTGGCAATTGCAACCCAGTCCAACGCCCGCTCTTTTCTTCTGGGGGGGGGGGGGGGGGGGGGGGTTGCGGGCTCCTGGCTCTCTCGGTTTCTCTCAGACTTTGTGGGAGGACAGGAACAGAATGGCTTCTCCCCGAAGTAGCGCAGGGAGGCCTGGGAGTGGGAGGAATAAAAATGGGGGTACGCCCTTGTTTTGGAGGGCACGGGGGGCTAGGGTAGGGTTGGGCTACCTCGGGGAATGCTCTAAGGCCAGAGGCATGACCTCCACACCCCTGCTTCCACAGAAAGACGAGCTGGAGACACTGGGGTCGCTACTGAAGGGACACAGGCTACAATTTGGAGCGCTTGGCTCTGATCTGAGGACTTGAGTTAGTAAGGTGTAGCAGGGAACCAACGCGTATGCACACACAGACACACACCCGTATTTGTGTGCACACCCCCCACCCCCAGGATCCCCTTCAGGCAGAGAAGCAGCGTGGCTCAGTGGAAAGAGCCCGGGCTTTGGAGTCAGTGGTCAGGGGTTCAAATCCCGGCTCCACCAATTGTCAGCTGTGTGACTTTGGGCAAGTCACTTAACTTCTCTGTGCCTCAGTTACCTCATCTGTAAAATGAGGATTAAGACTGTGAGCCCCCCGTGGGACAACCTGGTCACCTTGTAACCTCCCCAGCGCTTAGAACAGTGCTTTGCACATAGTAAGCGCTTAAAAAATGCCATTATTATTATTATGCATGATCCCTACTGGTAATCTTTATGGCTTTTTCACTAACCACCCCAGGATCCTACTTTCCTTTCACATTGAGTCACTCCCTAGGGACAAGAACCGGATTCAGTTGAGACATCCGGCAACACTGGCAGAATCACCTTGTTCATCCTCAATCTACACTGGCAAGGTTCAGATATCAACAAGGAATTTGCCAACCAGAAATTTGCCTATTTCACTTCCCACCTTTCCCCATTTCTCCATTATCACTCTCCCAAGTCTCCCGAGTTCTGAGGCTAAAGGGGAGGAGGGTGAACCTGGAAGAGAGGCACCCTTAGCCCATCTGGTTCAACAGGAAGGCAGGACTGATGCCCCGAAGTTGAAAAGCGATGCCAGGGAGGAAAGGGCAGCTACATGGGAGGGGAAGGAGGGCCAAGTCAATGGGGCAGGAGATAGGCAGCCAAGAGGCTTGAGTTCGATGAATCCTTAACTCCTACTTTCCTTTTCTGGCTTCGATTTCCTTCTTCCTCTACAGATCAAGAATGGGGAAAGTACAGTTGATTGTACTTCAGGCCCCTTCAAAGTGCCATTTCATCAATGAAGAAGTCAGAAGTGAAATCTGGTAAAAATAGGAAATGAGACTGATTAGCTGAATTCCCCTGGCCTAGGAGGAACAAAAGACCAAGGAAGAGAAGGAAAATGCAACTTTTTGGTTTAAATTGCCAAAACGGGGCCTGGGTAAATTACGAAAATCCTCTGTACCTTTTTTTCTTCATCTAGATTGTTTGCTCATTGTGGGTAGGGCTTGGGTCTGCCATCTCTGCTGTACCGCACTCTCCCAAATACTTTAGCATAGCGCTCTGCACAAAGCGCTTGATAAATACCATTGATTGATTTTTTCTTTTATCTTTTAGGGGGTCAAGGGAGCCTTGAGACCGAGGGACGTGTGCTGGGAGATTGCACTCACAAACTCCCTTTCCACTTTTTATGAGTTTTGTAAGCCCTGCACCGCACTAAGCACTGGGGCAGATACAAGATAATCAGGTTGGACACAGTCCATGTCCCACAGGGGCCCACAGTCTTCATCCTCATTTTACAGATGAGGTAACTGAGGCCCAGAGAAGTTAAGCAACTTGCCCAAGGTCACCCAGAAGAGAAGTGGCAGGGTGAAAATTAGCAAGTAGGTCCTTTTGAATCCCCAGCCCGTGCTAGGCCACGCAGCTTCTGACATTACCTCTTGTTGTCACCCTCTCCACCCAGCTACTGATCTCTGCCCTCCCTAACGACACAAACAGTCCCCTCCTAGGATACGCACTGTCTGTAATTTCCCCAACGAGCAGGCTTCTGGGGGGAGAAAATGCTGCCACTTACTACACTTATGTAATATGAATTATGCAGCAGTACTACGAATTGCCAATACGTACGAGCGCACCAACTCGACCGCTCTTCTCCCCCAGGTCCCCAGATATGGGCCAGCCGCTATCGAGGGCTTGGGGAGACAACAGTCTTGTCGGTTTAGCCACCAGTGTGTCAGGAGGCGGAGCTGGAGTTTAATTAGAGAGCAGACTGAAAAAAGGAATAGCCAGAACGCGATTGGGCTCGCTGAAATTCAGCTGCTTCTGGAGTAGGGCTGTTCTGCAGTGTCACCGATGCACAGAAATTCTGGAAACCAAGTTGGCCTGACAAGACAGATGATGCTGGTGATGATAATGATGATATGATGATGATGAAGGACTCTGCCGCTGGGATGAGCCTTGGTCTTTCTCATCATTTTCAGCATCGCCACCCCGGGAGAAGAGGGCCCCAGAGGCTGAACCCCATTTCCCTCTCCAGACATACACCTCCCGCCGAGCTTCACGGTGGGACGACTACAAAATCAGGGTCATCTCCCCAGTATCCCACAGGGGCTCAGGGTCCAGGACCCACACAGCTCGAGTTCTTCCCTTAAGGCAGAGTTTTTCCGACTCTAGGGCTAGCGAGGGAGAAAGGGCACAGGTCTTTGAAGAACTCAGAAGACTTAGAGAAGCAGCGTGGCTCAGTGGAAAGAGCCCGGGCTTTGGAGTCAGAGGTCATGGGTTCAAATCCCGGCTCCGCCAATTGTCAGCCGGGTGACTCTGGGCAAGTCACTTCACTTCTCGGTGCCTCAGTGACCTCATCTGTAAAATGGGGATTAAGACTGTGAGCCCCATGGGGGACAACCTGATCACCTTGTAACCTCCCCAGCGCTTAGAACAGTGCTTTGCACATAGTAAGCGCTTAATAAATGCCATTATTAAATAAATACCATTATTAACTCCAACCGGGCACGCCACCCCAGTATGCAGCTGGGGCCCATTTTTCTGCCTCTCAAGAGATCCTGAGTTTCTCCAGGCAGGGAGCGGTGCCAGCCCAGCAAAATGACCATTCAAAGTCAAGCCGAAGAAAGTGCCATCCTGGAACAGAGGAACCCGGCCCACGCTCCCACCTCCACAAGTTCAGGACAGGGCCTTGATTTATTCCCTTTCCTCTGTGGGGGGAGGAGGGACTGTGCCTCGGGGGGACATTTTCCTAGGCTTTTTAACTTCCCGGGACTCCCCTCTTTTTCTCAATCCCAACACAGTGGGGCCAGAGTGAGCCAGGGACTGTAAGTGCCTGGAGGGGTGCCAGCTGCGCTCCCCTCCCCCAAAAACTGGCTGGCAGCCTGTGGAGACTGGCTCCCGCCCGCCCCAGCCTTGCATGGCAGTTCCCTCGCCCACTTCTTACAAACCAAGACAGCTCTGGCGGCGTGGAGCCATTTGCAGCAGAAGGGGCAACAGTGAATAGCTTTCCTGAGTTCTAACCCGGAGGAGGGAGTGGGAGATCGTGGCGAGTGGGGTGAGTGGGGGAGGAGGAAAACCACACCCCACTCCTCCCCAAGTTACCTTCTCCCCCACCCTCAGCTCTGCCTTACGGTCCTTGGTTCCTTTAAAATCCAGAACTCTGCTGGGGGGGGAGGTTATGGTCTGGATTTCATTGCGAAAAATCAAGAAGGGAAGCCACATAGTCCAGTGGAAAGAGCTGGGAGCCAGAGGACCTGGGTTCTAATCCTAGTTCTGGCACCTACCTGCCATCTCACCTACTGCAAGTCACTTAACTTCTCTGTGCCTCAGTTACCTCATCTGTAAAACGGGGATTAAACCCTCCTCCCTCCGATTTAGATTGCGAGCCCCAGGTGGGACAGGGAATGGGTCCGACCTGATTATCTTGTAACTACCTCACTGCTTAGTACGGTGCCTGGCACAATAAGTGCTTAACAAGTACCCTTTTCAAAATTCACTGCTTAAAATCCCTAATCCCACCCTGCAAACTGTGTTGGAAAACCTCATCCAACAAGCAACTGAGAGGAATGACTTGAGTGAGGGGATGAACAAGTCTGCTAGGGGAAAGAAAATAGGGGGAGGTAACTGGGGAAGGGAGCACATAACCTCCCGATCTCTTGAGAGGCTCAGACTCGTAGTGTACAAGAGAGGGAAAGTGGATTCCCTTTGGGACAGAAGTTGAGAAGAAAGCAGCACTGCCAAAATAGAAATGGAAGTCACACCCGGTCCTGTGGGATACACATAACCGGTTCAGACCATGGGGTTTAATCTTCAACCAAGAAGGATCCCCTTCTTGCTCTGTTCCATCCCACGTTCTATGTCTGTGCGCAAAGTATCCGGACCCCAAAATATCTGTGGGTCAGAGCCCCACAGGTTCCCACCGTTATGGTCCAGGCAGTGGGGGCTGGTGGAGAGACGGAGCCTAAGAGTCAAGAGAGCTAAGCTCGGCCACTAGCCTAGAACTTGGATCTAGCTCTTTTCGTCTGTGAGCCCACTGTGGGGTAGGGTCTGTCTCTTTATGTTGCCAACTTGTACTTCCCAAGCGCTTAGTACAGTGCTCTGCACACATTAAGCGCTTAATAAATACGATCGATTGATAGTTCTGGGCCTCTGGTACTTCTGCTGTCAATGGGAATAACGATATCTGCCTCTCCCAACCTCACAGGGATGTTGGGAGGGTAAGATGAGATCGACGACGGGGAAACGCTTTGGAAAAATATAACTGCCCTACCTACTCAAGACACTCTAGTCGGTGAACTCGTTGCGGGCGGGGAATGCCTCCGATGCTGCAGTGTACAGTCCCAAGCGCTTAGTACGGTGCTTTGCATCCCGTAAGCGTGCCATAAATACGTTATCCAGGATCCCAATCTCCCGGCCCATGACTGAGTGCCATCTACTCTCCCGACGGTCTCCAAGGAGGCAGCGGGCTTCTCCTCCCCCAAACGCGGTCCTCTGGACCCCGTTGGTCACGGCATGGGTGGGGTCGGCTGAGCCACGTGGGAAGGGGGAGAGCTCCCTTGAGGAATGGGAAGTTGTTTTTGTTTTGTTTCGTTTTCAAGTCCCGCAGAGGCCCGGAAAGGATGAAGTGGTGAAAAAGCCTCAGACCAGGTTGTCCTGGCCCCCGCTCCCACCCAAACCGACTTCCTCTGGCTAAGATCTGGGCCGCTACCGCTAAGGCTGTGCCCCCTCGATGGTGGAAGAGGAGGGTCCCGCTCCCCTGCTCCAACTCCCAGGAAAAATGCCAACCGTCACCACCGATGCCAAGGCAGGGAGGGCCAGACCCCTAGCGCAGTCATCGGAACAGGGCCGGCCTAACGGGAAAGTTCCGTTAGCCCGGGAAACGGGACGTCTCTGAGTCGTCCAAAAGGGGCCCAGGGGCCCTGACATCTTCTTAAAGAGTAGAGGGAAGTCCGGAGAGGGAGCTGGAGAAGGATGGCTCTGGGAGAACGAAATGGGCCCCGGCTCCCATTCCTTCTGGAGGGGCGAAGGCCGACTGCAAGCCCACTGTTGGGTAGGGACTGTCTCTCTATGTTGCCAACTTGTACTTCCCAAGCGCTTAGTACAGTGCTCTGCACACAGTAAGTGCTCAATAAATACGATTGACTGATTCAACTGAAGCAGCGTGGCTCAGTGGAAAGAGCCCGGGCTTTAGAGTCAGAGGTCACGGGCTCAAATCCCGGCTCCGCCAATTGTCAGCTGTGTGACTTTGGGCGAGTCACTTAACTTCTCTGGGCCTCAGTTCCCTCTTCTGTAAAATGGGGGTGAAGACTGTGAGCCCCCCGTGGGCCAACCTGATCACCTTGTAACCTCTCCGGCGCTTAGAACAGTGCTTTGCACATATCAAGTGCTTAATAAATGCCATAATTATTATTATTGATTGATTGACCCCGTGTCCATCCCCCCCACCGCCGTCCCCCAGGGTGGTAGGGGGCCGGCTGGTTCCACGGAGGGGCCTGGCCTTCCTCCGGTGGGCAGCGGGCGAGGGGATCCGATTCAACGAGAAGCAGCGTGGCTCACTGGAAAGAGCCCGGGCTTTGGAGTCAGAGGTCACGGGCTCAAATCCCGGCTCCGCCAACTGTCAGCCGTGTGACTTTGGGCGAGTCACTTAACTTCTCTGGGCCTCGGTTCCCCCCTCTGTAAAACGGGGATGAAGACTGTGAGCCCCCCGTGGGCCAACCTGATCACCTCGTAACCTCCCCGGCGGTTAGAGCAGCGCTCTGCACCCAGTAAGCGCTTAATAAACGCTATCATTATTATTTATTATAATGTCACGGGCTCCTTACTTTCCGTGCGGGTTGGAGGGAGGGATCTGGACCGTGTCTCTATGTTACCGACTTGGACTTCCCAAGCGCTTAGTGCAGTGCTCCGCACCCAGTGAGCGCTCAGTAAATACGATTGATTGATGGATTGATTGATTGGAGGGGGCAGAGACCCGGGTAGAAAGAGAGGAGCCTTACTTTCTCTGCAGGGTGGTGGCCGGGCTGGTGCTAGTGCTGGTACTGTGGCCCCCGCCAGCCCCGGGGCTGGAGCTCCTGGAGGCTCCCCGGCTCATCTGGCCCCGCTCCCGCTCCCGGGGGAGCCGGGGTCCGGGCGGGTAGGCGGCGGGCTCCTTGTCCCGGTTGGGGTGGGCCGGGGGGGGTCCCTCCCGCCCGCTCCTCTCCCGGCTCTGGGCTTGGTTCTCCCGGTGCAGCTGGCACTGGCCCCCGTCGCGGTCCCGGCCGGGATAGGCGGGGTCCCGGCCGGGATAGCGCGGGTCCCGCTCCTTGTCCCGCTCCCGGTAGAAGGCCTCGCGGGCCTGGAAGGCGCCCTCCCGGTGCAGCTGGCTCTCCCGCAGCTCCCGGTGGTGGAACTGGGTGTCCCGCAGGTTCTGATACTGGCTCTCCCGGGCGGCGGCGTGGTTGGGCGGCTCCCGGGCGGGGTTGTCCCGGGGCAGCGGGGGCAGGTCGCGGTGGGCGTGGAGGTCCCCCCGGTGCATCTGGCTCTCCTGCCGGAGGTCGCGGTTCTCCCGGCTCAGCTGGTCCAGCTGGCCCTCCAGCTCCTCGATGCGGCGGCGCTGGCTCTCCAGCAGCTGCTGCTGGCTCTCGATGATGTTGTTGAGCTCCAGCAGGTACTCCACGGCCCGGTTGGGGCTGTCGGAGCCCCCGGGCCCCCCGGCGCCGCCCTCCATCCTCCCGGGGCCGCGCCCGGTGGCCGGCGCCAGCCTCCCCCGGGCCCGGGCCCGGGCGGGGGAGGGGGCCCCCGGGGAAGACCCCCCCACACCCCACCCCAGCCGCAGCCGCAGCCGCAGGGCCGCCGCCTCCGCCGGGGCGCCCGGGATTGCCGCTGCCGCCGCCGCTGCCGCCGCCGCTGCGGACTCACTGCGCACTGCCGCCGCGCCGGCCCGCCCCCCGCCAACCCGCCCCCCGGCCCCCGCAGCCCCGGCCCGGCGACCCCCCGACACCGGGCCGCGCACCCCACCGGACTTACTGAGCGCCTACTGCTGCCTGCGGACCACTAGAGTCGCCGTTCATTCATCCAATCGTACTGATGATGATAAGAATGATGATGGTGGTATTGGCTAAGCGCCTACTATGCGCGAAGCGCTGGCCGAAGATCGAGCCCCTACTGCGTGCGGAGCACTGGAATCATCATTCATTCATCCAGTCGTATTGATCAGGCGCTTACTGCGTGCGGAGCACTAGAATCATCATCCATTCATTCACTCAATCGTATTGATGATAATAAGAACGATGATGGTACTTGCTAAGTGCTTACTATGCGCAAAGCGCTGGCCGAAGATCGAGCCCCTACTGCGTGCGGAGCACTGGAATCATCATTCATTCAATCGTATTGATCGAGCGCTTACTGCGTGCGGAGCACCAGAATCATCATTCATTCATTCATTCAATCGTATTGATGATAATATTAATGATAATAGTATTTGCTAAGCGCTTACTATGCGCAAAACGCTGTTCTAAGATCGAGCGCTTACTGCGTGCGGAGCACTAGAATCATCATTCATTCATCCAGTCGTATTGATGGTAATAATGATGATGATGGTATTGGCTAAGCGCTTACTATGCGCAAAGCGCTGTTGGAAGATCGAGCGCTTACTGCGTGCGGAGCACTGGAATCATCATTCATTCAGTCGTATTGATCGGGCGCTTACTGCGTGCGGAGCACTGGAATCATCATCCATTCATTCATTCAGTCGTATTGATGATAATAAGAATGATGATGGTATTTGCTAAGCGCTTACTATGCGCGGTCCTAAGATCAAGCGCTTACTGCGTGCGGAGCGCTGGAATCATCATTCATTCATCCAGTCGTATTGATGGTAATAAGAATGATGATGGTATTTGCTAAGCGCCTACTATGCGCGAAGCGCTGGCCGAAGATCGAGCCCCTACTGCGTGCGGAGCACTGGAATCATCATTCATTCAATCGTATTGATCGAGCGCTTACTGCGTGCGGAGCACCAGAATCATCATTCATTCATTCATTCAATCGTATTGATGATAATATTAATGATAATAGTATTTGCTAAGCGCTTACTATGCGCAAAACGCTGGCCTAAGATCGAGCGCTTACTGCGTGCGGAGCACTAGAATCATCCTTCATTCATCCAGTCGTATTGATGGTAATAATAACGATGATGGTATTTGCTAAGCGCTTACTTTGCGCAAAGCGCTGTTCGAACATCGAGCGCTTACTGCGTGCGGAGCACTGGAATCATCATTCATTCATTCAGTCGTATTGATCGATAGCTTACTGCGTGCGGAGCACTAGAATCATCATTCATTCATTCAACCGTATTGATGGTAATAAGAATGATGATGGTGGTATTTGCTAAGCGCTTACTATGCGCAAAGCGCTGTTCTAAGATCGAGCGCTTCCTGCGTGCGGAGCGCTGGAATCATCATTCATTCATCCAGTCGTATTGATGGTAATAAGAATGATGATGGTATTTGCTAAGCGCCTACTATGCGCGAAGCGCTGGCCGAAGATCGAGCGCTTACTGCGTGCGGAGCACTGGAATCATCATTCATTCAATCGTATTGATCGAGCGCTTACTGCGCGCGGAGCACTAGAATCATCATTCATTCATCCAGTCGTATTGATGATGATAAGAATGATGATGGTGGTATTTGCTAAGCGCCTACTATGCGCGAAGCGCTGGCCGAAGATCGAGCCCCTACTGCGTGCGGAGCACTGGAATCATCATTCATTCAATCGTATTGATCGAGCGCTTACTGCGTGCGGAGCACTAGAATCATCATTCATTCATCCAGTCGTATTGATGGTCATCATCATCATCATCGTCAATCGTATTTATTGAGCGCTTACTATGTGCAGAGCACTGGACTAAGCGCTTGGGAAGCACAAATTGGCAACATAGAGAGACGGTCCCTACCCAACGGTGGGCTCACGGTCTAAAAGTGGGGAGACGGAGAACAAAGCCAAACATACTAACAAAATGAAATAAATAGAATAGCTATGTACAAGTAAAATAAATAGAGTAATAAATCTGTACAAACATATATACAGGTGGTGTGGGGAAGGGAAAGAGGTAAGATGGGGGGATGGAGAGGGGGGCGAGGGGGAGAGGAAGGAAGGGGCTCAGTCTGGGAAGGCCTCCTGGAGGAGGTGAGCTCTCAGCAGGGCCTTGAAGGGAGGAAGAGAGCGAGCTTGGCGGATGGGCAGAGGGATTGGGGGCATTCCAGGCCCGGGGGAGGACGTGGGCCGGGGGTCGATGGCCCATCATTAATAATAATGATGATGGTATTTGCTAAGCGCTTACTATGCGCAAAGCGCTGTTCGAAGATCGAGCGCTTACTGCGTGCGGAGCACTAGAATCACCATTCCTTCAATCGTATTGATCGAGCGCTTACTGCGTGCGGAGCACTAGAATCATCATTCATTCAATCGTATTGATCGAGCGCTTACTGCGTGCGGAGCACTAGAATCATCATTCATTCAATCGTATTGATCGAGCGCTTACTGCGTGCGGAGCACTAGAATCATCATTCATTCATTCAACCGTATTGATGGTAATAATAATGATGATGGTATTTGCTAAGCGCTTACTATGCGCAAAGCGCTGGCCGAAGATCGAGCGCTTACTGCGTGCGGAGCACTGGAATCATCATTCATTCATTCAGTCGTATTGATCAGGCACTTACTGCATGCGGAGCACTAGAATCATCATTCATTCATTCAACCGTATTGATGGTAATAATGATGATGATGGTATTGGCTAAGTGCCTACTATGCGCAAAGCGCTGTCCGAAGATCGAGCGCTTACTGCGTGCGGAGCACTGGAATCATCATTCATTCATTCAATCGTATTGATCAGGCGCTTACTGCGTGCAGAGCACTAGAATCATTATTCATTCATTCAATCGTATTGATGATAATAATAATGATGATGGTATTGGCTAAGCGCTTACTATGCACAAAGCGCTGTTGGAAGATTGAGCGCTTACTGCGTGCGGAGCACTAGAATCATCATTCATTCATCCAGTCGTATTGATGGTAATAATAATGATGATGGTATTTGCTAAGCGCTTACTTTGCGCAAAGCGCTGTTGTAAGATCGAGCGCTTACTGCGTGCGGAGCACTAGAATCATCATTCATTCATTCATTCAATCGTATTGATGGTAATAATGATGATGATGGTATTGGCTAAGCGCCAACTATGCGCAAAGCGCTGTCCTAAGATCGAGAGCTTACTGCGTGCGGAGCACTGGAATCATCATTCATTCATTCAGTCGTATTGATCGAGCGCTTACTGCGTGCGGAGCACTAGACTCATCATCCATTCATTCACTCAATCGTATTGATGATAATAAGAACGATGATGGTACTTGCTAAGCGCTTACTATGCGCAAAACGCTGTCCGAAGATCGAGCGCTTACTGCGTGCGGAGCACTGGAATCATCATTCATTCAATCGTATTGATCAGGCGCTTACTGCGTGCGGAGCACTAGAATCATCATTCATTCATCCAGTCGTATTGATGATGATAAGAATGATGATGATGGTATTTGCTAAGCGCCTACTATGCGCAAAGCGCTGGCCGAAGATCGAGCGCTTACTGCGTGCGGAGCACTGGAATCATCATTCATTCATTCATTCGTATTGATCAGGCGCTTACTGCGCGCGGAGCACTAGAATCATCGTTCATTCATCCAGTCGTATTGATGGTCATCATCATCATCATCATCATCGTCAATCGTATTTATTGAGCGCTTACTATGTGCAGAGCACTGGACTAAGCGCTTGGGAAGCACAAATTGGCAACATAGAGAGACGGTCCCTACCCAACGGTGGGCTCACGGTCTAAAAGGGGGGAGACGGAGAACAAAGCCAAACATACTAACAAAATGAAATAAATAGAATAGATATGTACAAGTTAAATAAATAGAGTAATAAATCTGTACAAACATATATACATATATACAGGTGCTGTGGGGAGGGGAAGGAGGTAAGGCGGGGGGATGGAGAGGGGGAGGAGGGGGAGAGGAAGGAAGGGGCTCAGTCTGGGAAGGCCTCCTGGAGGAGGTGAGCTCTCAGCAGGGCCTTGAAGGGAGGAAGAGAGCGAGCTTGGCGGAGGGGCAGAGGGATTGGGGGCATTCCAGGCCCGGGGGAGGACGTGGGCCGGGGGTCGATGGCCCATCATTAATAATAATGATGATGGTATTTGCTAAGCGCTTACTATGCGCAAAGCGCTGTTCGAAGATCGAGCGCTTACTGCGTGCGGAGCACTAGAATCGTCATTCATTCAATCGTATTGATCGAGCGCTTACTGCGTGCGGAGCATTAGAATCATCATTCATTCATTCAATCGCATTGATGATGATAAGAATGATGATGGTATTTGTTAATCGCTTACTATGCGCAAAGCGCTGTTCTAAGATCTAGCGCTTACTGCGTGCGGAGCACTGGAATCATCATTCATTCAATAGTATTGATCAGGCGCTTACTGCGTGCGGAGCACTAGAATCATTATTCATTCATTGAATCGTATTGATGATAATAATAATGATGATGGTATTGGCTAAGCGCTTACTATGCGCAAAGCGCTGTCCTAAGATCGAGCGCTTACTGCGTGCGGAGCACTAGAATCATCATTCATTCAATCGTATTGATCGAGCGCTTACTGCGTGCGGAGCACTAGAATCACCATTCATTCATTCAATCGCATTGATCGAGCGCTTACTGCGTGTGGAGCACTAGACTCATCGTTCATTCATTCAATCGTATTGATGGTAATAATAATGATGATGGTATTTGCTAAGCGCTTACTATGCGCAAAGTGCTGTCCTAAGATCGAGCGCTTACTGCGTGCGGAGCACTAGAATCATCATTCATTCAATCGTATTGATCGAGCGCTTACTGCGTGCGGAGCACTAGAATCATCATCCATTCATTCATTCAATTGTATTGATGATAATATTAATGATAATAGTATTTGCTAAGCGCTTACTATGCGCAAAACGCTGTTCTAAGATCGAGCGCTTACTGCGTGCGGAGCACTAGAATCATCATTCATTCATTCAATCGTATTGATGGTAATAATAATAATGATGGTATTTGCTAAGCGCTTACTATGCGCAAAGCGCTGTTCGAAGATCGAGCACTTACTGCGTGCGGAGCACTAGAATCACCATTCATTCATTCAATCGTACTGACGATAATAATAATGATGATGGTATTTGCTAAGCGCTTACTATGCGCAAAGCGCTGTCCTAAGATCGAGCGCTTACTGAGTGCGGAGCACTAGAATCATCATTCATTCATTCAATTGTACTGATGATAATAAGAATGATGATGGTGTTTGCTAAGCGCTTACTATGCGCAAAGCGCTGTTCGAAGATCGAGCGCTTACTGCGTGCGGAGCACTAGAATCATCATTCATTCAATCGTATTGATCGAGCACTTACTGCGTGCGGAGCACTAGAATCACCATTCATTCATTCAATCGTACTGATGATAATAAGAATGATGATGGTATTTGCTAAGCGCTTACTATGCGCAAAGCGCTGTTCGAAGATCGAGCGCTTACTGCGTGCGGAGCACAAGAATCATCATTCATTCATTCAATCATATTGATAATAATAATGATGGTGTTTGTTAAGCGTCATTCAATCGTATTGATGATAATAATAATAATGATGGTGTTTGTTAAGCGCTTACTATGCGCAAAGCACTATCCTAAGATCGAGCGCTTAGTGCGTGCGGAGCACTAGAATCACCATTCATTCATTCAATCGTATTGATGATAATAAGAATGATGATGGTATTTGCTAAGCGCTTACTATGCGCAAAGCACTATCCTAAGATCGAGTGCTTACTGCGTGCGGAGCACTGGAATCATCATTCATTCAATAGTATTGATCGAGCGCTTACTGCGTGCGGAGCACTAGAATCATCATCCATTCATTCAATTGTATTGATGATAATAAGAATAATGATGGTATTTGTTAAGCGCTTACTATGCACAAAGAACTGTTCTAAGATCGAGCGCTTACTGCGTGCGGAGCACTGGAATCATCATTCATTCAATCGTATTGATCGAGCGCTTACTGTGTGCGGAGCACTAGCATCATCATTCATTCATTCAATCGTATTGATCGAGCGCCTACTGCGTGCGGAGCACTAGAATCATCATTCATTCATTCATCCAATCGTATTGATCGAGCGCTTACTGCGTGCGGAGCACTAGAATTATCATTCATTCATACATTCAACTGTATTGATCGAGCGCTTACTGCGTGCGGAGCACTGGAATCATCTTTCTTTCATTCATTCAATCGTATTGATCAAGCGCTTACTGCGTGCGGAGCACTAGAGTCATCATTCATTCATTCATTCATTCAATCGTATTGATCAAGCGCTTACTGCGTGCGGAGCACTAGAGTCATCATTCATTCATTCATTCATTCAATCGTATTGATCAAGCGCTTACTGCGTACGGAGCACTAGAATCATCATTCATTCATTCATTCATTCAATCGTATTGATCAAGCGCTTACTGCATGCAGAGCACTGTACTAAGCGCTTGGGAAGTACAACTTGGCAACATTTAGAGACGATCCCTACCCAACAGCGGGCTCACAGTCTAGAAGGGGGAGACAGACAACGAAACAAAACATATTAACCAAATAAAATAGAATAAATGTGTACAAGTAAGAAGAGTTACTGAGTGCCTACCGCGTGCGGAGCACTGGACTCATCATTCATTCATTCAATCATATTGATCAAGCGCTTACTGCGTGCGGAGCACTGGAATAATCATTCATTCATTCAATCGTATTGATCGAGCACTTACGGCGTGCGGAGCACTAGAATAATCACTCATTCATTCAATCGTATTGATCGAGCGCTTACTGCGTGCAGAGCACTGGACTAAGTGCTTGGGAAGTACAAGTTTGAAACCCACCAGCCAGCCGCGCAGTCGATCGTACTTACTGAGCGCCTACTGTGTGCGGAGCACTAGAATCATCATTCATTCATTCAATCGTATTGATCGAGCGCTTACTGCGTGCGGAGCACTGGAATCATCATTCATTCATTCATTCAATCGTATTTATTGAGCGCTTACTGCGTGCAGAGCACTGGAATAATCATTCAGTCAGTCAGTCAATCGTATTTATCGAGCGTTTACTGCATGCAGAGCACTGGACTAAGCACTTGGGAAGTCCATGTTGGCAACATCTAGAGACGGTCCCTACCCAACAGTGGGCTCACAGTCTAGAAGGAGGAGACAACAAAACTAAACATATAAACCCAATAAAATAAATAGAATAAATATGTACAAGTAAAATAAATAAATAAATTCATTCATTCACTCATTCATTCAATCGTATTTATCGAGCACTTACTGTGTGCAGAGCACTGGACTAAGCGCTTGGGAGGTCCAAGTTAGCAACATCTAGAGACGGTCCCTACCCAACAGTGGGCTCACAGTCTAGAAAGGGGAGACAACAAAACTACACATATAAACCAAATAAAATAAATAGAATAAATATGTACAGGTAAAATAAATAAATAAATTCATTCATTCAATCGTATTTATCATTCATTTATTCAATCGTATTGAGCGCTTACTGCGTGCAGAGCACTGGCCTAAGCGCTTGGGAGGTCCAAGTTGGCAACATTTAGAGACAGTCCCTACCCAACAGTGGGCTCACAGTCTAGAAGGGGGAGACAACAAAACTACACATATAAACCAAATAAAATAAATAGAATAAATATGTACAAGTAAAATAAATAAATAAATTCATTCATTCAATCGTATTTATCATTCATTTATTCAATCATATTTATTGAGCACTTACTGTGTGCAGAGCACTGGACTAAGTGCTTGGGAAGGACAAGTTGGCAACATATAGAGACGGTCCCTACCCAACAGCGGGCTCACAGTCTAGAAGGGGGAGACAGACAACAAAACTAAACATATAAACCAAATAAAATAAATAGAATAAATATGTACAAGTAAAATAAATAAATAAATTCATTCATTCACTCATTCATTCAATCGTATTTATCGAGCGCTTACTGTGTGCAGATCACTGGACTAAGCGCTTGGGAGGTCCAAGTTGGCAACATCTAGAGATGGTCCCTACCCAACAGTGGGCTCACAGTCTAGAAGGGGGAGACAGACAATAAAACCAAACATATTAGCAAAATAAAATAGAATAAATATGTACAAGTAAAATAAATAGAGCAATAAATATGTACAAACATATATAGATATATACAGGTGCTGTGGGGAGGGGAAGGAGGTAAGGCGGGGGGAGAGGGAGAGGAGAGCGCCTACTGTGTGCGGAGCACTGGAATAATCATTCATTCATTCAATCATATTTATTGAGCGCTTACTGCGTGCAGAGCACTGGACTAAGTGCTTGGGAAGTCCAAGTTGACAACATATAGAGACGGTCCCTACCCAACAGCGGGCTCACAGTCTAGATGGGGGTGACAGACAATAAAACAGAACATATTAACAAAATAGAATAAATATGTACAAGTAAAATAGAGTAATAAATATGTACAAACATATATAGATATATACAGGTGCTGTTGGGAGGGGAATGGGGTAAGGTGGGGGGAGGGGGAGAGGAGAGCGCCTACTGTGTGCAGAGCACTGGAATATTCATTCATTCAGTCAGTCATATTTATTGAGCGCTTACCGTGTGCAGAGCACTGCACTAAGCGCTTGGGAAGTACGAGTTGGCAACATACAGAGACGGTCCCTACCCAACAGCGGGCTCACAGTCTAGAAGAAAAAATCATAATAATGGCATTTAGTAAGCACTTACTATACGCAAAGCACTGTTCTAAGCGCTGGGGAGGTTACAAAGTGATCAGGTGGTCCCACGCGGGGCTCAGAGTCTTTATCCCCATTTTCCAGATGAGGTAACTGAGGCACAGAGAATAATAATAATGATGGTGTTTGTTAAGCGCTTACTATGTGCAAAGCACTGTTCTAAGAGCTGGGGAGATACAAGGTGATCAGGTTGTCCCACGTAGGGCTCACAGTCTTAATCCCCATTTTACAGATGAGGTCACTGAGGCCCAGAGAAGTGAAGTGACTTGCCCAAAGTCACACAGCTGACAATTGGCGGAGCCGGGATTTGAACCCACGACCTCTAACTCCCAAGCCCGGGCTCTTTCCACTGAGCCACGCTGCTTCTCATAAACGAATGAACTCAGCCCATTGTACTTATTGAGCACCTACTGTGCGCACAGCACTGTACTAAGCACTCAATAAATACGATTGAATGAATGAATGAAATCAGCCCATCGCATTTACTGAGTGCCTACTGTGTGCAGAGCACTGTACTAAGCGCTTGGGAAGACAATTCAGCCACAGGGACCGTCTCTATATGTTGCCGATTTGTACGTCCCAAGCGCTTAGTATAGTGCTCCGCACACAGTAAGCGCTCAATAAATACGATTGAATGAATGAATGAACAAACATAGAGAGACAATCCCTATCCGACAGCGGGCTCACAGTCTAGAAGGGGGAGACAGACAACAGAACGGTGCTTGGCACATAGTAAGCGCTTAATAATAATAATGATGGCATTTGTTAAACACTTACTATGTGCAAAGCACTGTTCTAAGCGCTGGGGAGGATACAAGGTGATCAGGTTGTCCCACGTGGGGCTCACGGTCTTAATCCCCATTTTACAGATGAGGGAACTGAGGCACAGAGAAGTGAAGTGACTTCCCCAAGGTCACACAGCTGACAATTGGCAGAGCGGGGATTTGAACCCATGACCTCTGACTCCCAAGCCTGGGCTCTTTCCATTGAGCCACTCTGCTTCCAAATACCGTCATCATCAACAAAACAAGTAGACGGGCATCAACAGCATCAATATAAACAGAAATCAATCAATCAATCGTATTTATTGAGCGCTTACTGTGTGCAGAGCACTGTACTAAGCGCTTGAGAAGTACAAGTTGGTAACATATAGAGACGGTCCCTACCCAACAGTGGGCTCACAGTCTAGAAGGGGGAGACAGAGAACAAAACCAAACATATTAACAAAATAAAATAAATAGAATAGATATGTACAAGTAAAATAAATAGAGTAATAAATCCATACAAACATATATACATATATCCAGGTGCTGTGGGGAGGGGAAGGAGGTAAGGTCGGGGGGTGGAGAGGGGGAGGAGGGGGAGAGGAAGGAATGGGCTCAGTCTGGGAAGGCCTCCACATCATACACCACATATATACACATCATTAATAGAATAAATAGAATAATAAATATGTACAAATATACACAAGTGCTGTGAGGCAGGGAGGTGGGTAGAGCAGAGAAGCGAGTCAGGGCGATGGAGAGGGGAGGAGGAGCAGAGGAAAAGGGCGGCTCAGTCCGGGAAGGCCTCCCGGAGGAGGTGAGCTCTCAGTAGAAGGTGAGCTTTCCCTTGATGATGATGATGATGGCATTTGTTAAGCGCTTACTATGTGCAAAGCACTGTTCTAAGCACTGGGGTAGATACAAGGTAATCAAGTTGTGCCACGTGGGGCTCACAGACTTAATCCCCATTTTCCAGATAGGGAACTGGGGCCCAGAGAAGTGAAGTGACTTGCCCAAAGTCACACAGCTGACAAGTGGCAGAGCCGGGATTTGAACCCATGACCTCCGACTCCAAAGCCCGGGCTCTTTCCACTGAGCCACGCCCTTCTAGACTGTGAGCCCACTGTTGGGTAGGGACCGTCTCTATATGTTGCCATCTTGTACTTCCCAAGCGCTTAGTCCAGTGCTCTGCACACAGTAAGCGCTCAATAAATACGATTGATTGATTGATCGATCCCTCCAACTCCCTGTTGGTTCGATATCTGCTTCAGAAGGAACCCCTCGGGGAAGGTGGGGGGTGCGAATGACCCGTTGAACAGTTACCCTCTCGTAGAGCAAGGGCAGGAAGGGGCGAGTTGTCATCCTCAACAATTGAGTCGCTTACTGTGTGCACAGCATCCCATTAGATACAGTCAAGAACCTCTCTACGACTGAGGGTTGGACTTACCATATCCGTAGGATATTCCGGGCAAGCAGTAATGCGGATGGAGAGTTGGGATGGCGGGGGCTCCTCCTGATAGAGGGTATCCAGATATCATCTCCTCTGTCCATCGGCACTCCTGCAGAGGTACACCCAGACAACAGGTGGTTGGTTTTGTTGGTTTTTTTTAACATTTCACTCACTCTGGAATCAATCACCCCGTCCCGTCACACCAAAGGACATCACCTCCCAGTCCCGCCATTCCTCAAGAGGAGAACGGAGACCCAGAGAAGCAGGGCGATTTGATGATTCTGATATCACACCTCGGTAGAGGAAGCAGAGTTCAGAGTTCAAATCACTGGTAAGCTTAATGCTTCCCTTTGGCCGTCCATCTGTTTAAGGCTGAAGTTTCCTCCTGACTTTTTAACTGCATCTCCTGGGTGGCCCTGGACACATTCCAATGGGGGAACCTTCTTCAGAACGTTCTCTAACGTTTGAACTCCTTATTCCATAATCCTCATACAGCCCTTCTTTACGGCTGCCATTTGGGAGTCTGATTTAGTGAGAAACACAGACGTAGATCCAAGGTTGTGTTTTCTGGGGACTGCAATCCAGTCAATCGGTTGTATTTACTGACTGCTTACTCTTGAGCGGGGCACTGTAATAAGCACTTGGGAGGGTACAATTGAACAGAGTTCACATCCAAGCTGTCACCAAAACCTGCCGGTCTCAGCTCCGCAACATTGCCAAGATCCGCCCTTTCCTCTCCATCCAATCCGCTACCCTGCTCGTTCAAGCTCTCATCCTATCCCGTCTGGATTACTGTATCAGCCTCCTCTCCGATCTCCCATCCTCCTGTCTCTCCCCTCTTCAATCCATACTTCACGCCGCTGCCCGGATTGTCTTTGTCCAGAAACGCTCTGGGCATGTTATTCCCCTCCTCAAAAATCTCCAGTGGCTACCAACCAACCTACGCATCAGGCAGAAACTCCTCACCCTGGGCTTCAAGGCTGTCCATCACCTTGCCCCCTCCTACCTCACCTCCCTTTTCTCCTTCTCCAGCCCAGCCCGCACCCTCCGCTCCTCTGCTGCTAATCTCCTCACCATGCCTCGTTCTCGCCTGTCCCACCATCGACCCCCGGCCCACATCATCCCCCTGGCCTGGAATGCCCTCCCTCCGCACATCCGCCAAGCTAGCTCTCTTCCTCCCTTCAAGGCCCTACCGAGAGCTCACCTCCTCCAGGAGGCCTTCCCACACTGAGCCCCCTCCTTCCTCTCCCCCTCCCCCCCCCCCCGCCTTACCTCCTTCCCCTCCCCACAGCACCTGTATATATGTATATATGTTTGTATGTATTTATTACTCTATTTTATTCTGTTAATATGTTTTGTTTTGTTCTCTGTCTCCCCCTTCTAGACTGTGAGCCCACTGTTGGGTAGGGACCATCTCTATATGTTGCCAACTTGGACTTCCCAAGCGCTTAGTACAGTGCTCTGCACACAGTGAGCGCTCAATAAATACGATTGAATGAATGAACAGAGTTGGTAGACACCTACCCTGTCCACAAGGAGCTTTAAGAGCTCTTCAGGGCCCATACATTGAAAGGCAGAGGGAAGATGGAAAATGACTAAATCTGAGGGAGGAAAAAGTACCTATCTTTCTACATGGACCTCCCCAAGCAGAGACAATGCCTAAAGCCAAGACTACCCTTGCCAAACGGCCAACTTATCCTGAAAGACCCCATTCCCCCTCAACGGGATGGAACGCATAGAGAGAGAAGAAAATCCAAAAGGTCAGCAAATGCCAGGTCAGAATCCAAAAGATGACCAAGGAGTTCCTTGCCCCTAATCCTAGCTTGGAAATGGGTATTATGGTTTTGCTTTGGGCTCCAAAAGAACCCTCCAGCCAATATAGGTGGCAGCTCTGGCTGGACAGCTGGGACCTCAGAGTTTCAGAGCGACTGGAAAAAAAACCCCACCTAATTAAGGTTAGGGTTGGGCTCAGGGGCTCGGAAGTTTCCCACCACAGGAGCTCCAAGTCCACAGCTGGGAGGGTGAAGGCCAGGATCATTTCTACGTAAAATGATCTTGTTTCTTCTGAAATGCTTCTTCAGATGCAGCGTGGCTCAGTGGAAAGAGCACGGGCTTTGGAGTCAGAGGTCATGGGTTCAAATCCCGGCTCCGCCAATTGTCAGCTGTGTGACTTTGGGCAAGTCACTTAACTTCTCTGTGCCTGTTACCTCATCTGTAAAATGGGAATTAAGACTGTGAGCCTCCTGATCACCTTGCTACCTCCCCAGCTCTTATAATAGTGATTTGCACATAGTAAGTGTTTAAAAAATGCCATTATTATTATTATTATTATTACATCTCCCCATGCCTACATGGGAGCCAAGCCCCTACTCCAGCAGGGGTGGAGGGCAAGGAGAAGCCCATCTGTGCGACATTTGCGTTGTCTGAATGGGGCGGTCTGAACTCCCAGAATCAAGCGTTAATGAGACAACAAATAAACCATTTTCTTTGTTGTTTCTATTGTTTTTTCACATTTTACTTAGTTTTCAGTCTTATTTTTTCCCATATGTCTATTCTCTCCCCTAAAGTACTGTGAGCCTCTGGAGGCTAGGGATCATTTTTGAAACAATCCATGTATTTAATTGCAATTGCAGGCGCTTAATAAGTGTCACTATTGATCCAAGACAGATGAAACAGGGGCCGAAACAAGTTTGAAATTTCCTGCCGACTCAATATCTCCCAAGAAGAAAATATTTTACCATCAATTGATTTCCTTCCCCCTGCCTCTCACAAAATTTCTTACTTGGTTTTGTTTGAGCCCACTGTTGGGTAGGGACTGTCTCTATATGTTGCCAATTTGTACTTCCCAAGCGCTTAGTACAGTGCTCTGCACACAGTAAGCGCTCAATAAATACGATTGATTTTATCTGGAGAGCAACCAGCTTCCAGTTCCCTGGGTTGGCACCAAGGAGAAACTGAAAATCTGGTCAGAGAAAGGTCAAATAAGTTGGCGCGAAGTCCTGGATCATAAAAATTGGCAGCATTTTGGATCCAAAGGACCACAAGTCAGGACCATCTCCTTTCTTCCTTCCTTCCAAATCAATGAAAGCTTCACCTTCTCTGTGAATTCCAGGACCCAGCCCTTACCATCTCTCTAATTACCCCTGCAGCACTTGTGTACTGTACATTTAAATACAAGTATATATATATATATATGTTATTAGTGTTTGTATTTGTGCTTCCCCCAATTGTAAAAGCCTCGAGGCTCTTCGTCTTTCTTTACTACTTCCCACTGTTTAATAGAGTGCCAGCAGATTCATATAGTAGATGATCCGATCCCGTTGAGTGGCTGACTCCTAGGTTAAACTCTGAATTTTGTCAGAGCCTTCAAAAGAACCTGTACGACTGTTCCTAACTTTAACTCACAAGGGATAAGAATAGTTTCGAAATATAAATTCTCCTGTCATCCCATGTGGAAAGAGCAGGGGATGCAGTCAAGATCAATCATTCAATGGTATTTATAAAGCACTTACTGGGTGCAGAGCACTCTACTAAGCTCTTGGAAGAGTACAATACAACCGAGTTGGTAGACTCTGCCAAATGAAATTTGTCTTGTCTGGACTGCCCAACAATGAGCTTACAGTCTAGAGAGAGCTGGGTTCTAGTCCCAGCTCCGCTAGGCCTGTGTGACCTTGGGGAAATAACTGAACCTCTCTGGGCCTCAGTTCCAAATCTGTAAAATGGAGATAAGATAGATTGCAAATCCCATGGGGAAACAGCAATGGCCCAATATGAGAACCGTATATCCTGTAGACTGTAAGCTCGTTGTGGGCAGGGAACAGGTCTACCAACTACATTATACTGTACCCTCCCAAGGGCTTAGTACAGTGGTCTGCACACAGTATGCGCTCAATAAATACCCTGTGCTTAGCACATAGCAAGTTCTTAATATGGGCCATAATTATTATACTCCCCAACCTTTCTCCATCCAGAGAAATTTGGTATCAGTTCCACTTATTTGATCCCCCTTTCCTCTATAACACTTTGCACCTACTCTGGTTTTCACGGGGGGAGTAATCAATGAGGGCAGAAACACGAGACCCTATTGCTCCTCTGGATAATAATTAATAATAATAATAATAATTTTGGTATTTGTTAAGCGCTTACTATGTGCAAAGCACTGCTCTAAGCGCTGGGGAGGATACAAGGTGATCAGGTTGTCCCATGTGGGGTTCACAATCTTAATCCCCATTTTTCAGATGAGGTAACTGGGGCGCAGAGAAGTTAAGTGACTTGCCTAAGGCCACACAGCTGACAGGCGGCGGAGCCTGGATTTGAACCCATGACCTCTGGCTCCTAAGCCCGTGCTCTTTCCACTGAGCCACGCTGCTTCTCTTCTGGGTGGAATGGTATCCTCCTCCAGTGGTTGCAGCCTTCGTGGCAGAGAATCAAGATGCAGATCCAGCAGGGAAAGCTCTCCTTCAGCTCACGTCGAGGCAATGAAGAGACAGAAAGAAGGAAAGGAAGAAGCTGTGACGTTCTAGGGCACAAAGAGCTGAACGTAAAAGCCCTGAGCAGCCCGTAATGTATGAAGAGGACAGAGTAGTAAGAAAGGAGAACGGAAAAAAATGGTCATATGCATACATCTTGGCTTTCTCAATCCCTCTGGTTTCCAAAGGGTAATTGATACGGGCAGCAGCTTCTCAGGGGTATGGAGTTCTGTACTCCTATCACTGCATCTTCCAGGCCATCTGGCCGTCCCAATTCTCCACAAACTAATGCCATTGGCAAGATCTGGGACCTGGAGCTACAGGAACAGCCAACATGTGGTGCCAAGATAAAGGGAAAACATTTTGATACAGTGGCAGGAAAGGAAGGGACAGAGCCAGCCCAGACAAGATGAATTTCAGGCAGCCATTTACAGCCAGGCCAGAAGATCCATCGTCTGACGGGCTCTCAGTCTCGGGAGCTGATGTTACAGGAGATGGATAACCTAGGGACAGAGTATCCTTTATAGAGTGCCTCTCAGGAAAAAGGCTCATGAAATCAAGATCACTGCCCACTACTCAGGTTCAGGGACCCTTTTGGCTTCCATATGAGGAAGAAAACGCAGGGAAAAGAATGGTATCTACTGGATTGGGGCTGGGGGAGATTAAGAAGTGGGGGAGGAATTGACTTGGGGAAACCTGGTTCAGACTGGGAAGGTAACAACAGAGCTGACACCCTGCCCAAAATTGAAAAGATACAGGACACCCAGCCAAGAGGAAGCTGATTTGGCCCCTCCATTCAGCAGTGACTAAAAAGGAACTTCTCCATTCTCCCCATCTTTGAGCAACCCCCCTTAAAAAGCAGTTCCTACCATTCTCCTCCATTGAGACAAATTTGCAAACTCCCACATCGCTGTGGAAACGGAACCAAGCCAGGGGGTGGGGGGGAATCCACCCACGTATGGAAAGAAAAATAATAACCAGTGTCTTGTCTCCCTCAGCTGCTGGTTTGCCACTCCCTCCTGCTGAGGCAACTGCTCCTGTGTCTCTGACCAGGACCTGACCTTTGCCTGCAGGAGGGGAGGCACCATTCATCTCTCCCACCCCAATCTGTCTTCTCCCAAGGCTCCTAACCAGAGCAGAATAATTAGACTGCAAGCTCCTTGAGGGCAGGGGCTGGGGCTTTTAGTTTGGTAAAGTCCCGGAGGACGTAGAACAATATTCTACAGCCAGCGAGAACTAAATACTGTTGAAGGTGGGCTGAGGAGGAGATTTAATAGAAACGTGGCAGAGGAGGGAGGTTTGTCCTCACTACCCACCCAACTTGCATCACTGACTCCAAACCCGTCTCCTCCTCCCAGTGGTGGAGTCAGCAGGACAGGAATCTGTGAATTCTTCAAAACCTTGTAACATCCCCCTAGCCAAACAACTGGCTTCGGCTTCTCCTCCTCACACTCCCTTCCGGTCCTCTTCACTGGTGTATCACCATCTTCGAACAAAGGCCAACTCTACTACTACCCTTTTCTTCTCCTCGGGTAGAGTTGCTACCCAGAGTTATCGCTCTACCTCGGAGCCAGACTCCTACCAAAGGCCCAGAAGTGGCCCTTCAAAATGTCATCACTTACACATTTCTGCCCCTGGGGCCTAGCTGCCCTTTCTTTCCCCCACCTCCTTCCCACAGCTAAACCTCCTCTGCCCCTGGATCCAACTGTATTCCATTTAACAGAATCACCACAACTGGGCCTTTCCCCATTTCCAGCTGTTACCCCTCAAATACCAACCACTCAGTTCTCTCTCCCACCCCAGCTCCACCTGACTCTGTTTTTGCATAATTCCCACTGTGGCTTCCTCACCTCCATGCCACCAATTGGCACTCTCTGCTCCTTTTCCCTCAAAGGGCACTGAGCCCGCAGAGCGACAGGCCTGGAAAAACCATAGGGAAGGCAGGGACAACAGAGAAGGGACAGCTAAAGAGGCCTGACTCTAACTCTGTGAAGCTTCACACTACTGTGTGTGTCAAAGCCCTGACTACCCTGTAATTACTGTTAATTATGTTCAGGAGGAAGAAGGTGGGGGAGAGAGAGAATCTCACAAATTATATCCTGGTGGGAGGGGAGTGGAGGGGGAAGGTGAAGCCAAACTCCTTTGGTGTCCGGAAGTTTCAAGCTTCGGCAGTTCCTTTAGTGACAAATGAATCACCGTGCCCTAGGGGAGGAAGTTGATGCTAACCGCATTCTTCAGGCAGGAGTCTCCCCTCTGTTTTCCTTGGGCATTCATAAAGGGGTGCCATAGAAGTAGAAGAAAGCTTTGGGGCGATAGAAATTATCCTCAAGCAGTTCCAACTGGGGACATTTGGACAGCCAGGCACTGCGACTAAATTTGAAAGGGAGAAATTGATTATCAGTGGTAGGAGCGGTAGCTTCGGGGCTGTACCTTAGGTTTGGTTCCTACAACTTAACCTCAGATCTCAGTGCTTTCTCCTTCCATTCCTTGATTTACCCAAGTCCTGGGAGCCCTGAAATCTGCAGGATGGAACCCCGGGGCTGTACCCTGAAGCCCCCACGTAAATGGGATGGAGTGAGTTGCTACATGGCCATAACAACTTAGCCCTCACTCACCCTGAAGTCCACAATGGGGTCACCTCCCACTGAGAGGAAGGAGCTGAGGGATTTAATTTCTTTTTATCCCAGCCACAGCATCTCCTCCCACCCAGGGCCTCACAAGACCCACATTTCAACTTGACAACAGAACAGTTTCCATGGAGCTTGATGTTGCCAAGGGATTTTGAATATACCAATGAGTTTGCCCTCCTTTCCTCAGGGGATGGGGCACGGCAATTACTCTCCCCATTTTACAGATAATGAAACTGAGGTTCTGGGTCAAGGTGGGAAGGACTCACTAAGTCACCGGCTGCGTAGGGCAACACCGGGAGGAGAAACCATGACATGAGGCTCCCACTTCTTTGCTCCAACCTGAGAATAAAGAGAAACCCAGATTTTCAGCAGCCACTATAGTGTGATTTTCATAGACCAGAAAACTGTCAAGAAAATCCCACACAGGCCGAGTGGACATCTGGGTTTTATTTCCCACTGGGAGTGTCCTCTAGCAGGTGGAGCAAAGATTTCATTAAATGCTCCCCCAGGAGACGGCATCTTTGCTCTTGCTAAGTAAAATCCTCTGGCCCACCCTTGCCCACTCAGGGTGAGAATCCAAGGTGTTTTTTCTTAACTGTAGGGATTTGTCGGCATGGGGCCCCTGCCACAGCAACATGGAAGCCAGGTTTGGACTGGCCCACCCTGAATGCCCTGAACTTCCCAAACAGAAACACCTGCCCCAATTTGCCTGCATCTGAATCATGGCTTGGGAAAATGGGCACAGAGCAACCCCAATTTATAATAATAATTATTATTATTATGATACTTAGTAAGCACTTACTCTGTGTCAAGTCCTGTGCTAAGCACTGGGTTAGATACAAGATAATCAGGTCAAGATACAGCCCCAGGCCCACATGAGGCTTATAGTCTCATGGAGAGGTAGAACGGTTATTGAACCCCCATTTTACAGATGAGGAAACTGAGGCATAGAGAAGTGAAGTTACTTGCCCAAGGTCACCCATCAGCCAAATGGTGGAGCTGGGATTTATGTTCTTGCACTGATTTTTTAAATACCTTCTCACAGGATCAGAATCCCCATACCAAATGGAATGCCATGGAATAAACTGTAGGGAGACAAACAGCGGCTTGTCCCCAGCCCTGGAGGCCAGTCTAATTCAGACTTAGGTCAAGGGATGGGAGTCCGAATGAAGGTAGGGCTAGGGCGCTCTGGGCCTGTTACTCCCCTCCTCAAAAATCTCCAGTGGGTCCCTGTCAACCTACGCATCAAGCAAGAACTCCTCACTCGGCTTCAAGGCTGTCCATCACCTCGCCCCCTCCTACCTCACCTCCCTTCTCTCCTTCTCCAGCCCAGCCCGCACCCTCCGCTCCTCTGCCGCTAACCTCCTCACCGGGCCTCGTTCTCGCCTATCCCGCCGTCGACCCCCGGCCCACGTCCTCCCCCTGGCCTAAAATGCCCTCCCTCCACACATCCTCCAAACTAGCTCTCTTCCTCCCTTCAAAGCCCTACTGAGAGCTCACCTCCTCCAAGAGGCCTTCCCAGACTGAGCCCCCTTTTTCCTCTCCTCCTCCCCATCCCCCCCACCCGACCTCCTTCCCCTCCCCACAGCACCCGTATATATGTTTGTACAGATTTATTACTCTATTTATTTTACTTGTACATATTTACTATTCTATTTGTTAATGATATGCACTTAGCTTTAATTCTATTTGTTCTGACGACTTGACACCTGTCCACATGTTTTGTTTTGTTGTCTGTCTCCCCCTTCTAGACCGTGAGCCCGTTGTTGGGTAGGGACCGTCTCTATATGTTGCCAACTTGTACTTCCCAAGCGCTTAGTACAGTGCACACAGTAAGTGCTCAATAAATACGATTGAATGAATGAATGCCCTAGTTTCCAGCAGCCGAGAAGATCTGTCCTAGCTAAGAGTTATCCGTGTGCGACAAGAAGATCACTGAGACTGGATTCATTCTGGGGCTGGATGGAGGAAGAGCCAGGGGTCCAGTGCAGCCTGAGAACTAATCACCCAACCCTGCCTGGAGTGGGCCAAACTCTTCACTTGGCAAACCAGTCTGTCTAGGGGACTTTGGATGGGGAGAAATGGAGTGATCCGGGGCCATTCCACAGCAGGGAAGGCTCCCCCAAGACTTCCCAGGTTCGACTCGCACCACCAGGACCGAGCCAGAGTGGAGGAAAGGGTGTGGGACAAAGAGCTATTTACCTACCTGCATTCCATCACATGCCAGACTAGCAATCACCAAGAAGAAACTTGGGAAAAAAAAGCACTTCTCAGCATCATACCCAGTTTGTTTTCTTTCTCACCAGACCCAGAAATATCCTGTTGTGAGCTACGGTGACTGCGGGACCAAGCCCGATGGGATAGTAAACAGGGCAGGGTGTGCGGGTGGGCTCTGGGGAAGGATGAAAGCAGGAGGCACAGAGGGATTCTGCCTGTCCCATCCGGGGCCACATATGTAGTTCGTGACAGAAGTGAGCATCGGAAGGGCAAAGCAAAAACATTACATGGCTGAGAGCCACAGACATTCCTTCAACCAGAACAGCGAGAGGGCATTCAGGGAGAGGGCGGTGGCATTGAGAGGTAGAGAATGAGCGTTTCTGGAGTGGGAGATGAAGGGGGTCTGAAAGCAGGAGATGACTGGGGCTGAGGCAGGGGCTGTGGTCAGGCGGCACCCTTTTTTTCCCCTACGATATTTGTTAGGCTCTTACTTTGTACCACGCGCTGTTCTAAGCCCTGCCGTCGATACAAGCTAATCAGGTTGGACACTGTCCGTGTCCCACGTGGGGCTCACAGTAATAATCCCCGTTTTAAAGATAAGGTAACTGAGGCACAGAGAAGTGAAGTGACTTGCCCAAAGTCACACAGCAGGCACGTGGTAGAGCCGGTATTAGAACTCATGTCCTTCTGACTCCCAAGCCCGTGTCCTATCCACTAGACCATGCTGCTTCTTTGGTCCAGGGCCAAGTGGGCCACAAAAAGGACTAGAACAGAGACACACTCCCCACAGGGGCTGTGAAATAATAAAGAATAAAACCTGACGTTATCTAGCCTTTGACATCAGCCACACGGCAAGTGAAGCAGAGCCACCTTTGGCTCACAAACCACAGTTTGACCACGTCTGCCGGATGTAATTCTACATGACACCCACCCCCATCGCCCTGTAAAGCCATTTGATCCAGTGCTTAGAACACTGCTTTGCACATAGTAAGCGCTTAACAAATGCCATCATTATTATTATTATTACTTTTGTTTAATCAACAGTATTTACTGAGCGTTTGCTGTACTTTAGTACTGTAGCAAGCACTTGGGAGGGTAGACACTATCCCTGCCCTCAAAGAGTTTGCAATCTAGCTTCCCTTGTCCTTTTACCAGTCCCACCTACCAGCCCTGCAGCTCTCCTACCCAATTCCCTCCCCCTCCCTGCACCTCATAACCCCAAACCCACTTCCCACACGTCCCATGGCTCCCCTGCTCCATTCCCCAACTGGCCCGTCTATACCATGAACCCAGTTTTAAAGCTTGTTTTGCCAAAACTGCTCCTGCCCCTTCCCAGTTGCTTAATTCCCATAAATGCTGCCTCCCCACTCCTGCCTGGGACTCCAAAATAATGGGGCAGCAAGGATGGGACTTAGTGGGATGGGGGGTAGGGGGAAGGAGGTTCCTCCTTCCTTCTCTCCATCTTCCCTGGTTTCTTCCCATCACCCCTACTCTGTTACATTGAGGGTCATGGCTGGGGGCGACTGCTAAAGAGCTGCCACAGAGAAAAGCAGGGCAGGCCCCAAGGCAAATGTCTGATGTGTACATATTTATTCTATTTATTTTATTCTGTTAATATGTTTTGTTCTCTGTCTCCCCCTTCTAGACTGTGAGCCCACTGTTGGGTAGGGACCGTCTCTATATGTTGCCAAATTGTACTTCCCAAGCGCTTAGTACAGTGCTCTGCACAGAGTCAGCGCTCAATAAATACGATTGAATGAATGAATGTGCCCAACTCTCGACCACTAGAACCTTCACACGGCCTCAGGATACAGGCTGTCCCAACAACATTTTTGCTGCCCTCATGTGACTAATCCCATCCCCATCACATTATGCTTGCTGTATATGCCTGCTTGCTGGAATCTAAACTATCAGCTCAATAATAATAATGATGGCATTTGTTAAGCACTTATTACGTGCCAAGCACTGTTCTAAGCACAGGGGGAGATACAAGGTGATCAGGTTGTCCCATGTGGGGCTCACAGTCTTAATCCCCTTTTTACAGATGAGGTAACTGAGGCACAGAGAGGTTAAGTGACTTGCCCAAAGTCACACGGCTGACAAGTTACAGAGCCAGGATTAGAACCCACCATCTCTGACTCCCAAGCCCGTGCTCTTTCCACTGAGCCAAGCTGCTTCTCTACCTTCAACCTTCGCAACATCCCTAAAATCTGCCCTTTCCTCTTCATCCAAACTGCCACCATGTTCATCCAAGTATTTATCTTATCCCGCCTTGATTACTGTATCGTTCATTCGTATTTATTGAGCGCTTACTGTGTGCAAAGCACTGTACTAAGCGCTTTGGAAAGTACAACAATAAACAGTGACATTCCCTGCCCACAATGAGCTTACAGTTTAGACTGACTGACATCAATACAAATAAATAAAATTACAGATATGTACATAAGTGCTGTGGGGGCAGAGCAAAGGGAGTAAGTCAGGGCGTCACAGAAAGGAGTGGGAGATGGGGAAAAGTGGGGCTTTGTCTGGGAAGGCCTCTTGGAGGAGATGTGCCTTCAATAAGGCTTTGAAGTGGAGGAGAGTAGTTGTCTATCGGATTAGAGGAGGGAGAGCGTCCCTCACCCTCCTTGTTAACCTCCTTGCCTCCTGTCTCTTCCTACTCCACTCTTCATTGTGCTGCCTGGGTCATTTTTTATTTCAGAAAAACGTTAAGTCCTTGTTTCCCCACTCCTCAAGGATCTCCAGTAGTGGCCCATCCACCTGCGCATCAAATAGAAACTCCTTTCCATCGGCTTTAAAGCATTCAATCACCTTGCCCCCCATTACCTCACCTACACCCCAGCCAGCACACTTCACTCCCCTAATGCCAACGTACTCACTGTACCTCAATCTCGTCTATCTTGCCAACGACCTCTCGCCCACGTCCCGTCTCTTGCCTGGAACGTCCTCCTTCTTCATATCCAGCAGACGATTACCCTCCCCCCCTTCAAAGCCTTATAGGAGGCACATCTCCTCCAAACGGCCTTCCATGACTAAGCCCGCATTTCCTTTTCTGCCTTCTTCTGCGTCACCTTGATTTACTTCCTTTATTCACCCCTCCCTCAGCCCCACAGCACTTATATTCACATCTGTAATTTATTTATTTGAATTAATGTCCAC
Organism: Tachyglossus aculeatus; assembly: GCF_015852505.1. Taxonomy (NCBI): domain Eukaryota; kingdom Metazoa; phylum Chordata; class Mammalia; order Monotremata; family Tachyglossidae; genus Tachyglossus; species Tachyglossus aculeatus. The sequence continues at coordinate 36,672,715 of NC_052071.1, forward strand.
CTCCCCCTCTAAACTGTAAGCTCGCTGTGGTCAGGGAATGTGTCTACCAATTCTGTTATATTGTACTCTCCCAAGCGCTTAGTACAGTGCTCTGCACCCAGTAAGCACTCAAATATAATTGAATGAATGAACTCCAAGTCCCCTAAAGAGGAAGGAACAAGCTAGGAGTTGTGCCCCCAGCCAGGTGAAAATTCCCCGAGCATGTCAACCTCAGCTGCTCCCACTGCTGCAAAAGGCAATAATAATAATGATGGCATTTATTAAGTGCTTACTATGTGCAAAGCACTGTTCTAAGCGCTGGGGAAATTACAAGGTGATCAGGTTGTCCCACGGGGGGAATCACAGTCTTAATCCCCATTTTACAGATGAGGTAACTGAGGCACAGAGAAGTGAAGTGACTTGCCCCAAGTCACACAGCTGACAATTGGCGGAGCCGGGATTTGAACCCATGACCTCTGACTCCAAAGCCCGCGCTCTTTCCACTGAGCCACACTGCTTCAACGAGGGGTAGGGGGACCTGAGGGGTTGAGGTAAGGCAGAATAATAATAATAATAATGGCATTTGTTAAGCGTTCACATGTCAAAAACTGTTCTAATCATTGGTAGATACAAGGTAATCGGATTGTCCCATGTGGGGCTCACAGTCTTAACCCCATTTTACAGATGAGGTAACTGAGGCACAGAGAAGTTAAGGGACTTGCCCAACATCACACCGCAGGCGTGTCGGAGCCGGGATTAGAACCCGCGTCTTCTGATTCCCAACTTCATGCTGTTGCGACTAGGCCGTGCTGCTTCTCTTCCAGAAGGGCTGGGATATTCCAGAGGATAGGTTGGTTAGCCAGTGGTGGGGGGTGCCCATCTAGTAGTTTGGAGAGAAGGGCTCTCCCATTTAGGGGTGAGCAGCCTCCAAATGGGTGGCAGCCGGGGAAGGGACTGAAAAGCTGAGGTAGAATGGTGGCAGAAGGCAATGACTAGGATCTCTTTCACGGGTCCACCCACCCTCTGGCTCCCAGCTACACCCAGGAAGTGGAAGGAGAGGGAGGCTACGAGAAAAGGAAAACTGGCTCCCGTGCAACTCTTGGTGCTTAGAAAAATTAATAAACCTTTGTGGATGTGCTTTTATTTCAGCAACAGTGGGAATATATCAGGGAAAGGCAGGGAGAGTGGAAAAAAACTGGGGAAATAAAAGATGGCTCCCACAAAAGTGCAATGTCAGAAGCAAGACACGTTCCCTGCCCTCAAGAAGCTTACAATCCAGTGATGTCTAATAATAATAATGGTAGTTGTTAAGTGCTTACTATGTGCAAAGCACTGTTCTAAGCGCTGGGGAGGTTACAAGGTAATCAGGTTGTCCCACGGGGGTCTCACGGTTTTAATCCCCATTTTACAGGTGAGGGAACTGAGGCCCAGAGAAGTTAAGTGACTTGCCCGAAGTCACACAGCTGACAGTCAGCGGAGCTGGGATTTCAACCCATGACCTCAGTTTTAATCCACATTTTACAGATGAGGGAACTGAGGCCCAGAAAAGTTGCGACTTGCCCAAAGTCACACAGCTGACAGTTGGTGGAGCCGGGATTTGAACCCATGACCTCCGACTTCAAAGACCGGGCTCTTTCCACTGAGCCACGCTGCTTCTCCAATGGTGCAGGGATCACATCTATTTAATCTACTGTACACCCTCAAACACTCAGTATAGTGTTCTGCACACAGTAGGGTCTCAATAACTACTGACTGATAGTTTTATGTGCCCAGAACAGCTGTTCTCAATCCACCCACTAAACCACCTCCATCTCCTCATTAAAAAAAAAGATCCAGATCCAACTTCCTTTCGGAAGCCTATTTAGATGGCAATGGTGAATAAAGATCCCCATCTTTCCTAATTAACTCTGTGAACCATCTCTTCTTATGCAATCCACACCATCTCCAACAAAGTAAAAAAAAAAAAAACCTTAAAAAAAGCAAAAAGTGAAACAACATCTATAAAAAGGAAAGTAAGTTGGGTTTAAGTGGCATACTTTAGGATGAAACTCCCAGGGGACAAAAATCATGCTTTATGTTCTGTACAACACCTAATACAATTCTTCAAGACTGTGAACCTGCTGTTGGGTAGGGACCATCTCCATATGTTGCCAACTTGGACTTCCCAATCAATCAATCGTATTTATTGAGCACTTACTGTGTGCAGAGCACTGTACTAAGCGCTTGGGAAGTACAAGTTGGCAACATATAGAGATGGTCCCTACTGAACAGTGGGCTCACAGTCTAGAAGGGGGAGACAGAGAACAAAACAAAACATATTAACAAAATAAAATAAGTAGAATAGCTATGTCCAAGTAAAATAGAGTAATAAATATGTACAAACATATATACAGGTATTTCCCAAGCGCTTGGTACAGTGCCCTGCACACAGTAAGCGCTCAATAAATATGACAATGAATGAATGAATGAATTCAATCGTATTGAATTACATTGTATTCGTATGAATACAATTCATTCATTCAATCGTATTTATTGAGCGCTTACTGTGTGCAGAGCACTGTACTAAGCGCTTGGGAAGTCCAAGTTGGCAACATATAGAGACGGTCCCTACCCAACAGCGGGTTCACAGTCTAGAAGGGGGAGACGGACAACAAAACAAAACATATTAACAAAATAAAATCATCATCATCATCAATCGTATTTATTGAGCGCTTACTATGTGCAGAGCACTGTACTAAGCGCTTGGGAAGTCCAAGTTGGCAACATATAGAAACGGTCCCTACCGAACAGTGGGCTCACAGTCTAGAAGGGGGAGACAGAGAACAAAACAAAACATATTAACAAAATAAAATAAATAGAATAGCTATGTCCAAGTAAAATAAATAAATAAATAGAGTAATAAATACGTACAAACATATATACAGGTATTTCCCAAGCGCTTGGTACAGTGCCCTGCACACAGTAAGTGCTCAATAAATATGACAATGAATGAATGAATGAATTCAATTGTATTGAATTATATTGTATTCGTAAGAATACAATTCATTCATTCAATCGTATTTATTGAGCACTTACTGTGTGCCGAGCACTGTACTAAGCGCTTGGGAAGTCCAATTTGGCAACATCTAGAGACGGTCCCTACCCAACAGCAGGTTCACAGTCTAGAAGGGGGAGACGGACAACAAAACATACTAACAAAATAAAATAAATAGAATAGCTATGTACAAGTAAAATAAATAGAGTAATAAATACGTACAAACATATATACAGGTATTTCCCAAGTGCTTGGTACAGTGCCCTGCACACAGTCAGCACTCAATAAATATGACAATGAATGAATCATCATCATCATCAATCGTATTTATTGAGCGCTTACTGTGTGCAGAGCACTGTACTAAGCGCTTGGGAAGTACAAGTTGGCAACATATAGAGACGGTCCCTACCCAACAGCGGGTTCACAGTCTAGAAGGGGGAGACGGACAACAAAACAAAACATATTAACAAAATAAAATAAATAGAATAGCTATGTCCAAGTAAAATAAATAGAGTAATAAATACGTACAAACATATATAAAGGCATTTCCCAAGTGCTTGGTACAGTGCCCTGCACACAGTCAGCGCTCAATAAATATGACAATGAATGAATGAATGAATGAATATGTACAAGTAAAATAGAGTAATAAATACGTGCAAACATATATACAGGTATTTCCCAAGCGCTTGGTACAGTGCCCTGCCCACAGTCAGCGCCAATAAATATGACAATGAATGAATGAATTCAATCGTATTTGTATGAATACAATTAAATACCAAAAAATCTTAGGGTATCTTTGACATACGGTTTAGCAACACTGATTAAAAAAATAAAACTCACTGAGGCTTCTCTTGGTCTCCTTAGAGAAGAAGCCTCAACCTTGTGGAATCTCAGGCTATCAAGTCTCCTCATCCTCATCTCCATTTTGCTTGGCACATAGTAAGCGCTTAATAAATGCCTTTATTATTATTATTATTATTTCTCTCCCTCTCTTTCCCTTCCTTGTTCCACCTCCTCTTTCCTTTCCCATCTTTTCTGCCCAAATCGTCTCTCCCTTCCTCCTCTTTTCAGTTCCCCTTCGGCCTTCTTTCTCAGGCTTCGAGCTCGTTTCCCCGCCATTTCCCTCGTCCCCTCAGGGGCACGCGCTTCGACCATTGGCGGGAGCGGCGCGAAGGATGCCGGGAAGTGGGGGGGAGGGAGGAGCGAAGAGGCGCGCAGGCGCAATGCCCTTTCAGGGGAAGAATCTGCCCGGCGACCGATGAGTCATCGTAATGCACGCCGCCGATTGGCTATTCCAGGCGGGGAAGGAGGGTGCCACTATGGCACGAGGAGGTGACAATATGGCGCACCCTAATTCGGCCTTGGCCTAACTTGGGGACCGAAGGCTGTCGGGTGAGGAGAGCCTTTGGCGGCTCCCCACAGCCCTGTGGGGTGTCTGGATTCATTCATTCATTCATTCAATCGTATTTATTGAGCGCTTACTATGTGCGGAGCACTGTACTAAGCGCTTGGGAAGTCCAAGTTGGCAACATCTAGAGACGGTCCCTACCCAACAGCGGGCTCACAGTCTAGAAGGGGAGACAGACCACAAAACACAACACATTAACAATATAAAATAAATGGAATAGTAAATATGTACTAGTAGAATAAATAGAGTAAAAAAATCTGTATTCATTCATTCATGCATCTGGTAGCTCAGTGGAAAGAGCCCGGGCTTTGGAGTCAGAGGTCATGGGTTCGAATTCCGACTCTACCAATTGTCAGCTGTGTGACTTTGGGCAAGTCACTTCTCTGAAGTGCCAACTTGTACTTCCCAAGCGCTTAGTACGGTGCTCTGCACACAGTAAGCGCTCAATAAGTACGATTGATTGATTCTCTGGGCCTCAGTTCCCTCATCTGTAAAATGGGGATGAAGACTGTGAGACCCCCCCGTGGGACAACCTGATCGCCTTGTAACCTCCCCAGCGCTTAGAACGGTGCTTTGCACACAGTAAGCGCTTAATCAATCAATCAAGTCTGGATGGAGGAACAGGGACGGCCTGGCACACTAAAGTCCAAATTTCCCCCCGTTTCAGCCCTGCTATCTCCGCTAAAACCATATTGTTCAAAATTATCACCTATGATCACCAACTTGGAGAAGGACTAGGCCCTCTTGGGGGCCGACATCCCGTTCCAGATGGGAGCACCAGGGATGGGGAGTTGTGGAAGGGTGACTTTTGGGCGGAGAAGAAGGAAAAAGGCAAGTTGAGAGACCGAAAGATTCCCTCTTTTTGAAGAGCCGAGACTGAATCATAATTTTTTTTAAGCGCCAGGAAAAACATGTTATGTTAATTAAATCAAGAGAGACGGGGAGGTTAGTTCTCAGAAGCCAGCGTTTATATCAAATTAGTGCTCGTGTTGGGCAAGAGACAGAATATGGCTGGCAAGCATTAGAAGCAGCGTGGCTCAGTGGAAAGAGGCCAGGCTTTGGGGTCAGAGGTCATGGGTTCAAACCCTGGCCCCACCGCTTGTCAGCTGTGTGACCTTGGGCAAGTCACTTCACTTCTCTGGGCCTCAGTTACCTCATCTGGAAAATGGGGTTTAAGACTGTGAGCCCCACGTGGGACAACCAGATCACCCTGTAATCTCCCCAGCGCTTAGAACAGTGCTTTGCACATAGTAAGTGCTTAATAAATGCCATTATTATTAAGCAGACTCCTGAACCCCAGCCCAGGGGAAAAAGAACCCAGAGGTTATGCATCGTAGCCAGGAGTTCTGTTTAATTCAGCTTCCTCTGATTTTGGAAAGACAGGAAGGCTTGAAAGAGGAAGATTTGCCCTTTCACAGGGTCTTCTGTCCTTAAGTAACAATAATAATAGAAGTATCGTGGCTTAGTGAAAAGATCCCAGGCTTGGGAGTCAGAGGTTGTGGGTTCTAATCCCAGCACTGCCTCTTGTCTGCTGTGTGACCTTGGACAAGTCACTGGGCCTCAGTTACCTCATCTGTAAAATGGGAATGAAGACTGTGAGCCCCACATGGGACAACTGGATCATCTTGTATCCCCCCCAGCGCTTAGAACAGTGCTTTGAATATAGTAAGTGCTAAACAAATACCATCATTATTATTATTATTATATAGTATTAAGTGCTTACAATGTGTCAAGCAGTGTTCTAAGTGCTATAATAATAATAATAATGGCATTTATTAAGTGCTTACTATGTGCAAAGCACTGTTCCAAGCACTGGGGGAGGTTACAAGGTGATCAGGTTGTCCCACGTGGGGCTCACAGTCTTAATCCCCATTTTACAGACAAGGTAACTGAGGCACAGAGAAATCAAGTGACTTGCCCAAAGTCACACAGCTGACAATTGGCAGAGCTGGGATTCAAACCCACGACCTCTGACTCCAAAGCCCAGGCTCCTTCCACTGAGCCACGCTGCTTCTCCACGCTGGGGTAGATACAAGCTAATCAGGTTGGACACAGTCCGTGCTCCACATGGGGCTCACGGTCTTAATCCCCATTTTACAGATGAGGTAAGTGAGGCACAGAGAAGCGAAGTGACTTGCCCAAGGTCACACAGCAGACAAGTGGCAGAGATGGAATTTGAACCGAGGTCCTTGAGCTCTTCTAGACTGTGAGCCCACTGTTGGGTAGGTACTGTCTCTATATGTTGCCAACTTGTACTTCCCAAGCACTTAGTACAGTGCTCTGCACACAGTAAGCGCTCAATAAATACGATTGATTGATTGATCTGAGAAACAATTGGAACTTTTTCCCATGGGTAAAATGATCACAAGTACTGAATTAGGTAGAACAGTACCAAATTCTTGTCACTACCCCACCAACCCCCTGAGAAGCAGCTTGATCTAGTGGAAAGAGCATGGTCCTGTAGAGGACCTGGATTCTAATTCTGACTGCCAAGTTCTTGCTGTGTGACCTTGGGAAAGTAATTTAACTTCTCTGTGCTTCAGCGTCCTCAACTGTAAAATGGGAATTAAATACCTGCTCCCCCTTCTTACTTAGACTGTGAGCCCATGTGGTCGGCGATTGGGTCCAACCTGATTAACTTGTGTCCACCCCAGGGCCTAGAACAGTGCTTGACACATAGTAAGCAGTTAAAAATACGACGATGATGATGAAGATTATGATAATAATTGTAAAGTTTGCCAGATTCCCCCAAGTTCCATCTTGAACCAGGGTTGTAGTGAGAGTTAGAGCAATGGTGGGTGGAGTAAAAGGAGCAGCCAGAAGCCCAGCAGAGTTAAAAAAAATGTTGCTCTGCTGAGGGTTCTTGCTGGGACTGTCTCTAGATGTTGCCAACTTGTACTTCCCAAGCACTTAGTACAGTGCTCTGCACACAGTAAGCGCTCAATAAATACGATTGATTGATTGATTGCTATCAAAAGCAGCAGCAGCAGGTACATGTAACCAGTGCTGCTCACCCTCCATCACCGCCAACCCAACAACTATTCCTAACATTACTCCTTCGATCACGTCTGCTGCTGCCAATGGACTCTACCCCAGGGATTTCTGCCGTTATTCGAGTTTCACACAGGAAAGCCAGGTTGGAAGCAGGGCTGGCTTCAGACTATATGTGAGATAAGATGTCTCCTCAAGGAGTCGTATAGGACCCTCCAACGATTGGGACCATTCTGAGCTCTCGGGAGACGGTGGCAGCCTGGCCGTTCTCAAAGATGGCCATCATGCGGCTTCCCTCCAAGATGGCCCTGTCAGTGTCTTTCTCCAAGACGGTGGTGGGGCAGAGGTGATCCGTTTGTGAGGTGCAGGTTGGGCTCTCAGAGCTACGTTGTCCGGGTGTTTGGTGGAAGGATGGCTGTGGGGATTATAATAATAATAATAATAATAATAATGTTGGCATTTGTTAAGCGCTTACTAAGTGCAAAGCACTGTTCTAAGCGCTGGGGGGGGGGATACAAAGTGATCAGGTTGTCCCATGTAGGGTTCACAGTCTTAATCCCCATTTTACAGATGAGGTAACTGAGGCTCAGAGAAGTTAAGTGACTTGCCCAAGGTCACACAGCAGACATGTGGCGGAGCCGGGATTCCAACCCATGACCTCTGATTCCAAAGCCTGGGCTCTTTCCACTGAGCCACGCTGCTTCTCGATAGCCTCGTTGACTCTTGGGGTAGCCTCGTTGACTCTTGGGGTAGCCACGTTGACAATGATGGGAAGACTCCCCTGTGATGGGCTCATCCGTTGAGCGCCCGAAGGGAAGACAATGATAATAATAATAATAATGATGATGATGATGATGGCATTTGTTAAGTGCCTACTATGTGCCAAGCACTGTTTTAAGCACTAAGGGGGTACAAAGTAATCAAGTTGTCCCACATTCATTGTCCCGCCTTACCTCCTTCCCCTCCCCACAGCACCTGTATATATGTTTGTACATAGTTATTACTCTATTCATTTCATTTGTACATGTTTATTCTATTTATTTTATTTTGTTAATATGTTTTGTTTTTGTTCTCTGTCTCCCCCTTCTAGACTGTGGGCCCACTGTTGGGTAGGGACCGTCTCTATATGTTGCCAACTTGTACTTCCCAAGCGCTTAGTCCAGTGCTCTGCACACAGTAAGCGCTCAATAAATACGATTGAATGAATGAATGAATGAATGAATGAAGATGTCCAGGAAACATTGCCTATGATGATATTGTGTTACAGCTGTGCAAGCAGTAGGATATGTTGGCATCATAAAGATCGTCTGAGGTTGCCCTTATGGGAACTGAAAAAAGAGGAATAAGGGAAGGAGATCCATGTTGCCAACTTGTACTTCCCAAGCGCTTAGTACAGTGCTCTGCACACAGTAAGCGCTCAATAAATGCGATTGAATGAATGAATGAATTCACTCATTCATCATTCACTCAATCATATTAAGTGCTTACTGTGTGCAGAGCACTGTACTAAGCGCTTGGGAAAGTACAATAAACAGTGACATTCCCCGCCCACAATGAGCTCACAGTCTAGAGGCGGGGAGACAGACTAATACAAATAAATAAGATTACAGATATTCAGTCGTATTTATTGAGCGCTTACTGTGTGCAGAGCACTGCACTAAGCGCTTGGGAAGTACAAGTCGGCAACATATAGAGACGGTCACTACCCAACAACGGGCTCACAATCTAGGAGGGGGAGACAGACAGCAAAACATGTAGACAGGTGTCAAAACTGTCAGAATAAATATAATTATAGCTATATGCACATCATTAACAAAATAAATAGAGTAGTAAATATGTACAAGGAAAATAAATAGAGTAATAAATCTGTACAAATATATACATGTGCTGCGGGGAGGGGAAGGAGGTAGGGCTGGGGGGATGGGGAGGAGGAGAGGAAAAAGGGGGCTCAGTCTGGGAAGGCTTCCTAGAGGAGGTGAACTCTCAGTAGGGCTTTGAAGGGAGGAAGAGAGCTAGCTTGGCGGATGTGTGGAGGGAGGGCATTCCGGGCCAGGGGGAGGACGTGGACCCGGCGGTCGATGGCGGGACAGGTGAGAACGAGGCACAATGAGGAGGTTAGTGGCAGAGGAACGGAGTGTGTGGACTGGGCTGTAGAAGGAGAGAAGGGAGGTGAAGTAGGAGGGGGCGAGGTGATGGACAGCCTTGAAGCCGAGAGTGAGGAGTTTTTGCTTGATTCGTAGGTTGACAGGCAACCACTGGAGATTTTTGAGGAGGGGAGTGACATGCCCAGAGCGTTTCTGTACAAAGATAATCCGGGCAGCAGAGTGAAGTATAGACTGAGGTGGGGAGAGACAGGAGATGGGAGATCAGAGAGGAGGCTGATGCAGTAATATACACATAAGTGTTGCGGGGCGGGGCGGGGAGATGGCAGAGAGCAAAGGGAGCAAGTCAGGGCGATGCAGAAGGGAGTGGGAGATGAGGAAAAGTGGGGCTGGAAAGGTGGGAGATAAGGAAAAGATGATGAGGGGCTGCTGAGCTGATGGGAAGGCAAAACACACACACATACACACACACACACACACACACACATGCGTCGATAAACAAATCAATCAACTGTATTTACGTAGCACTGTACTAAGCTCTTGGAAGAGTACAGTATAACAGAGTTGGTAGACGTACTCCCTGATCACAATGAGCTTTCAGTCTAAATGGGGAAACAGACATTAATAGAAATAAATAAATTACAGATATGTGTGTATAACTGCTGTGGGGCTGAGGGAGAGGTGAATAAAGGAATCAAAGCAGAAGGGAGTGGGAGTGGGAAATGAGGGCCTAGCTGGGGAAGACCTCTTGGAGATGTGCCTTCAATAAAGACTTTGAAGGTAGCGAGAGTAATTGTATGTCGGATATGAAGAGGGAGGGTGCTCCAGGCCAGGGGCAGTACGTGGGCGAGATATCAGCGGGAAGGTAGGTGAGATGGAGGTACAGCAAATATTCATTTCATTCATTAATTCCGTTATATTTATTGAGCGTTATAGAGCACTATACTAAGTGCTTGGGAAAGTTCAGCGCTTAGAACAGTGCTTTGCACACAGCAAGCGCTTAATAAATGCCATTATTATTATTATTATTACAGTACAACAACAGAGACATTCCCTGCCCACAGTGAGCTTACAGTACGGGGGCGGGTGGGAGACAGACGTCAATACAAATCAATAAAATTTCCAAAAATAAATAAGGAATAATAGTAACGGTAGTTGTTAAGCGCTTCCTATGTGCGAGGCACTGTACTAAGTGCCAGCAAAAAAATACACTCCCACAGAAATACTCACACAAAATACTGTCATGACTCTGCCCTCTCCAGCATTGCAGCATTCAGCACCCCTGCTGCCATCCTGTTGCTGCCAGGGGCAGCAGATCATCATCATCAATCGTATTTATTGAGCGCTTACTGTGTGCAGAGCACTGTACTAAGCGCTTGGGAAGTACAAGTTGGCAACATATAGAGACAGGCCCTACCCAACAGTGGGCTCACAGTCTAAAAGGGGGAGACAGAGAACAAAACCAAACATAGAAACAAAATAAAATAAATAGAATAGATATGTACAAGTAAAATAAATAAATAAATAAATAAATAAATGGAGTAATAAATATGTACAAACATACATACATATATACAGGCGCTGTGGGGATGGGAAGGAGGTAAGATGGGGGGGATGGAGAGGGGGACGCGGGGGAGAGGAAGGAGGGGGCTATATATCAATGTCACCTGGAGGCTGGTAGCTATCATCAATCAGTCAATCAATCAATCATATTTATTGAGTGCTTACTGTGTGCAGAGCACTGTACTAAGCGCTTGGGAAGTACAAGTTGGCAACATATAGAGACAGTCCCTACCCAACAGTGGGCTCCCAGTCTAAAAGGGGGAGACAGAGAACAAAACCAAACATACTAACCAAATAAAATAGATAGAATAGATATGTACAAGTAAAATAAATAAATAAATAGAGTAATAAATCTGTACAAACATATATACATATATACAGGTGCTGTGGGGAAGGGAAGGGGGGATGGAGAGGGGGACGAGGGGGAGAGGAAGGAAGGGGCTCAGTCTGGGAAGGCCTCCTGGAGGAGGTGAGCTCTCAGTAGGGCCTTGGCCACCTGACTGCCTAGCTGCAATAGAATTGAACTTTCTGGGTCCGTGTGGGGCTTGTCAGCCGAGTCGAGCGATATGTTTCATCCCATGCCGGAAACGCCCATGCGGAATCAGGTTAATTACTGCGGCCTTGTCGCTGGTCCGCCCCCACCCCACTCCCAGAACAGGACGGCACAGTGTTGCCTTTTGCCAACAACTACGCTCATTGTCCTGGCGGGACAGCACAGGCTCCAGGGAGAACTCAAAAGAGAGTTCATCCTCCTTTTTAATAGTAGCAAGCGCTCAGTCAATCAATCCATGGTATTTACTGAGTGCTTACTGTGTGCAGAGCACTGTACCAAGCACCTGGGAGAGTACAGTATGAAGGTTGGTAGCTACGATCCCTGCCCACAAGAAGCTTAGAGTCTAGAGGGGGAGATAGACATTAAAATATATTACAGATTGGGGGAATGGGGGAACGGCTTGTCCTCTGACAGCTGGGGGCTGTAGTCCCGCAGGCAAATCTGTGGGCATGGTAGAGCATGTGGGATTCCTTCTCCAGCCCAGCCCGCACCCTCCGCTCCTCTGCCGCTCACCTCCTCATCGTGCCTCGTTCTCGCCTGTCCCGCCATCAACCCCCGGCCCACGTCCTCCCCCTGGCCCGGAATGCCCTCCCTCCTCACATCCACCAAGCTAGCTCTCTTCCTCCCTTCAAAGCCCTCCTGAGAGCTCACCTCCTCCAGGAGGCCTTCCCACACTGAGCCCCCTCCTTCCTCTCCCCCTCCCCATCTCCCCCGCCTTACCTCCTTCCCCTCCCCGCAGCCCCTGTATATATGTTTGTACAGATTTATTACTCTATTTTACTTGTACATATTTACTATTTATTTTATTTCGTTAATATGTTTTTTGTTGTTGTTGTCTGTCTCCCCCTTCTAGACCGTGAGCCCACTGTTGGGTAGCGACCATCTCTAAATATTGCCAACTTGGATTTCCCAAGCACTTAGTACAGTGCTGCGCACACAGTAAGCGCTCAATAAGTACGATTGAAGGAATGAATGATAGGGATTGTGTCTGACCTGATTATCTTGTGGCCACCCCAGTGCTTAGTACAGTGCTTGGCACCCAGTGAGTGCTTAACTACCACGATATATATATATGTCAGACTAGCTCTGTGCTCCCAATGGGCATATGGGCGGAGGCAGAGCTGAATTCAGGAAGATGGGTGGGTGGGTGTGTTGGAGCGGAGTCCTGTGCCCAGCTAGGTGGCAGGGAGATGCAAGGAAAAGTGTGTGCTCCGTGATGAGACCTGGAGAAATGTGGAGGCAGATTGGGCTCCTCTCCCACACCCGGGAGGGGGATGAGGGGCTTCAGAGGAGGACCGCGTAGGGGAGCGAGGGGATCTGATTGGGCCCCGTATGTATTGTGCGATCTTGCAGGAGCTTCTCAGTCTGCGCTCATGTTTTGGGGTAGAATTTGAACCACACATGAATATATGACTCACGCTGTATATGAGTCAGGCACATATGTGTGAGGGAGATTTAATCCTCCGGGGCGCGGGGGCTCCATTCAGGCACACCACTGACTGCATCCATGAACAGGAGTAGAGGGGGCGATGGGGGACCACGCACGCTTCTGCATGTAAAGGAAAAACATCCAGGCCCACATGTGAAAAGGTGCATTCTTCACAGTTACAAGGGAAAGAAATAGATCTACTCCCTGTTCAAAGCCCCACTTCCTCTTCAGCCCCTGTCCTAAAAGGGCACGTCCCCGCGCCCCCAGTAGGAATTGCTCTCTCCCTCTGGGAGATGCTCGTTTTCCTTTCCTTCGGGCTATTCCCAGGACGGGGCTCCCTGGGTCTGGACATTTTGGTTGAGCCCTGGAAAGTAGTGCTTGCAGTCCAGTGGCAAAACCACACTTCCTCCCCTTCCTCCTCCCCCACCCACCCCGCCCCCAAACAGGAGCTCACAGCGCTGCTGGTTGCCAACTCGTTACCATGGTGATGGGTTACAAATAACTCCGATGCAGAGGAGGATTTTAACCCTTTGGGCGTGGAGTTGAGGGGACTCCCTCCTCCCTTCCCAGGGCACAGCTTCTAGCCCCATCTCAAACCCGCAGGAAAACGAACCTTTCGGCCCAGCCCCTTCTCCTAGAGAGCTGTCCTTCCACCTTCAGTTCTTCCTGGTGGGTGGGCTGCCCCATCACCTTGAGGGAGGTGGACTGGAGCAGAAAGCGTCAAGGAGCCCTGAGAACCGGCACATCCTTCTTCCTCCTTGGGATGAGGAGAAAACTGCTCCATGGGCAGGGCTGGGATTCAAAACTAGGCCCCCTGGGGCTCCCGCTTCTTCCACCTCTACTGCTTTGCCACCCAGGTTTCCAACCTTGCAGGAAGCCTTCTGGCTATTTGGGGCAACCACTGGTGGCAATTCGGTTCGTTCTCACCCCCAGCTCTCGGGTGAAGCAACCCAGGTGAGGGTTTGCAGGGGGGGCCTGAGAGACTCCTGTGATTGGGAGCAAATCGGGGGTCCCCCGTTCCTCCCGTCCATGCCAAATCTCGGGATGGTAAAGCAGGTTAAGGCTTTCTGCTCTGATCCACCAGCCTCCCTTGGACTAGCATATCCAGGTGGAGTCATTGGCCACCTCTTGAAAGTCAGGTCCCAGATGTCCCTGGGATTTTTCAGACCCTGAATATCTACTGTCCACCCTGGGAGCCCCATGTGAGACAGTAACAGTGTCCGACCTGATGCTCTTCTATCACCCAAGCTCTTAGTACAACTCTAGGCACATAGTTAAGTGCTTAACAAGTACCCCCCCCAAAAAAAAAAATGGAGACGTTCAACTTCCAAGCATGCCTTGCACCTACATCCAAATAGGGATAGACTATATTGGGAGGATGAAAAAAAATCAAGATTTGCTGCCTTATAAGAGACAGAATGATTTGTACTGAATGAGTATAGATATGTCCATAATGGTCACATCATCTTTAGGGGTATTTGCACATAAAATGGAAAGGGGTTGAGAACAGTCTATTTGTACAAATGAGCATACAGTTCTTAAGTGGAACCAAAGTTGTGTCTGGAGAGGGGCTGAGATCCTGCCCTGCGGGGGCTCACCTAAGCGGGGCAGAGTCTCTCTCCACCGTCCTTACTTCTCCACCTACCCAAGATCTGGCTCCTTCCCACGACCATCTGGTCCTTCTTACAGGAAACAAGCCTTGCCCTTTTCTAGGACTTCCTGCAGTCCTCCAACTTTGTGTCCATCCCTTCGGACTCTACCACCCACATTTCCCTCTGCGACCCAGGTTTCCCACATTCTGCCAATTCAATCAGTCCTGCCTCCCACTCGCTCTCCAACTCCCTTCAACCATCTTCAGTCGTTGCTTCACACTGCCGCCACCTCCTCCCCAGAGGACTAGAGCTGCCACTTCCTTGCTGTGTGACCTTGGGCAAGTCACTTCACTTCTCTGTGCCTCTGTTACCTCATCTGTTAAATGGGGATTAAGGCTGGGAGCCCCTTGTGGGACCGGGACTGCTTCTAATCTAATAAACTTCTATCTACTTCGGTGCTTAGAACAGTGCTTGGCACATAGTAAGTGCTTAACAAATACCATCATTACTATTATTATTAGAATCAACTCTCCCTACCCCTGCACAATTCCTGAGCACCCTGGCTTTCTCAGTTTGACACCCCCTCTCTGCTGCCTCAGTTCCTGGTTCTGCTTCATAATAACAATAATGATGGCATTTGTTAAGCGCTTACTATGTGTAAAGCACTGTTCTAAGCGCTGGGGTAGATACAAGGACAAGGTAATCAGGTTGTCCCATGTGGGGCTCACAGTCTTAGTCCCCATTTTACGGATGAGGTAACTGAGGCACAGAGAAGTGGCTTGCCCAAGGTCACACAGCTAAGTGGCAGAGCTGGAATTCAAACCCATGACCTCTGACTCCCAAGCCTGCACTCTTTCCCTGTTGCGTCCCTTAATTCCCAGATTCCCTTAATTCCCTTCATTCCTAGATCCACCCCCTCCTTTCCACCCTTACACTATCACCTCCTTGGTCCAGGGACTGGTCATTCATTCATTCAGTCAGTCATATTTACTGAGCGCTTACTGCATGCAGAGCGCTATACTAACAGTAAACAGACACATTCCCTTCCTACACGAGCTCACAGTCTAGAGGGGGAGACAGACATTGATATAAACAAATAAATTACAGATATGTACAGAGGTGCTCTGAAGCTGGGAGAGAGGATGAATAAAGGGAGCAAGTCAGAGCGATGCAGAAGGGAGTAGGAGAAGAGGAAGGGAGGGCTTAGTCAGGGAAGAGCTCTTGGAGGAAATGTACCTTCAATAAGACTCTGAAGGTGGGGAGAGGAGTTGTATTTCAGGCATAACGAGGGAGGGCTTTCCAGGCCAGAGGCAGGACGTGGGCGAGAGATTGGTGGCGAGATAGACGGGATTGAGGTACAGTGAGAAGGTTAGCATTAGAGGAGCTAAGTGTGGGATGGGTTGTAAGAGAATAGCGAGGGGAGGTAGGAGGAGGCAAGCTGATTGAGTGCTTTAAAGCCGATGGTCAGGAGTTTTTATGTGATGGAGAGGTGGATGGGCATCCACTGGAGTTTCTTTAGGAGTGCAAAAACACGGTCTGAACGTTTTTGTAGGGAAATTATCCGGGTGAAGTATGGATTGGAGTGGGGAGAGACAGGAGGCAGGGAGGTCAGCAAGGAGGCTGATACGGCAATCAAGGATTAAGTGTTTGGATTAACACAGTAGCAGTTTGGATGGAGAGGAAAGGGTGGAATTTAGAGATGTTGGGAAGGTGGAACCCAGAGGATTTAGTGATGGGTTGGATATGTGGGTTGGATGAAAGAGAGAAGTCTAGGATAACACCAAGGTTTTAGGCTCGTGGTCATCTCTTGGCTGAATTTCTGGTCTCCATGCAACAAGTCTCTCCATTCTTCCGACTACCCTACATCTTAGCGTAGCCTGGATCATCTTAAAATGCTGTTCAGAATATGCATCAAGGAATACACTTCCTTGAAAACCTCCATCCATTATACATTTCTTCCTAGTTAAACAAAAACTCCTATTTGATTTGAAGCTTTCCTTCTTATCAATCTTCTCTCTTTCCTTCTTATCCCTTTCTTACCTCTTCTAACACAATTCCCCAACTTCCACTCTGTTTCTCCCAAGCTAACCTTCTAGCCGTAATTCATTCAAGCAGTCAAGTACATCAAGAGTATTTATTGAGTACTTACTCTGTGCAGAGCACTGTACTAAGAGGTTGGAAGAGTATAATAATGGAGTAACTTGACATGATCCACACCCTCAAGGAGCTTGCAGAGAGATGAGAATGAGGGACATTGAGTAGGCTCGGATACAGTGAGTGAGGGGCGAGGATATCTAAGGACTAGAGAGCTTTGAAGTTGATTGTGAGGAGTTTCTGCTTAATGCACAGAATAGGCACCCAGAGAAAGATTTTGTGGTCTGGGGAGACTTACAGAATGATGTTTTAGGAAACGGATCTGAGCAGCGACAGAGTAAAATGTGGACTGGAGAGGAGAGCGGCTGGAGGCCAGGAGGTCTGTGAGGAGGCTGATGCAGTAGTTGAACTGGAGGGTGCCAAGCGTCTGGACTGGCCTGGTGGCAGATTTGATGGGTTTCCTGCCTTTGACCCACAGTTCATGTCTTTCTTCCTGCGTGGAATTCCCTCCTCCCTCTTCAAAGACCCCCTAAAAAGTCACTTTTTCCTAGAGACATTCCCAGATACTTCTTGATTATGTCACTCCAGGAGGCAGCTTAGCAATCCCGAGCCTATCTCCCTAATAATTTATGTAATTGGCCTTTTTTGATTTTGACGGTGGTATTTATATTCTTTTCACATTTGCAATCTGTGCCTGTCTGTTTCCCTCTTTGGATTGTAAACTTCTAGGATCTCTAGGACAGGGATCATGTCTTCGATTTCTATTGCATTTTCCCAAGCACCTAATACGGGGGCCCGAACACGGATCGGTGTTCAATAACTGCCGCGGCTTCGGTTGCTGCTTCTGATGCTGTCGCTAAACTTGTTCCTTATCCCCCACCTACAGTCTCCCACACCCACACCCATTCAACTCATGTGTTCCAGGAGCTTGCAGATCACATAACCACCCCACCCCGGCCTCTGGGGTTAAACAGAGCTGACACATCAAGGGGGCTCTGAGCCCTGTCCCCTCTTAATAAAGCAGGGAAATGGGAAGGAGCACAGGCAGAGGCTCTGAAATTCCACATGCTACCTTCACTTGGCAGAAATTCCACCTCCCCATGACAGGCAACACTGCTTCCAGCCCCGGACTCTGCAGCAGAATTTAGTCCTTCAACACTAAAGGGTTGGCTTTTGGCCACCCTTTTCACCCCTTTAGAATCCTGTACCCATACCTAGCAGTTACAACTGCCATCTTCCTTCCCTTTCCTGCTTCACTGTCCTCCTTTCTGCCTTTTCCTTTCTTCTGGGAAAGTAACTTGGGAGTTGTTTCTTAAATCACAATCATTCGGCAGCGTCTGAAGGCCAGGGAGAAATCCCCAGAGGGCAGATTAGAGGTCTGAGGGCAGCTTGGATCACTCTGTCTACAGTAGGGACTGTATATGTTGCCAATTTGTACTTCCCAAGCGCTTAGTACAGTGCTCTGCACATAGTAAGCGCTCAATAAATACGATTGATGATGATGATGGAGAGAAGGTACAGCTTGAGGGCAGGGTCAAATTTTTTACAACTGGTGGGAGCCCTGAACTATGACGGGAGGAACCGTGTCGAGATTAGCAATTTAGCTTGTTGGTCACCTTTATGTCCCACATCATTCATTCATTCATTGAATCACATTTACTGAGCGCTCACTGTGTGCGAAGCACTGTACTAAGCGCTTGGGAGAGTACAATACAACAACAGACACATTCCCTGCCCACAATGAACTCACCACCCATCGTCTTTTGCTTTCCCCGTAATATCCTACTGTGAACCACCCATCTACGAATTTATCCAAACTTTCTTTAAACCACTGAGATTTTTGACCACCCAATTTCCTGTAGTAACAGACACCAGTCGTTTGGGACTTTGGGAGAATTTACGCAAATATCAGAAGTCTAGTTCTCCTGTTTCCTGTTCTTGAAGGGGATCAAGTCCCAGGGGTAGAGCAATGGACAGAGTAGTGATTTGCAAATCCCTTCAGAGGGCCTAGGTTGGCTTTGATTTGACTTAAATCCAGGAGGTTTTCCCAGGCTAATAATAACAACAATGACGATGATAATAATAATGGTGTTTAAGTGCTTAATAATAACGATGGCACTTGTTAAGCGCTTACTATGTGCCAAGCACTGTTCTAAGCGCCGGGGAGGTTACAAGGTGATCAGGTTGTCCCACGGGGGGCTCACACTCAATCCCCATTTTACAGATGAGGTAACTGAGGCTCAGAGAAGTGAAGTGACTTGCCTAAAGTCCCACAGCTGGCAAGCGGCGGAGCTGGGATTTGAACCCGTGACCTCTGACTCCAAAACCCAGGCTCTTTCCACTGAGCCACGCTGCTTCTCTACTATGTGCCTTCCCAGACTGAGCCCCTTCCTTCCTCTCCCCCTTGTCCCCATCTCCATCCCCCCCTTCTTACCTCCTTCCCTTCCCCACAGCACCTGTATATATGTTTGTACATATTTATTACTCTATTTATTTATTTTACTTGTACATATCTATTCTGTTTATTTTATTTTGTTAGTATGTTTGGTTTTGTTCTCTGTCTCCCCCTTTTAGACTGTGAGCCCACTGTTGGGTAGGGACTGTCTCTATATGTTGCCAATTTGTACTTCCCAAGCGCTCAGTACAGTGCTCTGCACACAGTAAACCCTCAAAAAATACGATTGATGATGATGATGTCAAGGAGGTGGATAACCCCAGGGGCCAAGCTTTTGAGTGGCCAGAGGGGCCTTAAAAATCTGACATGATCTCTAGAAGCTGCGCAGCCAGTAGCAGAGTTCAGCAGTGTGACAGCCCCTTCCCCACAGACCAGTGTGATTCCGTTTCAGCCCCAGTTGGGGTTTAAGTCTGAACTAGAGGATGGAGAGAGTTCCGATCCAGTCCAGGAAGTTTTGGGAAGCTCAATTTAGCTCTTGGCTCTGGTCTTCTAGGGAAATTTAGCACTGGTCATCGGTCTCCATTATTTTTCCTCTGTCAGCTGATGGAGCTCTCCAGACTCTTTCTCTCTCTCTTCCTTGATCTAGAGAAGGAGGCATGATGCTTCTTAAGAATAGTACTAGTGGTATTTGTTAAGTGCTTACTCTGTGCCAAGTGCTGGGGTAGATACAGTTCATCATCAATCATATTTATTGAGCGCTTACTGTGTGCAGAGCACTGTACTAAGTGCTTGGGAAGTACAAATTGGCAACATATAGAGACAGTCCCTACCCAACAGTGGGCACACAGTCTAAGAGGGGGAGACAAAACCAAACATACTAACAAAATAAAATAAACAGAATAGATATGTACAAGTAAAATAAATAGAGTAATAAATATGTACAAACATATATACATATATACAGGTGCTGTGGGGAAGGGAAGGAGGTAAGATGGGGGGGTGGAGAGGGGGACAAGGGGGAGAGGAAGGAAGGGGCTCAGTCTGGGAAGGCCTCCTGGAGGAGGTGAGCTCTCAATAGGGCCTTGAAGGGAGTTCAATCAGACTGAGACTAAGTCCCTGTCCCACATGGGGCTAACAGTCTATGGGGGTGACAGGACAGATATATAATCGTTATTTTACAAATGAAGAGATTGAGGCATAGAAGAGTTAAGTGATTTGCTCATAATAATAATAATAATAATGATGGCATTTATTAAGCACTTACTATGTGCAAAGCACTGTTCTAAGCGCTGGGGAGGTTACAAGGTGATCAGGTTGGCCCATGGGAGGCTCACAGTCTTCACCGCCATTTTACAGATGAGGGAACTGAGGCCCAGAGAAGTGAAGTGACCTGCCCAAAGTCACACAGCTGACAATTGGCGGAGCTGGGATTTGAACCCATGACCTCTGACTCCAAAGCCCGGGCTGTTTCCACCGAGCCATGCTGCTTCCCCTGATCATGATCAACACAGCAACCAGGACTAGCACCCATGTCTCTGGACTCCTGGTCCTGAGCTCTTTCCACTAGGCCACACTGAGCATCCCTGAGGCATCCCCATGGCACGGGTACCAGTGAGCATCCATGGTCAGTGATAGTGACCGAAACCCATCAGGGCATCAGCCTGGGTCATCCTGCCACCTGATCGCCTGCTGAAGACCCACCTGATTGACTGACTTGTTGTTTGAAGCCGGAGTAAGAACCGGCCCGGGAAGCTAGGAGCATCCAGGGCTGGGAGAAGCAGCTACATTTCACAGTGGCTAGCCAGAAGGGACATGGGCCCGAGACCTGGATTCTAATCCCGACTTCGCCACTCATCTGCCGTGACCTTGGGTAAGTCGCTTCACTTCTCTGTGCTTCGGTTACCGCATCTTAAAATGGGGATTAAGACCCACGTGGGACATGGAATGTCCAACCTGATTAGCTTGTATCTACCTTAGCACTCAGTACAGTGCCTGGTGCATACTGAGTGCTCAACAAATACCATTTTTTAAAAAAATTGTCAAAAGGCGTGGAAGCCGAGGGAAGATAAAAATTGCTCTTCCTTGGTTGAGCTTAGGATGGAACCCTTGGGTTGGTGCTGTTTTTTTGGTTTCACAATAATAATGGCGTTTATTAAGCGCTTACGATGTGCAAAGCACTGTTCTAAGCGCTGGGGAGGTTCCAAGGGCTCACAGTCTTAATCCCCATCTTCCAGATGAGGGAAGTGAGGCCCAGAGAAGTGAAGTGACTTGCCCACAGTCACACAGCTGACAAGTGGCAGAGGTGGGATTTGAACCCATGACCTCTGCCTCCAAAGCCTGCGCTCTTTGCCCTGAGCCACGCTGTTTCACGGGGCCCCAGGATCTCTAGGGAGGGGAAAGAGGAAAGCAGAGCAGTGGCTCACCGTTTTTCCTCTCCCTCACTGAATCAAGGGCTCCCCAGAAGGCAAGGGAAGGCAGTCCCCGTGAAGCGGCTGCAGTCTTCGGCTTGCAGCCAACGTGGTGTCCACTTAGAGAGGAGTCCAAAAGTCTCCGTGTCAAGAGCAGGCACCCATACGAGGCTGGCTGCCGGGTAAGGGAGACCTGCCCAAGCCCAAGGGCACCCAGCTGCCTTCCCTGCGGAAGAGGGAGGGAATGATGGGGCTCTTAACCCTTTAGCTCTAAGGGATCCACACACTGGCATTTGGGTTGCACTTGAGCAGTGGTGGGACAGAATCTGCCCAGATCCCAGGCAAAATGGAGAGGAAAATTCTCTTTGTAGATTTAGGAGCAGATAGGGAAGGGCAGTCAAACAGTCAAACACAGGGCTCTTGGCACTGAACCAAGTGCAAGAGCTGCTTAACCTACATGGATGGAGGGAGAGGGAGGGAGGGAGCGCACGCGCGAGAGAGAAAGAGCACATGCACTATTGGGGAAGGACAGAGAAGAGGTCAGGACACGATCCATCTGCTTTGTCTTCTTGATTGTCTCAAGATCCTTGGGCAAGAAACCAAGGAAGTTATGAATTAGATCCTGCAGTGAAGGGGAGGAAGCTGGAAGGAAGGAGCTGGACTGCAGTTGGCCACCATAAACTGGGATGGAGGGAGTCCTAGGGGCAGAGAAGGAAGACCTGACAGTCAGCAAAGCCCCAATCTGTCTTGAGGCCCTGCAGCCTCGTGACTGGCCATGCCCAACTCCCAGAGATGGCTTGAAACGCCTCACATAAGCAGAGCCCAACCCTTGTAACCCGTTGGCATCCACCTAGGTGGAGCCTGCTGCCTCCCCCAAAGTGGCTGCCACGATTGGTCTGTGCCTCCAACTGGAATGCCGAAAGCCAGAACCGTCTCATCCCAGTCTTGTGGAGCCACCTTCTTCCCAAACTCTTCAGAATTCCATAATGCCAGGCTCTCTAGACCAGTAGTCTTAGATCTTGGAAAAACTGTTTTTCCAGCTCTGAAAAACCTAGCCACCCGGGCAGGCAGGCTCTCTGTAGTTGTTTGGTCTTCCATCGGCACCCTGACACTAAAGTCCCAGGGCCAAGGGTGGCCTGGAAGTGGCACTGGCAGAGGAAGATGAGCCAAGCTCATGCCTTCTCTCTCTCTCTCAATCAATCAATCGTATTTATTGAGCGTTTACTGTGTGCAGAGCACTGTACTAAGGCCCAAGGGTTCGGGTTGGCATCCTGCCACAATCCTCAACAAGCATTTCATTCTTGAGTGCCCACTGGAAAGCCCAGCACAACTGAGGGACACACTAGAGTTTCAAAAGCTCAGAGACCACCTTAAAGCTCCCCCTCCCCGCAACTTTGCCGCCTGCTAGGTCTCCGGTTAAGCCTGGACCAGCAATTCTTCCTCTGGGACTCCTTGTCCACTGCTGACTTGGAGAAATCAAACTAAGCTCTAACTCCTCTTAAAAAAGAGATGTCCAAATCTTTATTCCTTTTCAGATACACACACAAACCCACGAGGGCACCCGGGGCTAGCGGGAGAAGCCCGGGGCAGGGAAGGGGACCGGTCCCATCTGGTGCCCCTGCAGAAATCAGAACACTCTGTGGCTCCAGTGATTTGTTTGAGTCAAAGGTAAGTTTTTATCTTCATATTTTGGTAGTTGGGTATAAATACCATGATTCTCTACAAAATGGGGGTTTGGGGGGGAGAGAGGGGGATGGGGCCTTGGAAGTCCAATCAAGCAGTCTAAGGTTGGAAGGAATGGGGAGTTGGGGTGGCTCCAGGGAGCTTGTTTCCGCTCCCCGCTGCACCTTCTCTTTACCGTGATTGCTTGTGGAAGCCGCAGGCCAGAGTGGCAAGAGAAGGGGACTGTTTTCCAACGGAATCTACAGGCAGGGATGTCAGCCGTCCATCTCGGAACTGAGGCGGGATCCGCGGACTGCTCACTTTCTCTCTAGGACCCCCATCTCTTATTGGCTTCGGAGCAGGGTCCCCGCGATTCGGAGGTGCAGCTTTGGGAATGCAGACGGGGAGGGTACGGACAAATCCCAGAAGGAGACGATCGGGGAAGAGGGCGGTAGCCAGGCTATTGCTCATTGGGGTTGGGGTTGGCATCTGGGTACTTAGTGAGGTCAAAGGTCAGGACCTTGCTGATGACGCAGTCCCCTTGCTGGAAGTGGAGAGAGGGGGATAAAAACCCAAAAAACCATGAGATTAAATTGGGAGTTAGAAGCCCTTGTTTCCCCAAGTATATGCCAATTTGTACTTCCCAAGCGCCTAGTACAGTGCTCTGCACATAGTAAGCGCTCAATAAATACGACTGATGATGATGAAGTATATCTAAAACTGCAGAGACCAGAGAAAAGCCAGCTGACTTGTTTCCTCCTGCCATCCTTTCTGAGAATGGGGTACGCACAGGATGGGAGTAGTGGGAGCAGGTAAAAGGATCTGGTAATACCAGGCACACTCACAGGTCTGCTCCAGCCTCATTCCTTTCCTCTTGTGTTTGGCTCTTCTCTCCCACGCCTCATCTCTCTCATCATCATCATCATCATCATCATCATCAATCGTATTTATTGAGCGCTTACTATGTGCAGAGCACTGTACTAAGCGCTTGGGAAGTGCAAATTGGCAACATATAGACACAGTCCCTACCCAACAGTGGGCTCACAGTCTAAAAGGGGGAGACAGAGAACAAAACCAAACATACTAACAAAATAAAATGATCTTTCCCCCTTTCGCTGTATCCTTTAGCCGGGCCTCGTTATGCTGGCTAAACCTCTGGGAAAGTAGGAGTGTTTCCGAAAGTGTGGAAAGTTGTCCTGCAGTCTGACTCATCCCAGGTAGGCACCTTCATTTCCCACTCCTTACCCTTCTGCTGCCTGTAATGTTCCCTTCTGGCCCCAGAAGGCCGGCCTGTGCCATTCCATCCCCGGGGAGCTGGGCTTTTTGGGTACCTCGGATATCAAGCCGGACGCCACGGACCCGCCCCGCCGCGCCTTACCTCTGGGTAAACCCCGATGAGGCTCTCTGCCTTGGTGTAGAACTCCTCCTTGAGCGAGATGACGATGGCCTGGAAGTTACAGGTCGACTGCTCTTTGATATAATTGGCGACCTGCAAAAAGGACCCAGCCAGGGACTTAGTGGAGTTTGGGCGAGACTGAAGTCCAGGGCTAAAGTCCATAGTGGCTGCAGCTCCTGAAACTCAAGGAATGGGCTCCACTTGAATCTCTCTTGACCACTCAGGGACGAAAAGGGGCTGAAGAAGCCCAGCCTTGTCCCATCCGCCTCACCCTCCTCCCTGCTCTCTTCTGGCTAGAGGGCTAGTAGTAACGGTGTTAAGTGCTTGTAGTGTACTGTACTAAGTTCTGGGAAATTAGAGGTCATGGGTTCAAATCCCAGCTCCGCCACTTGTCTGCTGTGTAACTCTGGGCAAGTCACTTCACTTCTCTGGGCCTCAGTTACCCCATCTGTAAAATGAGGATGAAGACTGTGAGCCCCCCGTGGGACAACCTGATCACCTTGTATCTATCCCAGCGCTCAGAACAGTGGCCAGCACATAGTAAGCATTTAACAAATGTCATTATTATTATTATTATTATTAGACACAGTCCCTGTCTCTCAGGGGCCTCACCAGCTAAGAGCACAGTGAGGAAGGGCTCCCCCAATTGCATTTTCTACCAGAAGCTGCTTTTCCTACCCCCTAAGTTCTCCACACTCACCTTCCCAATGTTGGTGTTGTCCAGGGCTGCGTCAATCTCATCCAGGACAAAGAAGGGGGCCGGTTTGTA
Organism: Tachyglossus aculeatus; assembly: GCF_015852505.1. Taxonomy (NCBI): domain Eukaryota; kingdom Metazoa; phylum Chordata; class Mammalia; order Monotremata; family Tachyglossidae; genus Tachyglossus; species Tachyglossus aculeatus. Next base: position 36,698,090 of record NC_052071.1, read on the forward strand.
GCTGGGAAAGAGAGAGTTGGTGAACCAAGTCATCATCAATCGCATTTATTGAGCGCTTACTATGTGCAGAGCACTGTACTAAGCGCTTGGGAAGTACAAATTGGCAACATATAGAGACAGTCCCTACCCAACAGTGGGCTTACAGTCTAAAAGGGGACTTTTAGGGGACTGGTCGCTTTCCAGCAGCGACCCCGGGTAAGCACTGAGGAAGCCAGGCAGGGTAGGTACCACCCCATAGCGCCCTTCGTTCCAGGACAGAGCCGTCCTCTCCGTTCACTCCACCTTCCCTTCCCACCAGGATCCAGACCTGGAGGTCCCGAAGGGATGGCTAAATTACCTCAACTGGCACACCACATCCTGGGAAACTGGTCCCACTGTGCAGGAGAAGGGGCTCCTGAGTTCCCCCAAAACACACGGCAAAGTCTGCGGTTCTGTGCTCTCGCAAATGACCTCTACCTACTATTGCCCCTCTGCCAACAAGACTGGCACTCCTTTCCATGTCAGTCAGTACCTCCCACGGCTGCCCACGGGATGAATGTCCATTACCTGTGGATGGCAAAGAGCAGGGCCAGGGCAGCCACTGTCTTCTCTCCTCCGGACAGATTGTCCATGGGCCGGAAACGCTTGCCAGGGGCGACGCAGTTATAGTTGATGCCATCCAGGTAGGGCTCCTCTGGATTCTCAGGGCCAAGGAATGCCTGGCCGGGACAGGAGAGCAGGGTCAGGGATGTCACGGCTCTGATGGGGCGCGGATCGGAGATACGATGGGACAGAAGAGAAGAGGCGGGACCCGGCTGAAGTATGTACGGTCGTTGGGCCGCTCCCCACCTGGGCACTGCTGTTGCGTGACAGGGCCTTGTAGATCTCGTCAATGTTGGTAGCCACGGACTCGAAGCAGGCGTTGAAGCGATCGAAGCGTTCCTTTTTGATCTGCTCAAATGCCTGTTTGGCCTTCTTGGCCCGTTTCCGGGCAGCCTCAAATTCTGCCAGGAGGACACGGGTCAGATTCCGGTTTCTGTGTCCGCTCTATGACACCCTCCCCTCCGAGGCGGAAAAGGGGCTCTTGTTGGCAGAGGCCCGGAAAGGAGAAAAAAAAGTTGACCCACGGTGCGCCGGGAGCCCTGGGCCCCAGGCCAACACGGTTAGGGAAGATGGGCTTGTCCTAGGCGGGGAAAACACCACCAGGGCCGATTCGTGCAACCCAGTTAGATGCTGGAGAGCCCCACACCCTCCTCCCCGCCCCGGAACCGTGTTACCGACTTCTCCCTGGAATTCCCGGTCTCATGGTCTGGCGGGACTGGGCTCTCACCATCTGAAGTCTCCTGAAACTTGTCCCGGACGCTCTCCAGCTTCTCCATGGCCTTCATGTTGGGGGCAGCGATGCGCTGCAGCACGCTCTGCTGCTCATTCAGCTTCTGCTGCAGCGTGTTCATCTCCTGCTTGATCTCGTCCTCCGCCTGGGCATCCTGCAACCGCCAGCCTCGTCAACAGTCTGTCCTGGACCTTGGCAGCCAGGACCCTGCCAGTGCAGGCCCTGACGTCCTCCCCTGGGCCCCCTTCCCTGCCACAGTCAAGCCCCACCTGCTCCTGCCAAAAGGGGCTGTGCTTTAGAAAAGCTGTAGCTTTCGCCTTATTGCCAATGCCACCCCTTGATAATTACAGACTGATGTGGCTTCCCACCTCCCAGGCTCCCTTCCCTCCTGCCCTACTTTGTGAGCAACCTGGGCTTGCACAATGGTAGGCTGGGTCTTTCCGAGAGCGCTCACTCCCTGACCGGCCCTAGTCGCTCCTCCGGGAACTTCTGGAGTTCACTGCTGATCCGGCCTGACAGCTGTTGTCTGCTGTTGGCTAGCTTCCCCCCCCAGCCAGTGCCTTACAGTTAGGAATTCTTCCCCAAGGACTCTATGCTGAGGAATAGCGAAAAGTCAGAAGGAGATAAGTTCTCCTCAACCCCACCAGACACCTCCAGTGTTGGAAAACCAACTGATCCCCTTGAGGAATTTCGCCAATCCCATTTTAGATCAGGAGTGTGTGATCTTCTGGAAGGAGCTGGACTCTGATCTGGAGTGGGAGGGGAAAAGGGCAACAGCCGAGGGCTTGTTTCTCCTCTCCCAGAGAGAGGCGAGGGAGCCGAGAAACAGGGAACACACCAAAATGCAGCTCGGCAGGAAGTTGGCCTCTGCTTCACTCTCGAGTTTGTCCCTCTCTCCCAGTATCAATGTAGGTACTTCTGCTTACACTCCTCACTATTTCGAGGAAATAGAAGTCTAGCAACTTTCTGTTGGCCGGCGAACCTGCCGGGCCCCTGCATAGTGGCGGATGCGTCACCCTCATAAGCCTTCTGGACTTCAGGCCGGGGCAAGAGGATGGCCCTCTGAGCCTGAGGCCCGATGCAGAGGCTGACCCTGAAGCACCCAGACCCCGGAGTCACCTCACCTTCAGGTCCTCGCACAAGTCACTGTAATCGATCTCTATGAGCGCCTCGCGGGCATAGATGTTAGAAGTTCTCTGGGAGCCGCTCACAGACTCATCCCCCTGGGAACCGCCCTAGGAGAGTGAGAAAGGAAGAGGTACAGTTCGCACACTTGGCACCGAGGACCCGGCACAGGGATGAAGAAAAAGCTGACAAGGGGAGCAGGGGAAGGAAGGTGGAGGGTCTGCTTTCCCCAGACCAATCTATCCTATTTATTGAGGGTGCTTACTGTGCACAAAGAAAATAATAATAATTGTGGTGTTTGTTAAGTGCTCACTCTGTGCCAGGTACTGTTACTAAGTGCTGGGGTGGATTCAAGCAAATGATAATAATGATGGTATTTGTTAAGCGCTTACGGCCAAGCACTGTTCTAACACTGGGCACAAATGACGTTGGACACAGTCCCTGTCCCATGTGGGGCTCACAGTCTCATCCCCATTTTACAGATGAGGTAACTGAGGCCCAGAGAAGTGATGCGACTTGCCCAAGGTCACACAGCAGACACGTGGCAGAGCTAGGATTAGAACCCATATCCTTCTGACTCTCAGTCCCGTGCTCTAACCTTTAAGCCATGCTGCTTCTCTATGTATATATGTCTGTACGTATTTATTACTCTATTTATTTTACTTGTACATATCTATTGTATTTATTTTATTTTGTTAATATGTTTTGTTTTGTTCTCTGTCTCCCCCTTCTAGACTGTGAGCCCACTGTTGGGTAGAGACTGTCTCTATATGTTGCCAACTTGTACTTCCCAAGCGCTCAGTACAGTGCTCTGCACACAGTAAGTGCTCAATAAATACGATTGATTGATGGGATTGATGGGAGAATGCAATATAATAGAGTTGGTGGACACATTCCCTGCCCACAACAGTCTAGAGGGGGACATAGACATTAATATCTATTACAGATACGTATGTTGTGGGGTTAAGGGAGAGGTGGAAAAAAAGGAGCAAATCCAAGTACAAGGGCAATACAGAAGGGACTCGGAGAAAAGGAAATGAGGGCTTAGCCAGGGAAGGCCTCTCGGACGAGAGAAGCAGTGTGGCTTAGTGGAAAGAGCCCCAGTTTGGGAGTCAGAGGTCATGGGTTCTTATCCCGGCTCTGCCACCTATCAGCTGGGTGACTTTGGGCAAGTCACTTCACTTCTCTGGGCCTCAGTCACCTCATCTGGAAAATGGGGATGAAGACTGTGAGCCCCACGTGGGACAACCTGATTAGCCTGTATCAAACCCAGTGCTTAGAACAGTGCTTGGCACATAGTAAACACTTAAATACCATCTCATCATTATTATTATAAGGTTTCAAAAGTGGTGAGAGTAGTTGTCGGATAGGAAGAGGGAGGGTGTTTCAGGCCAGTGGCAGGATGTGGGCCAGAGGTCGGGGGCGAGACGACAGACAAGGTACAGTGAGTAGGTAGGCGTTAGAGGAGTGAAGTGTGTGGGCTGGGTTGTAGTGGGAAAGAAAGCAGTGAAGGAAGGCAGGAGGGGGCAAGGTGACAAGCTTGTTTAGCAGCAGGCTTCATCTGAACAGTGCTTTGCACATAGTAAGTGCTTAATAAATGCCATCATTATTATTATTATCTGGACATGGACTTGGCTGGCCTGGCCCCCCACCAACCCCAGGCTTCCCCTCTGCCCCTTCAACTACTGAGTTTGAGGCCTGGGAAAAGTCTTTCAGCTACAGCCCACCTCTTGGGGTGGAGAAGAGTAGCTGCAGAGACCAGTCACCTAAATTTACTACCCGCTGTCAAGCAGGAGGTAAAGAATCACCAGGGCCCACAACAGCAGCAGAAAAGAGAACGGGCAAGAAGAGTGCAAGGCCAGGACCTGAAAAGAACAGCCCATGGCAGAGAAAAAGAACTCCAAGACTCAATAATAACAGTGATATTTAAGTGCTTTAAGCCCTGGGGTAGATACAAGATAATTGCATTGGACACAATCCCTGCCCCACATGGGGTGCACAGTCTTAATTCCCACTTTACAGATGAGACAACTGAAGCACAGAGAAGTTAAATGCCATGCCCAAGGTCACACAGCAGACAAGTGGTGGAGGCAGGATTAGAACCCAGGTCCTCTGACAGGCCTGTGCTCTTTCCACTCAGCCAAGCCGCTTCATCGCTTGCCCGACAACCAGCGAGGCAGCCCAGGCTCACCTCTTCCTGGCTAATGTCATCCATGGTGCCCTTGGACAAGGGCAGTTTGATGTCCTGCATCTTGCAGGCCTGCAGGAGGTTGTGCCGGTCACTGCGCTTCTGCTCCAGCTTCGTCTCGATGGCCGTCACCTCCTTCTGCAGGTGGGTCATTTCCCTGGAAGCACAGGGGCAGGTTTATTTTTCGAGGGGCGGGGGGGAGATGGGGACTAGAACTGGAATCCTCCCCAGTTCCGCAGGGAGGAACGGGAGGCGTGATCTGGCCCCAGGGGCAGAAATCAAATCCAGGCCGGTTCCTGACGAGCTAACAGGCCCTCACTCACTTGTTGGCCCCTCCCAGCTTCTTACGGATCTCTTCCATCTCATGGTTCTTGTCGTTCACCTCGGACTTCTTGGCCAGGTGCTGGTTCTTGAGATCCTGAAGCTGCGCCATCGTCTCGTCGATGATCTTCATGTGTCGCTGCTCCTCCTGGATCCAGAAGGGAGCGGGGGATAGTGAGTGCCATCTACCCTCTCCCCACCCCCCCAATATGGTCAATGCTCACATCCACTCTTTTCTTCGACCTGGGCTAGCATCCTCTTCCACCCAGAAAATCCCATCCACTTGCAGTCCCTCTCCCCTGCCTCACAGTCTTACTCCTCCGTATTCAGGTCCCTCTCCTGGAACTTTTGGCACTCCCCCACCGCCCCCCAGCTCTATCCCCTCAGTATCTGAGGACCTCTAAACGCCTGCCCTGAACGAGGCACTCTGCAACCAGCATCCTCCTCATTCCTCTCCTTCTCCCAGACCCTGCCCCGACTGTACCTTCTTGAGCTTCTCAATTTCATTTTCATCCTTCTTCACTGTCTGTTCCCACATGTGAACCTTCTCCTGATCCTCCTTCAGCTGGTTCTTCTCAAAGTCTAGCTGGATCCCTAGTCGGGTCTTCTGGTTCTCAAATTCCAAGCTATTGAAAGGGGGCCAAGTTGTGGGCTGAGACCAGGCCCTGCCCACGTGCCAGTCTTCAAGGTTCCCCAAACAGTCCCAGGAGTGGGGTGGGGGGCGGGCGTGGACGTGTAAGGGGGATCTGTTTCGAAGTCTGGTGAGCTGTGAGCAGTTATTCCTGTCTCAGACCTGGCCCTACTCATTCCCAGCTCCGAAAACTGATTTCTGAGATGTACTCTTCGGCAATTCTATGAGCCAAGTTTGAGTTAATGCACAGTTTGTGACTACGAAACTGCCCTCCTCTGCCCGCAGCCCGGAGCTCTCAGCAACTCAACCCACTCCCTACCAGTGATATAGGGTAGCTTAGCTGGCCCCACAATTCCCCAGCCATCTACCATTCTCCCTTCCTCTTGCAAACGTGAGCAAAGCTGGCATTTGTCTGGGCAAGAACAGAACCCTGTGAATATCCTGGACACCCCCAAAAGAGGACCCCCATCCTAGACTTGGCCCTGCACAACAGCCAATCTAGGTGCAGGGCAAGTTTCCGGACAACGGGAGGAGATTCTCTGGAGCCGTCCATCACCTACCGCTTCTTGGCGATCTCATTCTGCCGCTTCACCTTCTCCTCTTCGAATTCCCGGATGTTGCGGACACCGATCTCCCGGCAGAACTCTTCGAACACTTCATCCTCCACCTGGAAGGAGGCCCACTCCTGTCAGAGCTCTGCCCGGGACCCAGTCCCCCACAGCGGCCTCCCACCTCACGGTGCCAGGCCTTCCATCCCGTACCTGGTTCATCTTCTCTTTCAGGTCCTTCATCTCCCGCTCCCGGCTCTGAATGATCCTCTTGATGTCATTGATGCGGGGCCCGAAGTTGGCGAGCTCGCTTTCCAACTTGGACTTCTCCTGTGGGGAGGCAGGAGGAGGGTGAGGGAAAGTAGGGGAGGGGTCCGGCCTTGTGCCTGGGATGCCACCCGGGTGGGCAGGGGTGTATTTGGGCCAGAGAGCAAGGCCCAGCCTAGAGGGTTGACAAAGGCAGGTGTGGCAGTGGGGGATTCTATGCCGCTGTCCACTCTTGGGAATGGGGCCCAATATCCTGCTCAGGGCATCTCTGCCTGTGACCATCTAAAGGAGGCCCCATATAGGATGTGCACACATAGCAACGGGCAACCGAGGGGAGGGAACAGGTGACGACTCATTATCCCTAGGGCAGGCTTGCTCAGAGGTGGAGGGGAAGGCTGCCGTCATGTTTCGGGCGAAGGGAAGGGGGGAGAAAAGGGGACATCCTAGCTTCCGGGTAAATCCTCACTCCACCTGAAGGTTGAGAGCAAGGTGCCGAGTCTTGGTCTGCTCCAGGTCGCTCTGTGAGTACTTGAGTCGCATCTGCAGCCCGTGGGCTTGGGACTGGACTTGCCGCAGCTCGGCTTCCTTCCGCTTCGCCTTCATTTGCTCCTGAGATGGAAGAGGCCCAGATCTGTGGGTAGGGTAGGGTGGGGAGCGCCAGAGACCCCGGCTTCCCAACCATCTCCCACTGCGCTGCGCTCTCCCCTAGGACTGACCTTCAGCTCCTCTGTCAGCCGCTCCTTCTTCTCCTTCAGCTTGTCCACCGCCTTCTCATCCCACCGCCGTGCCTTGGCTTTCAGGTCACTGGCCCCGCCTGAGATCACCCCTGACTTCTGGAACAGGGTCCCATCTAGGGCCACTGTCTACACCCAGACAGGGAGGAAAAAAACGCACGTGAGACCAGACGGCCTGAGGAACTGGGCCGACCCCTGCCGCCCGGCCCACCCCCCCACCGGGGTCACCCGCAGTGTCAGTGACACTGGCCTTGTGTCGCTGATGGCCCCCAAAGGCGATGCGGCGGGCATCCTCCACGTTGTCGCAGACCAAGGCGTTGCCACAGGCATACTGCAGGGCCTTCTTGATGTGGGGCGGCTCGTAACGAATCACATCGATCACCAGCTTGGCACCCTTCAGCTCCCGTAGCTTTTCATCGGTGGGCTTCACCTGGAGGTCAAGAGAGAGGACGTCTGTTGGCAGAGGCCCTCCCTGGGGGCACTGATAAACTTATCCGATGCCACCAACCTGTGTTCCGAGTGACCCCGCAGCACAAGCTTCCCCCCCTTCAGCCCGAATGGCCCCGCAGGGTCGCCTCACCTCCAGGTAGTCGAGGGGCAGGAAGGTTTCGGGCTCCCCGCGCTGTTCCTTGATATACTGAATGCAGTCCCGGCCTGTCTTCTCCGAGTCCACAATGATGGCATCCATGTTCTTGCCCAGCACTTTGGTCACGGCAATCTGGTACTTCTTCTGGGTAGGCTGGCACAGATCGATGAGGCGCCCGTACTGTCGGAGGGGTGGGAAGAAGACGGAGTTTGAGGCTTTACTAAACGCTTGGGAGAGAGCCACAGGGTTGGTAAGCACAGTCCCTCACCACAAGGAGCTTACAATCTACTGGGAGACACAGACAATAAAATAAATTACAAATAGGGGCAGCAAGAAGATAAGCACTACTGACTGACTGAAAACATAATCCCTACAGCTAAACAAGAGACACTACCTGAAGAGTGTTGTCTGGCTGTTATTTGAGTCTGGTATGGATCCGCCTGGACCCATTTGGTCTGCGTTGGAATCAGGCTTCCCGGGATTTTCTAGGGGGCTTTGGAAACTACTGACACTGGCCCATGCAAATGTAGAGATAGGGGAGGGCTAGGCTAATCCCGGAGTGACTCCAGCTGTTAAGACTCTAGGGAGATTTTCATTTTTTCACGGTGTTTGTTAAGTGCTTACTACATGCCAGGCCCTGTACTAAACTCTAGGTAGATATCCACAAGATAGATATCATCATTACTTGTATTTATTGATTGCTTACTGTGTGCAGAGCACTGTACTAAGCACTTGGGAAGTACAAGTTGGCAACATATCTCGAGAAGCAGCGTGGCTCAGTGGAAAGAGCCGGGCTTTGGAGTCAGGGGTCATGAGTTCAAATCCCAGCTCTGCCAACTGTCAGCTGTGTGACTGGGCAGGTCATTTAACTTCTCTGTGCCTCAGTTACCTCATCTGTAAAATGGGGATTAAGACTGTGAACCCCCTGTGGGACAACCTGATTACCCTGTAACCTCCCCCAGCGCTTAGAACAGTGCTTTGCACATAGTAAGCGCTTAATAAATGCCATTATTATTATTATTATTATATCAGGTGGGACACAGTCCCTGTCATTCATTCAATCGTATTTATTGAGCGCTTACTGTATGCAGAGCACTGTACTAAGCGCTAAGGAAGTACAAGTTGGCAACATATAGAGACGGTCCCTACCCAACAGTGGGCTCACAGTCTAGAAGACTAGACTAGAGTCCTACTTGGGGCTCCCAGTCTTAATCCCCAGATGAGGTAACTGAGGCACAGTGAAGGTAAGTGACTTGCTCACAGTCAGAAAGCAGAGAAGTGGCGGAGCTGGCACTGGGGTAGGTTCGGAGCCTCCCCTTGGGGGGCTGGTTCCGGGGTCCTGAGCCAAGCTGTTTGGTTGGGAGAAGCCAACGGGACTAATTCCCGGGGTTGGAGTCCCGCTGGGGACAGTCCGGATGAGTCTTGACCTGCTCTCATGAGCGTAGGATAGACTCTAGGCAGCAGTGGGCCGAAAGATGAGCGGCCAGCAGTTGGGTTCGCCGTTCCTGGCTCCCCGTGACGACCAACAACCCAGCCAGCCGTAGCGAGATGAGTTATGCAGACGTGACCTATGGTGGCCAATGAAAAACGTTACTGGCCCCCCAAAGGCAGAGGCCTCTTAAGAGACAATGCCACGTCACCATCTATTCTGGCAAGGGTGGGCCCTCAGAGGCCCGGCCCTGCGGCCGAGCCAGCGGCCACCACCCGACCATCACGTACCACGGAGCCAGGGTAGAGGCGCTTGATGCTCTCCATGATCTCGGCTTTGCGCTGCTGCCGGCTGCTTTCCTGCCGGTCGATGCGGGCATCCCCCAGCTGCTCCATCACCTGGTTCAGCTCCTTGTTGATCTCATCGATGCGCCGCTTGGCCAGCTCCACCTCTTCGGTCAGTTCCCCCTCCAGCTTCTTCTGTTCCTCCAGGGACTGCCTGGAGAGAGAGAGATGGAGAAGGGAAGGGAAGGGAGCGCGAGCACACATGCAGCCAGTCACATAATGCTCCCAGGGGGTCCAGGCTATAAGCACGTCGTGGGCAGGGAATGCGTGTGTTCACTGTTGTATCGTACTCTCTTTCCCAAGCATTTCGGACAGTGCTCTGCACACAGGAAGTGATCGATAAATACGACTGACAAGGCGTGGGGGTGATGGTGGGGCAGAAGACAGGTCGGAGACAACAAGTCCTTGGTCGGGGCACTGTCTAGTCTACACTCAGGATGGGGAGGGGGGGGAGAGTGGGAGCGGGGCAAAGATCCTCAAATCGGCTGCAGAGGATGACCAAGGAGTGGGCCTCGCGTACTTGCTGGTAGCGATGTATTCCTCCAACTTCTCAATTCTCTTCTGGTTCTCCTCGATCTCCCGCAGTTTCTGTTTGATCTTGGCCTTTGGGACGCAAATGGGCAGACTGTGAGCCCACTGCCGGGTAGGGACTGCCTCTATATGTTGCCAACTTGTACTTCCCAAGTGTGCTCTGCACACGGTAAGCGCTCAATAAATACGATTGATTGACTGAAATGGAAACTTGTAGGTTGTGGGGAGCAGCCAGGAAGTTTCTGGCAACCAAGACTAGAAGCCAAGAGAGCTCCTTCTGCCCCAGCCCATTACCCCCTCCCTAACAGAGCTAGTCTGGGCTGGTGCCCTGGGGGAAGAATGGGGGGTGGCGGCGGCGGCTAAGGATCTGAAATCGCTAAACCCTCCTGGGGAAACTGGGCTATTTCCCCTTTACCCCATTCAGTCCCTGAATTTTACTAAAACACAGTTCTGTCCTCTCGCCCCTTGCCCCCAGGAAGGCTCTTTCCTGCACCGTCCTAAAGCCATCCAAGGCCAGAGGTCCCTCCTTCCACCACAGCCAGCCAGAGTCCTAGCTCTTTTGCCAACTTCATTCATTCATTCAATCGTATTTATTGAGCGCTTACTGCTTGCAGAGCCCTGTACTAAGCGCTTGGGAAGTACAAGCTGGCAACATATAGAACTTCCTGGCCGCCACCGGCTGTGAACAGGTAGAGCCGGCCCAGAGTAATCCCGGCCCAGGGCCCCGCTCACCTCCGTCTCCACTTTCTTCCTCTCTTCCAGATCTAAGCGGTCTTGGTCAGCCTTTTGATCCCGGTTGAACTTCTCCAGTTCCTGGGCAAGAGTGGCTGCCCTCTTGCTGGCCTCTTCTTTCAGTCGGTGGTATTTCTTCACCTGGTGAGGGAAAGCACATAGCCAGCTCGTCAGCTCGGAACCCTCCTCACGGTCCGGGCAGCGGGCCGGAGATGGTGATGCCCACCCGACTCCCGCCTTGTGACCAGCAACACCACCAGTCCCACTACACCCGAGTGAGGAGAGGCCCCCACATTATCTTCCCCAGGTCCCCCCACCCCGTTTTCCAGGAAGCTAGAAATCAATTTTGGCCTCGGCGGCTTGGCACGTGACAGATCCCGTCAATAACCTGATTTTCTTCTAGCGTCAGGTCCCGCCCCTGACTCTGGCTCTCCTCTTCCATCCGCTCTTCAAACTCTTGGCGGGCCTTCTCTACTGACAGCATTTCCTTTTCTAGCTCGTCCATGTCTCCCTTGCGCTTTTTGTACTGCTTTTGGGCGTTCTGCAGCGACTTCTTGGCTGCCTCCAGCTTCTTGATTTTGTGCGAGGTGTTCTCCTTCGCCTTGATGTATTGCGGTCGCTTCTGGTTCAGCTCGGAGTCTTTCTCCCTTTAGGGGAGAGAGAGGAAATCCGGTTATGGGAAGTGCTTGAAGGGGCTTGCCCCCTCCTCACCCCTCCAACGGCCAAGAGGGGAGAGGCTTATTCAGATCTTTGTGAGGGGAAATGAGGAAGAAAGTGGCCCTCAGCTCTAGGGATAAAAAGCCCTTTCTAGAAATGGGTCTCATCTCCCTTCCTAAACCCTTTCCTATCCCTGTTGGCCAAACAACCCCTCCCCGTCCTTCCTCTTCCACACGCTTGCAACCTTGGGGTCATCTGGGCCTCCTTAATCTGTCTTTTAGAGGTACCACTTTTTCCAGTAATACATCACAGAGCCACTCCTTTGTTTTGCCACCTTAAGTCCACTAGCCTCGCACAAGTCCTCGACATTTCCCAGCTGGACTGTCGTAACTGTACCCTAATCTTCCTGCCTCGCCCCCTCGGCTTCTCACTTACAGCAGCCCAAGTCGTTTCTCTTCCCTCTTCAGAAGACTCCGATGGCTCCCCATTGCCTCAAGCTGTAAAACTACTGCGAGCCCCATGTGGGATTAGGACTTTTAGACTGTGAGCCCACTCTTTTAGACTGTGAGCCCACTGTTGGGTAGGGACTGTCTCTATATGTTGCCAATTTGTACTTCCCAAGCGCTTAGTACAGTGCTCTGCACATAGTAAGCGCTCAATAAATACGATTGATGATGATGATTAGGACTACGTCCGATTTGATTACCTTGTTTCTACCCTAGGACTCAGAACAGTCCGTGATTCATACTGAGCTCTTAAAAACACAATAATAATAATAATGGTAAATACTAAGACTTCTGACCATTGGCCTCTAGTCTCTCCATCGGCAAGCTGCCCTCTTCCTCTTCCGCACGGGCTCTCCATGCCTTCCAGGCAAATGTCCTAACCATCCCTCACTCTCAATCCTTCCGTTTCTGACCCCTCACGTTGTTCTCCTTAGCAGCACTGCCCTGCCTTCTCAACTTTCCCGAATCACTTTCCCCTCCCCAAACCGTAAATCGTTCCCTCATTAATTTCTCCGCTCTGCCATGCCCTCAACCACTTCAACGCTCATGAACCAGCTCACGGGCTGATCTGTTGTTATTTGATTCACTTTTAACTATTGGATATCTGTCACCTCATTGCTGCTCGGCTTCCCCCATTAACCTGTAAGCTTCTGGCAGCAGGGACTGGGTATTCTACGGCTTCTGAAAATTTCCTACAGTCGGCACACAGCCACTCAAACACTTTTGAGCATTATCATCATCATGAGTGGTACTTAATACGACAGTTTGCAGGATGGAAAGCACTGCACTAAGCGGTTAGGAGAGCAGAGTTGGTAAAACCGTTCCCTGACCATAACGAGCTTACAGTCTACAGGGTGAGATCGATATTAATATAAACAATTTATAATATATATGGTGGTGATGATACTGAAAAAAGAAAAGGCCTTCTCTGCCGCCCAACTGCCTGAATACCTTACAGGAGCCTAGTCTCCTCAGAGGCCTTTAACACTGGTCCCCAAAAGGATGAAGAGGGCAAGGCAAACCACCTGCTGCGGACAAATGAGGGTCAGAAATGACCTTGGCTAGAGGAGAGGGTGAGAGAAGAGTGAGGGCACCAAGTTACCACGCTGTTGGGGTTCAGAAGGGCCTGCCTCCAGCCTGACTCTATGACCTTTCCTGTACATATACAGCACCTGTATATATGTTTGTACATATTTATTACTCTATTTATTTATTCTACTTGTACATATCTAGTCTATTTATTTTATTTTGTTAGTATGTTTGGTTTTGTTCTCTGTCTCCCCCTTTTAGACTGTGAGCCCACTGTTGGATAGGGACTGTCTCTATATGTTGCCAACTTGTACTTCTCAAGCGCTTAGTACAGTGCTCTGCACACAGTAAGCGCTCAATAAATATGATTGATTGATTGATTCTGCAGGATCCTACAGCCTCTTTTCTCCTCTTCCCCCATCAGCTTAAACTCTTGCGCCTGGGTTCCCCCTCAGCTGAAAACTTCAGCGAACCCCAACTTGAACTCTTCACTCTCCCTAAAGTCATCCCTTCATCCCCTCCGCACACTGGACTTCTTTAAGCTGTGGCTCAAGCACCAATACCAGAATTGCTCTCCCGCTTATGCTTTGCCAAGCCACGTCCCTCCCCTTCTCCTTTAGGAAGGTTTTCCTGACTTCATCCCTGTTGCTCTGCTCACCCCACCCATCACAACTCTCCCAGCCCTCGGCCACATCGCTCTCCATCAGTATAAAGATTTCAAGCTGCAAATCTGTAGTCCCCCACATTAGACAAAGCTCGCAAGGGTACAGAACTTGTTTAAAATTTTGCTTTCTACTTCCCTCAGCCCTCAGAGCAGAGCATTGCCCAAAGATGGGCTTCAAAGAGGTACCCTGGAGGCTTCATCCAGGATCGGCGCTGTGTGGAGGAGACAGGGAGGCAGTGGGCATCTAGCAGGGGGGAAAAGCATTACCTAAGTGTCCCTCAGGAAACTGTCATCATTTTCTCACAGGAACTGGGCCCAGTTTAATAATAATAATAATAGCATTTGTTAAATGCTTACTTTGTGCCAAGCACTGTCCTAAATATAAGCAAATCGGGCTGGACACAGTCCCAGCCCCACATGGGGCTCAGTTTTCATCCCCATCTTACAGATAAGGGAACTGAGGCACAGAAGTGAAGTTACTTGCCCAAGGTCACACAGCAGACAAGTGGCGGAGTGGGGATTAGAACCCAGGTCCTTCTTACTCCCAGGCCTGTGCTCGATCCACTAGGCCATGCTGCTTAACCTCCTTCCTCTCCCCCTCGTCCCCCTCTCCATCCCCCCCCGTCTTACCTCCTTCCCTTCCCCACAGCACCTGTATATATGTATATATGTTTGTACATATTTACTACTGTTTATTTATTTTACTTGTACTTCTCTATTGTATTTATTTTATTTTGTTAATATGTTTGTTCTCCGTCTCCCCCTTCTAGACTGTGAGCCCACTGTTGGGTAGGGACTGTCTCTATATGTTGCCAACTTGTCCTTCCCAAGCGCTCAGTACAGTGCTCTGCACACAGTAAGCGCTCAATAAATACAATTGATTGATTGATTAACCCTTTTACAAAACAGCTCGTTGGAGAAAGACACCCCCTCCTTCGCCACACACCCTTCAATCTTCCTGCAGCGCTCAATAAATACGCTTGATTGACTGATTGATCTAAAATGATGTCTTTTCATTCAATCGTATTTATTGAGCGCTTACTGTGTGCGGAGCGCTGTACTAAGTGCTTGGGAAGTACAAGTTGGCCACATATGTCTTCTCATCAGGCTGGACGTCGCCAGCCCCAGCCTCCACCCCCGGCTATTCCCCTCCAGCTCTGAGAAGCAGGGGAGAAGCCTGGCTGCCCTGGCCAGCCCCCTCACTTGATCTCCTTCTCGATCTGCTGTTGCTCCCGCATCATCTTGCCCAGTTCCTTCTTCTTGTCCTTCAGCTCGTCCTCCACCCTGTCCATGCGCTTCTTATCCTTGTCGATCTCCTTGTTCTTGGAGCCCAGTTCCTTGTTGAGCTTCTCGATCTCCGTCTCGTTGTGGTACAGCTTGAAGAGCTGCAGCTGCACCTGGGCCCGCACCACCTCGTCCTTCAGCCGCTGGTATCGGTCCGCCTGCCCCAGGGAAACAGAGATGAGGGGACAGGTGGCGAGGAGTCCTGCTCTGGCCCTGCCCCCACGAAGGGACCGCAGCTGACAGGAGGCAACCCAGCGGTTGTCAGATCCCACTAAACTCATCCTCCTTGACTTGGGTGACAGCAAGGACAAGGGAAGATATACCTAGGGACTGTGGGGGTGGAGGTTGGGGGTGTCTCAGAGACATCAGAGGCTTTGCAGACCCTAAACGGGTCAAGAAGGTCCCCTGCCAGCTGGGCCACTGGGACTTCCCAAGCGCTTAGTCCAGTGCTCTGCACACAGTAAGCGCTCAATAAATACAACTGAATGAATGAATGACTAGAGCAAAGGAGTGGTGGTGATGGGATGTAGCCCGCCACCATCACTCGATTCTACCCCAAGTCAAAGTCTGTCAGCACGATCCCCCCCATCAACATTAGGACTTTCCAAAAACCCAGAGAGGCACTAGGACTACCCGGTTTAGAGTCGGGCAGATAACTGCACCCAAAGGGACCCCTCCAGTCCCAAGGTAAGAAAAAAAAACCCCAAGGACGGAGCCCTCCTTCAGAGACGTTGGTCTCTAGGATCTCCCCAGTAAGGTTTCCTAACTTTTGTGCTCTACCCCGACCCAAACCTCAGAGTCTCTCCCGTCTCAGTCAGTCACCACATTCATTTCAGAGGCGGAAAGGAGCCTCGTCACAGCCCCGGAGTGTGTCACCGGGGGACCCAGGACTCCATTCCCCCACCCTAACACTCAACCCACTCTCTCCCAGCCACAAGGAGGGCCCCTTGCTCCTACCTCCTCCTTCTCCTGCTTGGCCTCTTTGCGCTCCGCGGCAATATTCTTCTTACGATGGTAATTAAACTGCGTGTCCTCCTCAGCCTTCACCATCTCCTTCTTCCGCTTGTCGTACTCCTGGGCCAGCTCCCCTGAGCGGCTGATCTCCTCGAAAAGGGCTGTCCGCTCCTTGGGGTTCTTCATGGCGATCGACTCCACGGCACCCTGAGGGGCAACCAAAGAAATGGCTCATTCGGGTCCCAGGGAGGGAGCCACTGGGCTGAATCCAGCTCCGAGGACACACCAAACCCGGTTCCATAACCCCAGGACCGGTGTCACCTAACATCGGAGCGCACCGCTCTCCCACTTCCCCATTTCCAAGGGCCACTCGGTCTACCTTTCCTTCTCGCCTAGCGTGCAAGAGATCGAGTGCTTGCACTAGGCTCGAGGACCACCTCAAGGTGCAAATTTAGAGGCGGGTTGGTCCCTGAAGTGGCAGCTACCCCTGCAGGGGCCCCGTGACGCCTTCCCCCTGCTCATTCATTCATTCAATCAACCGTATTTAGAGTTGCCATCCCTTTACCTGGAACACCAGGAAATTGCGTGCTTTGATGAGGATGCCCAGCTTCTCCAGCTCCTCGCTGTATTCATGCAACTGCACCACCTTGTTGTTGATCTTGTATTCGGATGAACCCCCTGCAAAGCCACAGCAAGCTCAGCGCCTGTTGCCGCTGGTCTCTCTGGGAATGCTAAAGCCACATCGTCTCCCTAAACTGCTCCGGGCGTGGCTTCCTCTCCCAAACCCCACAAACCGCCCCGCTCTTCTCTCCTACCTGAAATATGGCCGCTCCAAGCTCCCTACTTCCTAGCCACCTGCTCTCTTCATCCGCTACACCCCAGCTCCCACTCTTTGCTCCTCCCAAGTTGACCTTCTTTCTGGGCCTTGCTCTCGACTCTCCTGCATCCAACCTCTTGATGTCACCTTTGCCTGAATCAATCAATCATCAATCGTATTTATTGAGCGCTTACTGTGTGCAGAGCACTGTATTAAGCGCTTGGGAAGTCCAAGCTGGCAACATATAGAGACAGTCCCTACCCAACAGTGGGGTCACAGTCTAGAATCGACCTCCGGTTTCAAACCCACCAGACATAAACTCTTTCAATCTTCAATACCCTCCTCAAACCCACTCTTCCTCCAGGAAGGCTTCCCCGATTACTCGCCACCACCCCAAGTCGTAACCACCGTTCACACCTATGTATATACGGCCTTCCTTAGCATTTATGCAGTCTGATCCACAATCAGAACTTAATTATCAGTCTAGTCCGTGTTCCACATGCTGTTCCCACTGTTGGGTAGGGACTGTCTCTATGTGTTGCCAATTTGTACTTCCCAAGCGCTTAGTACAGTGCTCTGCACATAGTAAGCGCTCAATAAATACGATTGATGATGATGTTCACTATCAGCAGCTCTTTCTCCAGCCTGTATCCCCCATTACAACTAAAGGTTTTTCAGGGCTAGGACTGGACTCTCCCAAGGCACAGCACAGTGCTAGGCATTCCGGAAGGGCTCGATAAATACGATAGATGGTTCCTGGAGTGGGTCACGATGGATACCCAACAATCCCTCACCCAAACCACCCCCTATTCCTGTGGATTTCCTCAAAGTCCTTTACCAAATCTTGCGGCAAGCCACCTCTTTCCTACCCAAGAAGGCCACTTCTGGATGGGCCCACCCCACCGCGGACCTCACCCACGATGAGGCGGGCGAAGGTGCGGTCTTCGCCATTGTCCTCTGAGTACACCATGCTGACAAAGGCCCGGTTGGCAGCCGGTTTGCCCACCGGGGCACCGTGGATCAGGTCCCGCAGAGTTTTCACCCGCAGGTTGCTTGTTTTCTCGCCCAGCACAAAGCTGATGGCGTCCATAAGGTTTGATTTGCCTTGGGAATGAGAGAGAGGAAGGAAACAGAGCGCAGAGAGATTAGTTTCAACTGTCTGGATTGGGCTAAAAGCAACTGAAGAAGGGGAAAGAAAAAAAAAAGGAGAAGCGTGGACCACAAAGCGACCTGGGGAGAGGCTGCTTGTTCCCACAGTGCCTACAGAGAGCAAGAGAGAGATGGCGTTCACACAGAAGGCAGACCGTGACCTCCTTGTGAGCGGGGAATGTGTCTGCCAACTCTACTGTATTGTCCTCTCCCACGTAAGAGCTCAATAAATACCACTGACTGATTAAAGGCAGCAAGGCAGATTCTCTCAATCCTTTCCACTAGACTAAAGGTCTAGAAAGAAACGAAGACCCCAGTTCCCAACAAGTCTAAAGCCTCCATCTGCCTGGAGTGCTAGCAGAGCCACATAGCTTGGCACACTGGAACCCATTTTCTGCCCAGGTCTTTCTCATTACACTGCAGTTTCAATTAATCAGCGGTGTTTATTGAGCACTTGCTACGTGCACTGTACTAAGCGCTTGGGACAGTACAGTACAAAAGAGTTAGAAGATGCATTCCCTGCCCACAATGAGCTTGGTTTTCCTGCTTTCCGGTTCCCCAGCCACGTTGCTTTGCCCTCACCACACACTCAATCCCCCTTCTCTTTCCTCCACTAAAATACAATATAAACTCATTCATCCCAAGTGATTGGAATCAAACACTATCCATTTCTATGAAAATCTGAGGAGTCTAGAGAACTACGTTTAAATGGGTTCTGGTGCGGAGAAATGACTTATTTAACACCTCGTGGCTTTGTTGCTGGCAACAACCCTAATTTCTAATAATCACGGGATGCTTCCCAGCATCACATATACCACACATCCTGAAATGGCACCATCAGCTACAGTTCATTACGGCATGCTGAATAAAAATAGTTAAAAAAAAAATGGACCACTGTACGGGGGAGTTGGATAAAAGATCATTTGGTATACACCTTCTTTCCCTTTTCTCCCTTCCAAAATCCCTTCCTGAGTCCTCCGAAAGCATCCTTAATCTCTTCTACTCCATGAGCCCTGCAGCTCCTCCAGGAAGCCTTCCCAGACTGAGACCCTTCCTTCCTCTCCCCCTCGTCCCCCTCTCCATCCCCCCCATCTTACCTCCTTCCCTTCCCCACAGCACCTGCATATATGTTTGTACAGATTTATTACTCTATTTATTTTACTTGTACATATCTATTCTATTTCTTTTATTTTGTTAGTATGTTTGGTTTTGTCTCCCCCTTTTAGACTGTGAGCCCACTGTTGGGTAGGGACTGTCTCTATATGTTGCCAATTTGTACTTCCCAAGTGCTTAGTACAGTGCACACAGTAAGCGCTCAATAAATACGATTGATGACGATGATGAGTGAGCCACAGAAAATACCACTTAGAAAGAGAAATTGGCCCCAGGTCGGGGCCCAAGAATTGGCAACGTGTTTGACACTGAGCCGAGACCAAACAAGCTGCTTCTCAATTGTTCAGACGGATCCTGAGAGAAGTCAGTCAGAAGGCAGTTAAAATGGGTACTTTAGATCAGTTTTCACACCTTTTTTTTTATTTGTTTGGAGGCTAGGGCAGGACTTCTGTAATGTTGTTCCCAGGGGAATCCCTTGGTGACAAGCAGAATCATCCATACTTTAAAAATGGGCAAACGGAGGCAGACGTAGGACTGAGAACAAGTCCCTCGCTAACTTCACCATCCACTCAACAGTCCGCCTAATAGACCTGATCACCTCAGGGACACCTCCCAATCAAGCAGCGGTATTTATTAATAATAATCATCATCATCATCATCATTAATCGTATTTATTGAGCACTTACTATGTGCAGAGCACTGTACTAAGCGCTTGGGAAGTACAAATTGGCAACATATAGAGACAGTCCCTACCCAACGGTGGGCTCACGGTCTAAAAGGGGGAGACAGAGAACAAAACCAAACATACTAACAAAATAAAATAAATAGAATAGATATGTACAAGTAAAATAGAGTAATAAATATGTACAAACATTTATACATATATACAGGTGTTGTGGGGAAGGGAAGGAGGTAAGATGGGGGGGATGGAGAGGGGTCGAGGGGGAGAGGAAGGAAGGGGCTCAGTCTGGGAAGGCCTCCTGGAGGAGGTGAGCTCTCAGCAGGGCCTTGAAGGGAGGAAGAGAGCTATAATGATGGCATTTGTTAAGCGCTTACTATGTGCAAAGCACTGTTCTAAGCGCCGGGGGGGGGATACAAGGTGATCAGGTTGTCCCACGTGGGGCTCACAGTCTTCATCCCCATTTTACAGATGGGGGAACGGAGGCATAGAGAAGTGAAGTGACTTGCACCAAGTCACACAGCTAGTTGGTGGAGCCGGAATTCGAACCCATGACCTCTGACTCCAAAGCCCGTGCTCTTTCCACTGAGCCACGCTGCTTCTCTGCATGCAGAGAAGGCTCACTGTGTGTAGAGCCTTGGGGGAATACAATACAGTAAGTAGACCGAATCTCAGCCCACAGGGAACTTACTACACTTAAGCCTGGGTGCACAATCAGTTAATCAGTGGTGTTGATTGACAGCTTACTGTGTGCAGTGCACTGTACTAAGTGCTTGTGAAAGTACAACAGAGTGTGTAGACACTTACACACTCTTTCCCACAGCCCAAAGGGAGTCAGCCATTAAAACAAATTATGAATATGCCCATAAGTGCTGGGGGGGGTGAGGTAAACATCAAGTGCTTAAAAGTTATAGATCCAAATGCTTAGGTGATGCCGACGGTGGAGAGGGTAGATCATCATCATCATCAATCGTATTTATTGAGCGCTTACTGTATGCAGAGGACTGTACTAAGCGCTTGGGAAGTACAAATTGGCAACATACAGAGACAGTCCCTACCCAACAGTGGGCTCACAGTCTAAAAGGGGGAGACAGAGAACAAAACCAAACATACTAACAAAATAAAATAAATAGATCATTTATTAAAATATTAAAATATTCAATAATAAAATAAATAAAATGTTAAAATAATTAAAATTATCATTAAAATAAGTAGATCAATCAATCATATTTATTGAGCGCTTACTCTGTGCAGAGCACTGGACTAAGCGCTTGGGAAGTCCAAGTTGGCAACATATAGAGACAGTCCCTACCCAACAGTGGGCTCACAGTCTAAAAGGGGGAGACAGAGAACAAAACCAAACATACTAACAAAATAAAATAAACAGATCATTTATTAAAATATTAAAATGTTTAATAATAAAATAAATAAAATGTTAAAATAATTAAAATTATCATTAAAATAAGTAGATCAATCAATCGTATTTATTGAGCGCTTACTCTGTGCAGAGCACTGGACTAAGCGCTTGGGAAGTCCAAGTTGGCAACATATAGAGACAGTCCCTACCCAACAGTGGGCTCACAGTCTAAAAGGGCGAGACAGAGAACAAAACCAAACATACTAACAAAATAAAATAAATAGATCATTTATTAAAATATTAAAATATTTAATAATAAAATAAATAAAATGTTAAAATAATTAAAATTATCATTAAAATAAGTAGATCAATCAATCGTATTTATTGAGCGCTTACTGTGTGCAGAGCACTATACTAAGCGCTTGGGAAGTACAAATTGGCAACGTATAGAGACAGTCCCTACCCAACAGTGGGCTCACAGTCTAAAAGGGCGAGACAGAGAACAAAACCAAACATACTAACAAAATAAAATAAACAGATCATTTATTAAAATATTAAAATATTAAATAAAATAAATAAAATGTTAAAATAATTAAAATTATCATTAAAATAAGTAGATCAATCAATCGTATTTATTGAGCGCTTACTGTGTGCAGAGCACTGTACTAAGCGCTTGGGAAGTACAAGTTGGCAACATATAGAGACGGCCCCTACCCAACAGTGGGCTCACAGTCTAAAAGGGTAGATAAAATGAGGGCTTAGGAGGCTTTGTGGAGGAGATTCTGAGGAGGGCTGAACTAGTACAGAATTTGGATGATGCTTTTCCCTGGAGCAACAAGGCGGGAAGAAGCAGCGTGGCTTGGTGGAAAGAGTCAGAAGATGTGAGTTCTAATCCTGGCTCAGCCACCTGTCTGCTGTGTGACCCCGGGCAAGCCACTTAACTTCTCTGAGCCTCAGTCCCTCAGCTGTAAAACGGGGATTAAGACTGTGTGCCCCACGTGGGACAACCTGATTACCCTGTATCTACCCCAGTGCTTAGAACGGTGCTTGGCACATCGTAAGCACTTAACGAATATCATAATTATTATTATCATTACTAATAACAGACTCCTGATCACTGAGTTCAGGCTCTTGTTGGTTCGGTTTCCCGCCAGCCCACGGCAAAACCCTTCCTTGGAGAGAAGGAAACCTGTCTCTAGAAACCAGCATCACACTGAAAACGCTACCTACATCATCAATCGTATTTATTGAGCACTTACAATGTGCAGAGCACTGTACTAAGCGCTTAATGCCTGCCCAAACTCTTCTGACAATGGCTCTTTCATCCTGCTGGATGGCAAACTCCGTGGGGGCCGGGCCGTGTCTCCTTACTCTTAGCGGCCTTTCCCAAGCCCATGGTACAATGCTCTGCACACAGTAAGCGCTCAGTAGATACCACTGACCGATTAGGTATTTTGTTGGCCATCTCGGCAGGGTTACCGATGGTGGGGCAAGAAGATGAGCGGGGAGGGACGCGGGGGGAGTTTCTAACCGACCAGCCTCCGGGATCAAAGCCTCAGGAGAGAAGCAGCGTGGCTCAGTGGAAAGAGCACGGGTTTGGGGGTCAGAGGTCGTGGGTTTTAATCCCAGCTCCTCCGCTGGTCAGCTGTGTGACCGGGGGCTGGCCGCTTACCTTCTCTGAGCCCCAGTTCAATCAATCAATCAATCAATCATATTTATTGAGCGCTTACTGTGTGCAGTAAGTACTAAGTGCTTGGGAAGTCCAAGTTGGCAACATAGAGAGACGGTCCCCTACCCAACAGCGGGCTCACAGTCTAGAAGGGGGAGAGGTCAGTTAGAGATCAGATCAGTTAGCTCATCTGTAAAATGGGGGTTAAGACTGTGAGCCCCACATGGGACAACCTGATGGCCTGGTATCTACCCCAACGCTTAGAACGATGTTTGGCATAGAGTAAGCGCTTAACAAATACCATCATTATTATGGTGGTGAGAAGCAGCGTGGTTTAGTGGCAAGAGCCACTAAAGAGACTGTGAGCCCACTGTTGGGTAGGGACTGTCTCTATACGTTGCCAATTTGTACTTCCCAAGCGCTTAGTACAGTGCTCTGCACATAGTAAGCGCTCAATAAATACGATTGATGATGATGACTGTCTCTATATGTTGCCAATTTGTACTTCCCAAGCGCTTAGTACAGTGCTCTGCACACAGTAAGCGCTCAATAAATACAATTGATGATGAAGAGCCCAGGCTTGGGAGTCAGAGGTCATGGGTTCTAATCCAGACGACTCGCCGCTTGTCAGCTGGGTGAATTTGGGCAAGGCACTTAACTTCTCTGTGCCTCCGTTACCTCATTTGTAAAATGGGGATTAAGACTGTGAGCCCCACGTGGGACAACCTGATCACCTTGTATCTCCCCCAGGGCTTAGAAAAGTGCTTCGCGTGTAGTAAGCGCTTAACAAACACCAAAATGATGATGATGATGATGATGATGAGTTCCGGGGTGTGTGCCAGGGAAGCGGGAATCGAGGTGGGAAAGGCGACTGGTATCGACCCCTGGAAGATGGAGGGAGGCGGCCAGGGGCCCCTGCAGGGTTCCGGCAGTGTCATTTCCTTGGCAGGGCGGTGGAGGGTCGGGACAGGGGGACTGGAAGCCCATTGGTGGGCAATAATAATAATAATAATAATAATGGCATTTATTAAGCGCTTACTATGTGCAAAGCACTGTTCTAAGCGCTGGGGAGGTTACAAGGTGATCAGGTTGTCCCACGGGGGGCTCACAGTCTCAGTGGAAAGAGCCCAGGCTTGGGAGTCTGAGGTCCTGGGTTCAAATCCTGGCCCCGCCAACTGTCAGCTGTGTGACTTTGGGCAAGTCACTTCACTTCCCTGGGCCTCAGTTCCCTCCTCTGTAAAATGGGGATGAAGACTGTGAGCCCCCCCACCGTGGGGCCACCTGATTACCTTGTAACCTCCCCAGCGCTTAGAACAGTGCTCTGCACATAGTGAGGGCTTAATAAATATGTTTTATTTTATTTTGTTAATATGTTTTGTTGCCTGTCTCCCCCTCCTAGACTGCAAGCCTGCTGTTGGGTAGGGACCGTCTCTAAATGTTCCCAACCTGTACTTCCCAAGCGCTTGGTACAGTGCTCTGCACACAGTAAGCACTCAATAAACACGACTGAATGAATGAATGAATGACCTTGTAACCTCCCCAGCGCTTAGAACAGTGCTCTGCACATAGTAAGGGCTTAATAAATGTTTTATTTTATTTTGTTAATATGTTTTGTTTTGTTGTCTGTCTTCCCCTTCTAGACTGTGCGCCCACTGTTGGGTAGGGACCATCTCTAGATGTTGCCAACTTGTACTTCCCAAGCGCTTGGTACAGTGCTCTGCACACAGTAAGCGCTCAATAAATACGACTGAATGAATGAATGAACAAATGCCATCATTAAATCCCCATTTTCCAGAGGAGGTCACTAAGGCCTAGAGAAGCAGCGTGGCTCAGTGGAAAGAGCCCGGGCTTTGGAGTCGGAGGTCACGGGTTCAAACCCCGGCTCCGCCAATTGTCAGCTGTGTGACTTGGGATAAGTCACTTCACTTCTCTGGGCCTCGGTTACCTCATCTGCAAAATGGGGGTGAAGATTATGAGCCCCACATGGGACAACCTGATCACCTTGTAGCCTCTCCAGCGCTTAGAACAGTGCTCTGCACATAGTAAGCGCTTAACAAATACCAAAATTATTATTATTATTAGAAGTGAGGCGACTTGCCCAAAGTCACACAGCTGACAACTGGGGAACCCAAGACCTCTGACTCCAAAGCCCGGGCTCTTTCCACCGAGCCACGCTGCTGCTCCACGGTAGGGCCCGTCTCTCTCTGTGGCCGACATGTCCTTCCCAAGCGCTTAGTGCAGTGCTCCGCACACGGTAAGCGCTCAATAAATACGATTGAATGAATGCCCACAGTGAGCCCACTGGTGGGTAGGGACCGTCTCTAGATGGTGCCAACTTGTCCTTCCCAAGCGCTTGGTACAGTGCTCTGCACACAGTCAGCACTCAATAAATACGACTGAATGAATGAATGTCTCTCCCCTCTGGACTGTGAGCCCGCTGTTGGGTAGGGACCGTCTCTCTAGATGTTGCCAACTTGGACTTCCCAAGCGCTTAATACAGTGCTCCGCACACAGTAAGCGCTCAATAAATACGATTGAATGAATGAATACACAGTGAGCCCACTGTTGGGTAGGGACCGTTTCTACAGGTTGCCAACTTGTCCTTCCCAAGTGCTCAGTCCAGTGCTCCGCACACAGTAGGCGCTGAATACGACTGAATGAATGAATGCACACAGTGAGCCCACTGTTGGGTAGGGCCCGTCTCTAGATGTTGCCAACTTGTCCTTCCCAACTGCTCAGGCCAGTGCTCTGCACACAGTAAGCGCTCAATAAATACGACTGAATGAATGAATGAATGCACACAGTGAGCCCGCTGTTGGGTAGGGACCGTCTATGTTGCCAACTTGTCCTTCCCAAGCGCTTAGTACAGTGCCCCGCACACAGTGAGCGCTCAATAAATACGACTGAATGAATGAATGCCCACAGTTGGGTAGGGACCGTTTCTACAGGTTGCCAACCTGTCCTTCCCAAGCGCTCAGTACAGTGCTCCACACACAGTAAGCGCTCAATAAATACGATTGAATGAATGCACACAGTGAGCCCACTGTTGGGTAGGGCCCGTCTCTAGATGTTGCCAACTTGTCCTTCCCAACTGCTCAGGCCAGTGCTCTGCACACAGTAAAGTGCTCAATAAATATGACTGAATGAATGAATGCCCACAGTGAGCCCACTGTTGGGTAGGGCCCGTTTCTACAGGTTGCCAACTTGTCCTTCCTAAGCGCTCAGTCCAGTGCTCCGCACACGGTAGGCGCTCAATAAATACGACTGACTGAATGAATGAATGCCCACAGTGAGCCCACTGTTGGGCAGCGACCGTCTCTAGATGTTGCCAACTTGTCCTTCCCAAGCGCTCAGTCCAGTGCTCTGCACACAGTAAGTGCTCAATAAATACGACTGACTGAATGAATGCCTACAGTGAGCCCACTGTTGGGTAGGGACCGTCTCTCTATGTTGCCAACTTGTCCTTCCCAAGTGCTCAGTCCAGTGCTCTGCACACAGTAAGCGCTCAATAAATACGACTGGATGAATGAATGAATGCCCACAGTGAGCCCACTGTTGGGTAGGGACCGTCTCTCTAGGTCGCCAACTTGCCCTTCCCAAGTGCTCAGTCCAGTGCTCCGCACACGGTAAGCGCTCAATAAATACGACTGAATGAACGTTGTGCACACAGTCAGCGCTCACTAAATACGACTGAATGAACGTTGCCAACTTGGACTTCCCAGGCGCTCAGTCCAGTGCCCTGCACACAGTAAGCGCTCAATAAACACGACTGACTGAATGAATGAATGCCCACAGTGAGCCCACTGTTGGGTAGGGACCGTCTCTAGATGGTGCCAACCTGTCCTTCCCAGGTGCTCAGTACAGTGCCCCGCACACAGTAAGCGCTCAATAAATACGATTGAATGAATGAATGAATGCCCACAGTGAGCCCAGTCCAGTGCTCTGCACACAGTAAGCGCTCAATAAATACGATTGAATGAATGAATGAATGCCCACAGTGAGCCCAGTCCAGTGCTCCGCACACAGTAAGCGCTCAATAAATACGACTGAATGAATGAATAAATGCCCACAGTGAGCCCGCTGTTGGATAGGGAGCGTCTATGTTGCCAACTTGTCCTTCCCAGGCGCTCAGTCCAGTGCTCCGCACACAGTCAGCGCTCAATAAATACGACTGACTGAATGAATGAATGCCCACAGTGAGCCCAGTCCAGTGCTCCGCACACAGTAAGCGCTCAATAAATACGACTGAGTGAATGAATGAATGCCCACAGTGAGCCCGCTGTTGGATAGGGAGCGTCTATGTTGCCAACTTGTCCTTCCCAAGCGCTCAGTACAGTGCTCCGCACACAGTAAGCGCTCAATAAATACGACTGAATGAATGAATGCACACAGTGAGCCCACTGTTGGGTAGGGACCGTCTCTAGATGTTGCCAACTTGTCCTTCCCAAGCGCTTAGCACAGTGCTCCGCACACAGTCAGCGCTCAATAAATACGACTGAATGAATGAATAAATGCCCACAGTGAGCCCACTGTTGGATAGGGAGCGTCTATGTTGCCAACATGTCCTTCCCAAGCGCTTAGTACAGTGCTCCGCACACAGTGAGCGCTCAATAAATACGACTGAATGAATGAATGAATGCCCACAGTGAGCCCGCTGTTGGATAGGAAGCGTCTATGTTGCCAACTTGTCCTTCCCAAGCGCTCAGTACAGTGCTCCGCACACAGTAAGCGCTCAATAAATACGAATGAATGAGTGCCCACAGTGAGCCCAGTCCAGTGCTCCGCACACAGTAAGCGCTCAATAAATACGACTGAGTGAATGAATGAATGCCCACAGTGAGCCCGCTGTTGGATAGGGAGCGTCTATGTTGCCAACTTGTCCTTCCCAAGCGCTTAGTACAGTGCTCTGCACACAGTCAGCGCTCAATAAATACGACTGAATGAATGAATGCCCACAGTGAGCCCACTGTTGGGTAGGGACCGTCTCTAGATGCTGCCAACTTGTCCTTCCCAAGCGCTTAGCACAGTGCTCCGCACACAGTCAGCGCTCAATAAATACGATTGAATGAATGAATGAATGCCCACAGTGAGCCCAGTCCAGTGCTCCACACACAGTAAGCGCTCAATAAATACGACTGAATGAATGAATAAATGCCCACAGTGAGCCCGCTGTTGGATAGGGAGCGTCTATGTTGCCAACTTGTCCTTCCCAAGCGCTTAGTACAGTGCTCCGCACACAGTCAGCGCTCAATAAACACGACTGACTGAATGAATGAATGCCCACAGTGAGCCCACTGTTGGGTAGGGACTGCCTCTATATGTTGCCCACTTGTCCTTCCCAAGCGCTCAGTACAGTGCTCCGCACACAGTCAGCGCTCAATAAATACGATTGAATGAATGAGTGCGCACAGCGTCGGCGCTCAACCATCCGTGGAGACGACGGGATGGGGGGGGGGGGGGGGGAGGGTCCGGGCCTCACCGGAGCCGTTGGGCCCGATGATGGCGGTGAACCTCCGGAACGGCCCGATGATCTGACGCCCTTTGTACGACTTGAAGTTCTCGATCTCAATCAGCTTCAGGAAGCCCATGGCGGCCGCGGCCGCGGCAGCGAGGCCCGCTGAGGGGAGACGACGGAGCGCGCGCCAGCGCCTGCCCCGCGGGGAGAGGCACCCCCCCGCCTCCACAGAGCGCAGGCGCGCGCGCACGAGCCCCGGCACGGAGACCCCAAAGCGCAAGCGCACGAGCGCGAGGCGGGGAGAGACGCCAAAGCGCGCGTGCGCGCGAGCGCGAGGCCCGGAGGGCGAGGGGAGACGCCAAAGCGCGCGCGCGCGAGCGCGAGCCCCGGGCGGGAGATCCCTAAAGCGCGCGCGCACACGAGCGCGAGGCCGGGGGGCGGGGGGACGCCAAAGCGCGCAAGCGCGAGGCTCGGGCGGGGTGTGGGGGGGGAGACGCCAAAGCGCGCGTGCGCGTAAACGTGAGCCCCGGGCGGGGTGGGAAGGGGGAGACGCCAAATTGCGCATGCGCACAAGCGCGAGGCAAGGGCGGGGTCGGGGGGAAGACGTCAAAGCGCGCGTGCGCTGAAGCGTGAGGCTCGGGTGGGGTGGGAGGGAGACGCCAAAGTGCGCGCAAGCGCGAGGCCCGGGCGGGGTGGGGGAGACGCCAAAGTGCGTATGCGCGCAAGCGCGAGGCCCGGGCGGGGCGGGGGCGAGGGGGGAGACGGCAAAGCGCGCGTGCGCATAAGAGCTTGGCCGGGGTGGGGTGGGGTGGGAGACGCCAAAGCGCGCGTGCGCGTAAGCGGGAGGCCCGGGCCGGGGGGGGAGGGGGGAGACGCCAAAGCGCGCGTGCGCGTAAGCGGGAGGCCCGGGCCGGGGGGGAGGGGGGAGACGCCAAAGCGCGCGTGCGCGTAAGCGGGAGGCCCGGGCCGGGGGGGGGGGGGGGGAGACCCCAAAGCGCGCGTGCGCGCAAGCGGGAGGCCCGGGCCGGGGGGGGGAGGGGGGAGACGCCAAAGCGCGCGTGCGCGTAAGCGCGAGGCCCGGGCGGGGTGGGGGTGGGGGAAAGACGCCAAAGCGCGCGTGCGCGTAAGCGCGAGGCCCGGTCGGGGTGGGGGTGGGGGAAGACGCCAAAGCGCGCGTGCGCGTAAGCGCGAGGCCCGAGCGGGGGGGGGGGGGGGAGACGTCAAAGCACGCGTGCGCGCAAGCGCGAGGCCGGGGCGGGGGCGAGGGGGGAGACGGCAAAGCGCGTGCGCGCAATCACGAGGCCCAGGCGGGGTGGGAGTGGGGGAAGGCCTGTAAATTTGCTTGTACATATTTATTACTCTATTTATTTATTTTACTTGTACCTATCTATTCTATTTATTTTATTTTGTTAGTATGTTTGGTTTTGTTCTCCGTCTCCCCCTTCTAGACTGTGAGCCCACTGTTGAGTAGGGACTGTCTCTATGTGTTGCCAGCTTGTACTTCTCAAGCGCTTAGTCCAGTGTTCTGCACACAGTAATGTGAGGGATGGAATCCAGTGAAGTTCCCTCATGAGACCCCAGGAGGGAAGGCAGAAGCTATATCTCCCCGGGCCAGGCTGGGTTACACCAGATACAACAAACTGGAAGGAGATAAAGGGAAATAAAACAGCCACATTGCAGCACCTGTTTACCGAAAAACAGGATGCGGGTTAAACCGCAAGGCCACCGTCAGCCTTGTACGTGAGCGCGTGTTGGGGGCTAGCTGCCGCGATTAAATTGTACGCCCCAAGTATCCAGACAGTGGAGAAAGGGGATAGTCGATGGGAGGAAGAGGATGCGTTAGGCCTCACCCTGGGCTTCAAGGCTGTCCATCACCTCGCCCCCTCCTACCTCACCTCCCTTCTCTCCTTCTCCAGCCCAGCCCGCACCCTCCGCTCCTCCACCGCTAATCTCCTCACTGTACCTCGCTCTCGCCTGTCCCGCCATCGACCCCCGGCACACGTCATCCCCCGGGCCTGGAATGCCCCCAATCCCTCTGCCCATCCGCCAAGCTCGCTCTCTTCCTCCCTTCAAGGCCCTGCTGAGAGCTCACCTCCTCCAGGAGGCCTTCCCAGACTGAGCCCCTTCCTTCCTCTCCCCCTTGTCCCTCTCTCCATCCCCCCCATCTTACCTCATTCCCTTCCCCACAGCACCTGTATATATGTTTGTACATATTTGTTACTCCATTTACTTATTTATTTTATTTGTACATATCTATTCTATTTTATTTTGTTAGCATGTTTGGTTTGTTCTCTGTCTCCCCCTTTTAGACTGTGAGCCCACTGTTGGGTAGGGACTGTCTCTATATGTTGCCAATTTGTGCTTCCCAAGCGCTTAGTACAGTGCTCTGCACATAGTAAGCGCTCAATAAATACGATTGATGATGATGATGATGATCGGCTTCGTACAATCAACAAGCGCACTCCCCGGCTGATGCTGTTGGAGCGACGGGGGTGGTGCCCTTTCTCATGAGAAAGAATAAAGACTCTTTCTGATCCTGACTCGGACTCTGATTTGGTGGGTAGAGGGAGCCGCTATCCCACACAGTAAGCACTCAATAAATACGATTGATTGATTTAGACTGTGAGCCCACTGTTGGGTAGGGACTGTCTGTTATCGACAAGTAGGGTGCAAAACAGGTTAATCGGTGTAAATCGGCCGCAGGGTTCTTGTACCCAGGGTGGTGACGCAGATAGGAAAAATGACTCGGAGACATGAGTTCGGATAGAGCAGTAAAGAAGGAAAGTGGCTACCTGCCCGTTCACCTCCCGGGAGAGGGACGAGTGACAAGCAGCCCCGATCCCAGCTGCTTCTTCCTCTTTTATTGGGTTTCAAATCCGAGCTACACAAAGGATTCCTGAGAGTAGTGACCTACGTGAGGCCTTCGTATTCCAAGATCCCAAGTTAAAGTACAACCGTTTGTCATGGTTTGGTTAGTGTTAAAATCCCTGTTTACAAGATGTTACCAGGAGATAATGGTCAACACAGGATGGGGACATCAGACAGAGAGGGGCCACTTTGGTTAATGTTACTTTACAAACACTGGAGTGCTTTCGGTCTGCACAAAATAAAGGGTTACTGTTGGCATGCACAAGATGGAGTCACTCATGCCAAGCTTGCTGGTAGACAACACTGTCTCTATATGTTGCCACCCAAGCGCTTAGCACAGTGCTCTGCACACGGTAAGCGCTCAATAAATACGATTGATGATGATGATGATTGAAGACGCCAAAGCGCGCGTGCGCGCAACCGCGAGGCCCGGGCGGGGTCGGAGGTGGGAGACGCCAAAGCGCGCGTGCGCGCAACCGCGAGGCCCGGGCTGGTGGTGGGGGTGGGGGAGACGCCATAGCGCGTGCGCGCAAGCGCGAGGCCCGCCCGGAGCCCCAACGGCGGCAGCGTCGGCGCAAGCGCGCGCGGCGCTCGACCCCCAACTCTCGCGAGATGTCATCCACCCACTACGGACGGGGCTCTCTCTCCCCCCCTCCCTCTTTCGAGGGCGGAGCCAAAGTTCCCCTCTCGGGTCGAACCACCGCGGCGGTCCCCCGCCTCCCCCCATTTCCGGAGCCGAATGGTTTATCCGGTTGCCATGGAGCCTCCTCACAGAACCCAAACCGTGGCGCGGGGGACGTCGGGAAAGGTAGAGCGGGCCTGAGGGGAGGCGTAATAATGATGGCATTTCATTCAGTCAGTCGTATTTATTGAGCGCTTACTGCGTGCAGAGCACTGTACTGAGCGCTTGGGAATAATAATAATAATAATAGTAATGATGGCATTTATTAAGCGCTTACTATGTGCAAAGCACTGTTCTAAGCGCTGGAGAGGTTACAAGATGATCCCCCTCTCCATCCCCCCCTTCTTACCTCCTTCCCTTCCCCACAGCACCTGTATATATGTATATATGTTTGTACAGATTTATTACTCTATTTATTTATTTTACTTGTACATATCTATTCTATTTATTTTATTTTGTTAGTATGTTCGGTTTTGTTCTCTGTCTCCCCCTTTTAGACTGTGAGCCCACTGCTGGGTAGGGACCGTCTCTATATCAATCAATCAATCAATCAATCGTATTTATTGAGCGCTTACTATGTGCAGAGCACTGTACTAAGCGCTTGGGAAGTACAAGTTGGCAACATATAGAGACAGTCCCTACCCAACAGGGGGCTCACAGTCTAAAAGGGGGAGACAGAGAACAGAACCAAACATACCAACAAAATAAAATAAATAGGATAGAAATGTACAAGTAAAATAAATAAATAAATAAATAAATAGAGTAATAAATATGTACAACCATATATACATATATACAGGTGCTGTGGGGAAGGGAAGGATGATGACAAGTTGGCAAAATAGAGAGGCGGTCCCTACCCAACAGCGGGCTCACAGTCTAAAAGGGGGAGACAGAGAACAAAACCAAACATACTAACAAAATAAAATAAATAGAATAGATATGGACAAGTAAAATAGAGTAATAAATCTGTACAAACATATATACATATATACAGGTGCTGTGGGGAAGGGAAGGAGGTAAGATGGGGGGATGGAGAGGGGGGCGAGGGGGAGAGGAAGGAAGGGGCTCAGTCTGGGAAGGCCTCTTGGAGGAGGTGAGCTCTCGTATTTATTGAGCGCTTACTGTGTGCAGAGCACTGGACTAAGCGCTTGGGAAGGACAAGTTGGCAACATAGAGAGACGGTCCCTAGCCAACAGCGGGCTCACAGTCCAGAGGGGAGAGACATTCATTCATTCATTCAATCGTATTTATTGAGCGCTTACTGTGTGCAGAGCACTGGACTAAGCGCTTGGGAAGTCCAAGTTGGCAACATAGACGGCCCCTACCCAACAGCGGGCTCACAGTCCAGAGGGGAGAGACATTCATTCATTTAATCGTATTTATTGAGCGCTTACTGTGTGCAGAGCACTGGACTAAGCGCTTGGGAAGTACAAGTTGGCAACATCTAGAGACGGTCCCTACCCAACAGTGGGCTCACAGTCTAGAAGAGACAGACAACAAAACATTCATTCATTCATAGTCGTATTTATTGAGCGCTTAATGTGTGCAGAGCGCTGTACTAAGCGCTTGGCAACATATAGAGCCCCCTCTTTCCTCTCCCCCTCCCCATCCCCCCCCCCGCCTTGCCTCCTTCCTCTCCCCACAGCACCTGTGTATATAATGATAATAATGGCATTTATTAAGCGCTTGCTATGTACAAAGCACTGTTCTAAGCGCTGGGGAGATAACAAGGTGATAAGGTTGTCCCACGTGGGGGGGCTCACAGTCTTCATCCCCATTTGACAGATGAGGGAACTGAGGCACAGGGAAGTGAAGTGAGTTGCCCAAAGTCACACAGCTGACAAGTGGCGGAGCTGGGATTTGAACCCATGACCTCTGACTCCAAAGCCCGGGCTCTCTCCACTGAGCCACGCTGCTTCTCTGTGCCTCAGTTCCTTCATCTGCAAAATGGGGATTTATTTTATTTTGTTAGTATGTTTGGTTTTGTTCTCTGTCTCCCCCTTTTAGACTGTGAGCCCACTGTTGGGTAGGGACTGTCTCTAGATGTTGCCAACTTGTACTTCCCAAGCGCTTAGTACAGTGCTCTGCACGCAGTAAGCGCTCAATAAATACAATTGATTGATTGATTGATTGGATAGAGGTAGGCCTAGGGTCTGAGGTCCCGGGAAATTGGGCGGGCTGGGAGTCTGTCAGTTGCTTCTGTTGGATTTTCCCAAACATTCACACTGTGCATCAGTCAGTCAACTGCAGTGGGCACACAATAAATTCCATTAGTTAGTCATTCATTCAGTCGTATTTATTGAGCGCTTACTGTGTGTGGAGCACTGGACTGAGCGCTTGGGAAGTCCAAGTTGGCAACATCTAGAGGCGGTCCCTACCCAACAGCGGGCTCACAGTCTAGAAGGGGGAGACAGAGAACAAAACATATTAACAAAGTAAAATAAATAGAATGAATATGTACAAGTAAAATCAATCAATAAATAGAGTTTTTGTCAAGAGCTTACTATGTGTCAGGAACTGCACTAAGCACTAGGATAGATACAAACCAATAGTTTGGACATAGTCCACGTTCCACATGGGGCTCACAGTCTTAATGCCCATTTTATAGAGATGAGGGCATTCATTCATTCTCTCAGTCGTATTTATTGAGCGCTTACTGAGCACTGTACTAAGCACTTGAAAAGTACAATTCAGGACACTGAGGCACAGAAAAGG
This sequence comes from Tachyglossus aculeatus, assembly GCF_015852505.1. Classification (NCBI taxonomy): domain Eukaryota; kingdom Metazoa; phylum Chordata; class Mammalia; order Monotremata; family Tachyglossidae; genus Tachyglossus; species Tachyglossus aculeatus. The sequence goes on from NC_052071.1 coordinate 36,732,436, forward strand.
TAAGTGATTTGCCCAAGATCATACAGCAGACAGGTAGTGGAGCCAGGATTAAAACCTAGGTCCTCTGATTCTCAGGCCCGTGCTTTATCCACTAGGCCATACTGCTTCCCGTATCATTCCCCCTGTATATATGTATATATGTTTGTACATTTTTATTACTCCATTTATTTATTTATCTTGTACATATCTATTCTATTTATTTTATTTTGTCAGTATGTTTGGTTTTGTTCTCTGTCTCCCCCTTCTAGACTGTGAGCCCGCTGTTGGGTAGGGACTGTCTCTATGCGTTGCCGACTTGTGCTTCCCAAGCGCTTAGTACAGTGCTCTGCACACAGTAAGCGCTCAATAAATATGATTGATTGATTGATTCCCCCAAAACACCCAGTGACAACCCATCTTCCACTGCTTCGATCAGAAATAGTGCTTGGGACCTACAAGCCTCTTCAGGAGTTTTCAGAAAGTGGAGATACGACACTATCCCTGTCCTCAAAGAGTTTCAACCTCGTCCACCCAGTCAGATGAAGCAGCGTGGCTCAGTGGAAAGAGCCCGGGCTTTGGAGTCAGCGGTCATGGGTTCAAATCCCGGCTCTGCCAATTGTCAGCCGTGTGACTTTGGGCAAGACACTTCACTTCTCTGGGCCTCAGTTCCCTCATCTGTAAAATGGGGATTAAGACTGTGAGCCCCGCATGGGACAACCTGATCACCTTGTAAGCTCCCCAGCGCTTAGAACAGTGCTTTGCACATAGTAAGCGCTTAATAAATGCTAAAAAAACAAAAAACAGTGCTTTGCACATAGTAAGCACTTAAGAAATGTCATCATCATTATTATTATTATTAGATGAGAAGCCAATAGTAAGTATGACATTTGTTAAGCGCTTAATAAATGCTAAAAAAAAACAAAAAATAGTGCTTTGCACATAGTAAGCGCTTAACAAATGTCATTATTATTATTATTGTTATTATTATTATTATTATTATTATTATTAGATGAGAAGCCAGTAGTATGACATTTGTTAAGCACTTACTACGTGCCAAGCACTTTTCTAAGAGGAGACCCGAGGAACTTCTGTTGAAAATCAGACCTCAAGGGCCCAGTTTCTGAAAGAGGTTGAAAATCCATGCTCCATTATCTTATTTATATATATATAAATATATATATGTATATATGTTTGTACACATTTATTACTCTTTTTATTTATTTATTTTGCTTGTACATATCTATTCTATTTTATTTTGTTAGTATGTTTGGTTTTGTTCCCTGTCTCCCTCTTTTAGACTGTGAGCCCACTGTTGGGTAGGGACTGTCTCTATATGTTGCAAATTTGTACTTCCCAAGCGCTTAGTACAGTGTTCTGCACACAGTAAGCGCTCAATAAATACGATTGATTGATTGATTTACAAACCTAGGGATTTTGCGGGGTGTGGGGTTTGTTCTGTCTTGTTTTTCCTGCCTTCGGTTTTCAATTCTCAGAGAAAACACTCGATGGTCTCCCTCTGTAGGGCTTCAGCTGATGAGAAGAGATGGGAGGGAAGTCGGCTGAAGTCGCAGTTTGCCAATAATAATAATAATAATAATAATAATGGTATTTGTTAAGCGCTTACTATGTGCAAGGCACTGCTGTCGGGTCCGTCGGACCACCCCCTCCCGACTCCCGCTCGGCCTCTTCCCGCTCCCAGTTTCCTTTAACGGAGCAGAGCCCAGGCCTCCAATATCAATCAATCAATCAATCGTATTTATTGAGCGCTTATTGTGTGCAGAGCACTGTACTAAGCGGTTGGGAAGTACAAAATAAAAACCTCCTAAGACTTGTTCAAGAACTGGTCATTCGCAATGTCGTCACTCCAGGTTTTACATTACCTAGTGGGCCACAGAATATGAAAACTTGGATTCACAAATACACGAATCAGTGTGGAAAATCCGCTAATACGTGCCGACATGAAAGTAGGATTTTCCTATCACGCCTCCTCTCCCCTTGACCCTCTGGAGACCTGTATTCTCACAGACTGGAGATCTGCACCGAAACGACATGGAGTACCCATTCCTGCTCCAAACTCACAATCAATCAATCAATCAATCGTATTTATTGAGCGCTTACTGTGTGCAGAGCACTGGACTAAGCGCTTGGGAAGGACAAGTTGGCAACATAGTACAAGTTGGCAACAGGCTCCTCTTGTCTGGCCCAACCCCACCAGGGGTTATGGGCACAAAGTTACAGGTCGGCTGATCAATCAATCAATCAGTCGCATTTATTGAGCGCTTACTGTGTGCAGAGCACTGGACTAAGCGCTTGGGAAGGACAAGTTTGCAACATAGTACAAGTTGGCAACAGGCTCCTCTTGTCTGGCCCAACCCCACCAGGGGTTATGGGCACAAAGTTACAGGTTGGCCGATCAATCAATCAATCAGTCGCATTTATTGAGCGCTTACTGTGTGCAGAGCACTGTACTAAGCGCTTGGGAAGGACAAGTTGGCAACATATAGAGACGGTCCCTACCCAACAGTGGGCTCACAGTCTAAAAGACTGGCCAGTTCAGGAGGCTTTTGTTTGTTTGTTTCGGCAGGTCCAGGGCGGGTATGTGGGCAGTCTAATAATTGCGGTATTAAGCGTTCATTATGTGCCAAGCACTGTACTGAGCGCTGATGTAGATACAAGAGCCCCACATGGGGCTCACAGGCTAAGTAAGAGGGAGACCAGGTCCCACTGGTACTCTAGCACTGTGGCAGATCTCTACTCAGCAGCGTGACTCAGTGGAAAGAGCGTGGGCTTGGCAGGCGGAGGATGTGGGTTCTAATCCCCGCTCCGCCACTTATCAGCTGTGGGACTTTGGGCAAGTCAGTTAACTTCTCTGTGCCTCAGTTACCTCATCTGTAAAATGGGGATGAAGACTGTGGCACTGGGAAGCAGCGTGGCTCAGTGGAAAGAGCTCGGGCTTTGGAGTCAGAGGTCCCGGCTCCGCCAATGGTCGGCTGGGTGAATTTGGGCAAGTCAGTTCGCGTCTCTGGGCCTCAGTTCCCTCATCTGGAAAATGGGGATGAAGACTGTGAGCCCCCCGTGGGACAACTTGATCACCTTGTAACCTTCCCAGCGCTTAGAACAGGCACATAGTAAGCGCTTAATAAATGCCATCATCATCATCATCACCACGTGGGACAACCTGATTACCTTGTATCTACCCAAGCGCTTAATAAATGCCATCATCATCATCACCACCACCAAGTGGGACAACCTCATTACCTTGTATCTACCCAAGCGCTTAGAACAGTGCTTGGCACATAGTAAGCGCTTAACAAATACCATTATTATTATTATTATTACTACCCAATCTCAGGATTGTACAACGCCTTAGGAGCCAGGGGGAAGTGGTGAAGAGAGAGGTGGACAGGCCGTAAGGATCCTGAAAACCAGTGCTGTCATTAGACCCAAGGTTAGAGAGGTGGCATGGAGACGGAGTCAAGGAATTCAGAGAAGCGGTGTTGCCTAATGGATAGAACATGGGCCTGGTGGTTAGAAGGACCCAAATTCCAATTCTGGCTCTGCCACTTGTCTGCTATGGGACCTTGAGCAAGTCACTTGACTGCTCTGGGCCTCAGTTCCCTCATCTGTAAAATGGGGATGAAGACTGTGAGCCCTGTGTGGGACACGGACTGTGTCCAACCTAATTAGCTTGTATCTACCCCACTGCTTAGAACAGTGGCTGGCACACGGTAAGCACTTAGCAAACACCACAAAAATAAAGGTTGGAGGAGGAAAAGAGCCAAATTACTCTTTTGATCTACTTAACCCACCTCCCCTCCCGTCATCTCCCCTTTTAGACTGTGAGCCCGCTGTTGGGTAGGGACTGTCTCTATATGTTGCCAATTTGTACTTCCCAAGCGCTTAGTACAGTGCTCTGCACGTAGGAAGCGCTCAATAAATACGATTGATGATGATGATCTCCCCCATCTTACCGCCTCCTACCCTGCGCCTCAAGCCCCGCATCTCCATCCCTTTATCCATCCTCTTCTGTGCCCGTGGTGTTTCTGATTTTGAATGGAAAAGCGGGGACCCCGGTTGTGTTCCCTAGCCCCTCTACACAGCCTCCCGTACGTGCCGAGAACCGTGCCAGGTAGCAGACACAAGACGCGTCTGACACCAGATGTGCCAGGCACTTCCAGCACTTCAGCGCTTAGAACAGTGCTTTGCACATAGTAAGCGCTTAACAAATACCATCATCATTATTATTATTATTCCAACGATCTCGGGAAACCACTCCGAGAACAAGTGGCTGGCCCAATTGTTCCCTGGGTGAAACTCCAGTTCTGCCCCGTGGTTTTAGGTGCCAAGATGTATAAGGCGGACATCCAGCCCGAGAGGAAGGAGGCAGCTGCCATTGAAGCCAGGAGGAACCAAGAGAAGCAGAGGCAGAGCCGCATCTTCAACGTCCGGAACCGGGTCATAGGGGTCAGTAAAATGTGGGACGGGACGGAGGCTGAATGGCACCGTCCTCTCCGACGGGAGGGAAGGGGGTGTCCAGCAACGGCACCGTTGATCGCTCCTAAGCCTCTCCCGACTCCATCCCAGATCCGGCTTTCCAAGTGAGAGAGCGGGAGATGAGGAGGCCTAGGATTGAGGAAACCGTTCCCACCCTTCAGTTTGCAGGGGATGCTGAAAGGGAGCCAAAGAGGATGGCGGATGCGAGACTACAGAAAGCCTGGCAGTTGTTCCAGGAGCAAGATTGGGCCCTCCCAGACTGGTTCTTTGCTGCTCCCTAAGCTCATTCTCTCCTGCTGGGTGGGCCCGGCTTCCGGGGGAGCGTAAAGCCCCAGGAATCGACAGCTCCCGGCTTTAAGGCAACTCGGGAAGAGCTTGAATTAGCTGACGTACCTTCTACCTCCCTATTTGTGCTCCCTCGTGCTCCAGGCTGGAAAAGCTGCACTGACGAAGGGTTTGTCTCCTCGGCCCAGGTGGACGTCGAAGCTCTGAACGGCCAGGTGGACGAACGGAAGCGGCGGGAGGCGGCCGAGAGAGCCCGCGAGGAAGCTTTTGGTAAAAAGCCTCTGGGCAGAGTCCCCTTAAAAGAAGCAGAAAAGGGTCCCCCCAAAGACTGGCCAAAGGCCAAAGCATCTTCGGAAGGATCCTAGAGTTTGGGCCCAAGGGCAAAGCATCTTAGGGGGAGGCCTAGGGTACGGGCCCTAAGGGAAGGGATTAGACGGGGCTCATCCTGGTGGCTGCTTCTCCCTCCTGGTCCAACAGAATTAAGCGCTTAGTACAGTGCTCTGCACACAGTAAGCGCTCAATAAATACGATTGATGATGATTAGTTCTGCAGTCAGCTTGGGCCTAATCTGTCTTCCTCTCCAATAGCGTTGCCGGGACAGGGGCCTGTGAGGGGCCTGCGCTGGGTGTTGGGAAAGGGTGGGTCCAAGCTCCCATCTCCCTTCCTCCCCCCTCCAGATGCTGAGCGGGTCCAGTGTGACCTGGTGGCCCAGATGCTTGAAAGGGAGCAGGCGGAGCGGGCGCGGCGGCTGGCCCGGGGCATCCAGGAATTCAGGGAGCGGGAACAGCAGCCGGAAAGCCGGCGCGAGTTTGACCTGAACGACCCAGCCGGGCTCCAGAAGGCGCTGCCGGCCCGCGTCGGGGACGACGACCCCCGCTGCGGCCCTGCCAGCCTGCAGCTCTTTGCCGGGGAGGCCCTGTCCGGGCCCGCTCAACAGCGGCTGCAGCGGGAACAGAATCGGAAGGACCTGGTTCGGCAGCGAGCTGAGCGGCAGCGGGCGGAGGCTGAAGGAAAGTACGCAGGTGAAGCACCCGCGGCCGGCCCCAGCCGCTCAGGCCTCTGCCCCTTCCCACCCCCTGGGAGCTCCAGCCTTTCCTATCCCCCAAGGCGGGCAGGGCCGGGCCGCTGGATCAATCAATCAATCGTATTTATTGAGCGCTTACTGTGTGCAGAGCACTGTATTAAGCGCTTGGGAAGTACAAGTTGGCAACATATAGAGACAGTCCCAGTCCCGGGAAGCTTAGATTTGGCCCCCTTTCCTAGGGGCTGGGGCTAGAAGGATGTGGGTGGCGGACTCAGCCAAGCCTGAAGGGCTCAGGGGCTGATCAGTCATTCATTCATTCGATCAATCGTATTTATTGAGCACTTACTGTGCGCAGAGCACTGTGCTAAGCGCTTGGGAAGTACAAGTTTGGATACCCGGGGAGAGACGGAGGTTCAGAGCACAGGGGGCCCTCTCAGGCCCAGGCTTTGGTGCATCCTGCAGCCGTCCTGGATGACAAGAAGCGGATAGAGCTGGACCTGAGGGCGGCACACCTGGCTGAGCTGGAGGAGGCCTGCCGCAGAGCCAAGGACTTGGCCGTGGCTAACTTCAACAGGGCCCAGGTACGGACCCGCTCCCCACGAGCGCCAAGCCCCTCAGCCCTCTTACTGAGGGGATCATCGTCAATCGTATTTATTGAGCGCTTACTCTGTGCAGAGCGCTGTACTAAGCGCTTGGGAAGTCCAAGTTGGCAACATAGAGAGACAGTCCCTACCCAACAGTGGGCTCACCGTCTAAAAGGGGGAGACGGAGAACAAAACCAAACATACTAACAAAATAAAATAAATAGAATAGATATGGACAAGTAAAATAAATCAATAGAGTAATAAATATGTACAAACATATATACAGGTGCTGTGGGGAAGGGAAGGAGGTAAGATGGGGGGGATGGAGAGGGGGAGAGGAAGGAAGGGGCTCAGTCTGGGAAGCCCTCCCAGGGAATTAGGGAATCCCAGGGAATTTCACCTCCTCCAGGAGGCCTTCCCAGACTGAGCCCCTTCCTTCCTCTCCCCCTCGTCCCCCTCTCCATCCCCTCATCTTACCTCCTTCCCTTCCCCACAGCACCTGTATATATGTATATATGGTTGTACATATTTATTACTCTATTTTATTTATTTTACTTGTCCATATCTATCCTATTTATTTTATTTTGTTGGTATGTTTGGTTTTGTTCTCCGTCTCCCCCTTTTAGACTGTGAGCCCACTGTTGGGTAGGGACTGTATGTGTTGCCAATTTGTACTTCCCAAGCGCTGAGTACAGTGCTCTGCACATAGTAAGCGCTCAATAAATACGATTGATGATGATGATGAATTAGGCGATGGCATCGGGCAGGGGATGGGGAAAGGTAGTTGGTACCTCCCTCCGCGGCCAGGGGGGTATTGGGAGAAGAGGCTAAAGGAGCGGCCCGAAAGGGGTTAGTTCGTCTCCCCCCCCCCCGCCCCTCTCCCTATTCAGCCCAGATTCCCCCACCTTGGCTCACCTCCCGCTCCCCTCCAACCGCAGGCGGCCGAGACGGCTGAACAGAGGCGCCTGGCCCGGCAGCAGGAGGATGACGACAACCTGGCCGAGATCTACAATCACCTGACGGGCGACCTGCTGACCGAGAACCCGCAGGCCGCTCGGAGCGAGCTGGCCCCGCACCGAGTGGTGCCCGATCGCTGGAAGGGCATGAGCCCCGAGCAGCAGGCTGCCATCCACCGCGCCCAGGAGAGCCAACGCCAGGACGGCCGGCGCCGACGGGAACAGGAACGGCAGCTGGAAGCTGAGTGGGAACACCAGAGGCAGCTGGGGGCGAGAGCCGCCCTGGAGCTGGAGCGTCGGCAGCGGGAGTTGGCCCAGAGGCTGCGCCGAGGCCAGGACCTCTACAACCAGCAGCTGGCACAAGAGCAACGGGCACAGTAAGTGGCAGGGAACCGGAGGGAGGGGAGCCGAGGGCGCTTGCTGGGCCGTGGGGCCCGAGGCCTGTGTCTCATCGGAAAGCCCCGAGAGAGGAGAACCCAGAGCCTGCAGCGGTACGAGCAGCCGGTGCTCACGGAGTCATTGCTTTGCAGCAAGGAGTACCTAGACAAGGTCGTCTACACGAATCAGCCCACCGCCCAGTACCACCTCCAGTTCAACAGCAGCAGCCGCTGAGTTTGCGAGCCAGCTCGCGCTGGGCCCCCGGTGGAGCGGGAGCCGGGGCGCGGGGAAGGGAAGGGGCCCGCGGCAGGGGCTCGGTTCTCCGGGCCCCGCTAATAAAGTGGTTTTGGAGTCTCGATGCGGTTGGAGCCGGAGGCGGGGTGGTCGGGGAGAGGCGCCGGCTAAGCCCCGGCTCCGCTGTCGCCCCAGCGGGAGGGGGTCGCTTCTCTGGCCTCAGCCCGTTAGGGCCGGGGTCTCCAGACCACACCGCCACTCTCACCCAGCAAAGCGAATCACTTTATTAAATAGGCACCAAAGGACTGAAGACTGGCTGGGGGGCTTCTCTCCAGTCCTACTCCAGTTCCTCCAATCATCATCATTCCCAATTCCGGCTCAGGTGGGTTCTGCGTTCAGAGACTGCGTGGAGGAGGGTGTGGGCCCCTAGGCCCGGCGCTCCCGGGCCAGTGGCAGGCAGGGCCACCCGGGCGACGAGGCTCTCAGGGCTGCAAGCGGATGCCTCCGTCCAGCCGGATGACCTCGCCGTTGAGCATGGGGTTCTCCACGATGGCCTGCACCAGGTGGGCGAACTCGCCTGGATCCCCCAGCCGACTGGGAAAGGGCACCTGGCGGGCCAGGAACGAACGCACTTTTTCAGGTAGGGTAGTCAGCAGCGGCGTCCCAAACAGACCTGGCGGAGACGGAGAGAGGCGGGAGAGACGGTCAGGGAAGCCGCCCCGAGGTGGGGCGGCGAGGGGTCAGCACGATGTCCAGCCACTCCTGGATGTCAGATGGGGCCCGGGTCTCAGGGAGCGGCTAGCTGGAGCCCGGCCTGGCTACAATCACTACGGCGCTCCTGGAAGCCCCTCCCAACGCAGGGTCCAAAAGCCGGCTCAGCCCCCTAACACCTTGGGTCCTGGGGCTGAAGCCTCAGTGCCAGGGTTCTGGCTCCCTTACCTGGGGCAATGGTGACCACACGGATGCCCATAGGGGCCAGATCCCGGGCAATAGGCAACGTCATCCCTACGATGCCACCTTTGGAGGCCGAGTACGCCACTTGTCCAACCTGGAACAAGAGGAAAAGCCCTGGAGTTCTGAGGCTGGGCAGCCCCTTGCAGGAACGCGGGGCCCCGGCAGCTCCCGGACACACAGGAAACAAGCCCGCGAAGGATCACCCCCCCCCCACCCGACCTTGCTCAGTCTCTTCCTCATCATCATCATCATCAATCGTATTTATTGTATCAATCGTATTATCGTACCTCATCATCATCATCATCAATCGTATTTATTGAGCGCTTACTGTGTGCAGAGCACTGTACTAAGCGCTTGGGAAGTACAAGTTGGCAACATATAGAGGCAGTCCCTACCCAACAGTGGGCTCACAGTCTAAAAGGGGGAGACAGAGAACAAAACCAAACATACCAACAAAATAAAATAAATAGAATAGATATGTACAAGTAAAATAAATAAATAGAGTAATAAATATGTACAAACATATATACAGGCGCTGTGGGGACGGGAAGGAGGTAAGATGGGGGGGGATCAATCAATCGTATTTATTGAGCGCTTACTATCTGCAGAGCACTGTACTAAGCGCTTGGGAAGTACAAATTGGCAACACATAGAGACAGTCCCTACCCAACAGTGGGCTCACAGTCTAAAAGGGGGAGACAGAGAACAGAACCAAACATACCAACCAAATAAAATAAATAGGATAGAAATGTACAAGATAAATAAATAAATAAATAGAGTAATAAATATGTACAACCATATATACATATATACAGGTGCTGTGGGGAAGGGAAGGAGGTAAGATGGGGGGATGGAGAGGGGGACGAGGGGGAGAGGAAGGAAGGGGCTCAGTCTGGGAAGGCCTCCTGGAGGAGGTGAGCTCTCAGCAGGGCCTTGAAGGGAGGAAGAGAGCGAGCTTGGCGGATGGGCAGAGGGATTGGGGGCATTCCAGGGCCGGGGGTCGATGGCGGGACGGGCGAGAACGAGGCACGGTGAGGAGATTAGCGGTGGAGGAGCGGAGGGTGCGGGCTGGGCAGTAGAAGGAGTACCTGGCCCTCAAAGGCAGCCACGCTAGCCGTGTTGATGATGACCCCCCGCTGGCCATCCTGATCCGGTTCATTCTTGCCCATTTCTCCAGCGCAGAGGCGGATCACGTTGAAGGTGCCGACGGTATTCACCTGGAGTGGGAGAGGAGTGTCGGCCCGGAGTCGCGGCCCCCACTCTCATCATCATCATCATCAATCGTATTTATTGAGCGCTTACTGTGTGCAGACTGGACTAAGCGCTTGGGAAGTCCAAGTTGGCAACATCTAGAGACAGTCCCTACCCAACAGTGGGCTCACAGTCTAAAAGGGGGAGACAGAGAACAAAACCAAACATACTAACAAAATAAAATAAATAGAATAGATAGCGGGTCAGGGTCTCAACCCAGTGGCTCCCGGGCCAGAGGCTCCAGCTGTCCCGACCTCGGCCGATCGGATCCCTTCACCCCCACCTCAGAATGAGACCCCGCCCGTGGGGGTCCGTAGGGAGCAAGCAGCCGCCTCAGAGCCCGACTTCTCCCATCTGTCTTTGCTGATCACATCCCGCTTGACTACAGCTGTTAGTTGGGTGGGGAACATTGACATTTGCCAACTTGTACTTCCCAAGCGCTCAGTACAGTGCTCTGCACACAGTAAGCGCTCAATAAATACGATTGATGATGATGATGATGATGATGATGAAAGCCACAGCGCCCGGGCTGGGCAGGCAGGGGCCCAGGCCTCATTCTGCCGCGGACCTGCCGAGCCCAGGGCAGAGACTCAGGCTCCGTTGCCCCGGCCCACGTGGGACCCTCACGTTGATAACTTTCTGGAATTCCTCCAGAGGGTGGGCTCTGTTTTTGTGATGATTGTAGGTCTTGATGGCCACAGCGATGCCGGCACAGTTGACCGCTATGTCCACCCGGCCAAACTTCTCCTTGGCCAGGGCCAGGGCTCCAAGTACATCCGCTTCCGAGGTCACCTGCGGCAGGGAATGGGAGATGAGGTCAACGGGAGGGAGCCCTGGGCCTCACGGCCAAGAGGGCCTCACCTGGCTCTGCCATCACCAACTCACAGAGAGGTCAGAAACAGGTCTGTGCCCCTCTGGGGTGGGGTTTGGTTCCCTGTTAAGGCCAGCGAGGAATATAATAATGGCATTTACTAAGTGCTATGTGTGAAGCACTGTTCTAAGCACTGGGGAGGTTACAAGGCAATCAGGTTGCCCCACGGGGGGCTCACAGTCTTAATCCCCATTTTACAGATAAGGGAACTGAGGCCCAGAGAAGTGAAGTGACTTGCCCAAAGTCACCCAGCTGACAGTTGGCTGAGCGGGGATTTGAACCCACGACCTCTGACTCCAAAGCCCGGGCTCTTTCCACTGAGCCACGCTGCTTCTCTCATATGGCTCGGCTCAGGTGTGTGGGCCAGTTTCCATCCTAGAAATCAAGCCGAGGTCTCAGGTTGGAAAACCCAGGTCGCATAGCGAGGGTCCACCAGCCTGTTCTCTTTGGGTTTTGCTGGGTCAGAGGCAATGTTGTTCACCTCCCTCTGCACAGCCAGTCGGGACGAGGCCGGAGCCATCTCTTCCCAACGACTGCTGCCCTAGTTTGAGCCAGGCCCAGGAGTACTTCAAGCTGGGCTCGGGGGTCAATCAATCAATCATTTGTATTTATTGAGCGCTTACTGTGTGCAGAGCACTGGACTAAGCACTTGGGAAGTACAAGTTGGCAACATATAGAGACAGTCCCTACCCAACAGTGGGTCCTGGGAAGCTTAGATTTGGCCCCCTTTCCTAGGGGTTGGGGCTAGAAGGATGTGGGTGGCAGACTCAGCCGAGCCTGAAGGGCTCAAGGACTGATCATTCATTCATTCATTCATTCAATCAATCGTATTTATTGAGCACTTACTGTGTGCAGAGCACTGGACTAAGCGCTTGGGAAGTACAAGTTTGCAACATATAGAGACGGTCCCTACCCAACAGTGGGGAGAAGGGGGAGAAGGACAACAAAACAAAACATATAAACCAAATAAAATCAATAGAATAAATATGTACAAGTAAAATAGAGTACTAAATCTGTACAAACGTATATGCAGGTGCTGTGGGGAGGGGAAGGAGGTAAGGTGGGGGGGATGGGGAGGAGGGGGAGAGTAAGGAGGGGGCTCAGTGTGGGAAGGCCTCCTGGAGGAGGTGAGCTCTCAGTAGGGCTTTGAAGGGAAAAAAATGTAATAATAATAATAAATAATAATAATGGCATTTATTAAGTGCTTACTATGAGCAAAGCACTGTTCTAAGCACTGGGGAGGTTACAAGGCGATCAGGTTGCCCCACGGGGGGCTCACAGTCTTCATCCCCATTTTACAGATGAGGGAACTGAGGCCTGGAGAAGTCTTCTAAACTGTGAGCCCGCTGTTGGGCAGGGACCGTCTCTATACGTTGCCAACCTGCACCTCCCAAGCGCCTAGTCCAGTGCTCTGCACACAGTAAGCGCTCCATAAATACAATTGACTGAATGAAGTGAAGCGACTCGCCCAAAGTCACCCAGCTCACAAGTGGAGGAGCCGGGATTAGAACCCACGACCTCTGACTCCCAAGCCCGGGCTCTTTCCACCAAGAGGGAGGGGAGGGTTGTGGGTTTGGTGGCCACACCTGGGTTAGGGGTTGGCAGAGGGCAGGAGGGGTGAGACGGACCCCCGGCCCCAGCTTCGCCCCATCGCCCAGAGATGATTCACCCAGGCTGGCCGGTGCGCTTTTGCCCACCTTCTGGTAATTTCATTTCTTGCCTGTACCTCCACCAGAGACGGGGCAAGGCCCCCTTATACTACAATGAGGTTTGGGGAAAAAAAGTCGGTGGGATTTTCTTCCTCCGTGCCCACCAGCCCCACTGCCCCTCGCCCTTTTTCTCCGCTCTTCTGGCCATGGCTTAGTGAAAGAAGGCTGACTCCGGAAACAGGCAGGAAGGCCGAATGAAGGGGAGACAAAGAAAGAAAGCACAGAAGGCTCCCCTACGGCCTGGCTGAATGGACGGCCTTGAGCACTTTCTCCAGTCCTTGTCCCTTCGTCCTCCGGGCCGGCGGGGTAAGGAGAGAGAGAGAAGCAGCCAGGGAGGCTCAGTGTACCGCAGAACCCAGGAGACCAGACTGCCACCCATAATGAGGGCACTGGTCCCAACCCCAGACATGCTGCCCTGATGACTACGGCAGTCTGAGTCACTCATTCATTCATTTAATCGTATTTATTGAGCGCTTACTGTGTGCGGAGCACTGGACTAAGCGCTTGGGAAGTCCAAGCTGGCAACATCTAGAGGCGGTCCCTACCCCACAGTGGGCTCACAGTCTAGAAGGGGGAGACAGACAACAAAACATGTTAACAAAATAAAATAAATAGAAGAGATATGTACAAATAAACTAGAGTAATAAATATGTACAAACATATATCCATATATACAGGTGCTGTGGGGAGGGGAAGGAGGCAAGGTGGGGGAGAGGAAGGAGGGGGCTCAGTGTGGGAAGGCCTCCTGGAGGAGGTGAGCTCTCAGTAGGGCTTTGAAGGGAGGAAGAGGTCATGTCTTGTTGAGGTCAGGTTAGGTTTGTCGTCTGTGAGCCCACTGTTGGGTAGGGACCGTCTCTAGATGTTGCCAACTTGCACTTCCCAAGAGTTCAGTACAGTGCTCTGCACCCAATAAGCGCTCAATAAATACGATTGAATGAATGAACCTTGTAACCCCCCAGCGCTTAGAACAGTGCTTTGCACATAGTAAGCGCTTAACAGATACCATCATTATTATTAGCAATAATAATAATAATGGCATTTATTAAGCACTATGTGCAAAGCACTGTTCTAAGCACTGGTAGAACAGTGCTTTGCACATAGTAAGCGCTTAACAGATACCATCATTATTATTAGTAATAATAATAACAATAATGGCATTTATTAAGCGCTTACTATGAGCAAAGCACTGTTCTGAGCGCTGGTAGAACAGTGCTTTGCACATAGTAAGCGCTTAACAGATACCATCATTATTAGTAGTAATAATAATAACAATAATGGCATTTATTAAGCGCTTACTAAGTGCAAAGCACTGTTCTAAGCGCTGGTAGAACAGTGCTTTGCACATAGTAAGCGCTTAACAGATACCATCATTATTAGTAGTAATAGTAATAATAATAATGGCATTTATTAAGCGCTTACTATGTGCAAAGCACTGTTCTAAGCGCTGGGGAGGTTACCAGGTGATCAGAGAAGCAGCGTGGCTCAGCGGCAAGAGCCCGGGCTTTGGAGCCAGCTTAGCTACCGTTCCCGGAAACCCCCAGGAGGGCAACCTACATCGGTGGGGGCGAAAGCACAGTTGCGCCCCAGCTCCCGGGCCACTTCTTCCCCGCCGGATTGGGGCAGGTCCAGGAGGACGGCGCTCCCTCCCTGCTTCACCAGCCTCTCCGCTGTGGCCCGGCCCAGCCCCGAGGCGCCGCCTGTCACCAAACCAACCAAGCCCTAGGGACGAGAAAAGAGGCCTCAGTCACTGTTAAAGCACTTAACCAGCCCTCCCTCCTATCATCAATCAATCGTATTTATTGAGCGCTTATATATGCTCGTACATATTTTCTACTCTATTTATTTATTTATTTTATTTGTACATCTCTATTCTATTTATTTTGTTAGTATGTTTGGTTTTGTTCTCCGTCTCCCCCTTTTAGACTGTGAGCCCACTGTTGGGTAGGGACTGTCTCTAGATGCTGCCAATTTGGACTTCCCAAGCGCTTAGTCCAGTGCTCTGCACATAGTAAGCGCTCAATAAATACGATTGATGGTGATGGTGCAGAGCACTGGACTAAGTGCTTGGGAAGTCCAAGTTGGCAACACAGAGAGACGGTCCCTACCCAACCGTGGGCTCACGGTCTAAAAGCGGGGGACGGAGAACAAAACCAAACATACTAACAAAATAAAATAAATAGAATAGACATGTACAGGTAAAATAAATATGTACAAACGTATATGCATATATACAGGTGCTGTGGGGAAGAGAAGGAGGTAAGATGGGGGGATGGAGAGGGGGGACGAGGGGGAGAGGAAGGAAGGGGCTCAGTCTGGGAAGGCCTCCATCGGACCTGTTGTGTAGGCAATCTGAACGGCCTCTGCTTCCCCTCCACCCTCCTTATAATAATAATAATAATAATGATGATGGCATTTGTTAAGCGCTTACTATGTGCAAAGCACTGTTCTAAGCGCTGGGGGGGATACAGTGTGATCAAGTTGTCCCCCGTGGGGCTCACAGTCTTCACCCCCATTTTTACAGATGAGGTAACTGAGGCTCAGAGAAGTGAAGTGACTTGCCCAAGGTCACACAGCAGACTTGTGGTGGAGCCGGGATTCGAACCCATGACCTCTGACTCCAAAGCCCGGGCTCTTTCCACTGAGCCACGCTGCTTCTCTGCTTATGAGAGTAGGTGAACGGCTTCTGCTCCATCTGCGGCTGCTGTGTGATGAGTGTATGTCCTGCTTCCGATTTGCTTCCCACTGCCACTTTCTCCCACCTCCCACATCACCACCACTGTGTTCTCGGGCAATTTGTGCCCGGTTGGGCTTCCCAAGCGCTTAGTACAGTGCTCTGCACACAGTAAGCGCTCAATATGTGAGTATGTACGTTATGGCCTGTACTTTCTGCTCCTCTAATTTTCTGTTTTCTCCCTGTGCATTTATCCATTTTCGTGTGGTTCCTCTTCACTTCATATGTACATATTCATTTCATATAAATTTCATTTCATATAAATGCATATTTATTACTCTATTTATTCTACCTGTACATATCTATTCTATTTATTTTATTTTGTTAGTATGTTTGGTTTTGTTCTCTGTCTCCCCCTTTTAGACTGTGAACCCACTGTTGGGTAGGGACTGTCTCTATATGTTGCCAACTTGTACTTCCCAAGCGCTTAGTACAGTGCTCTGCACACGGTAAGCGCTCAATATGTGAGTATGTACGTTATGGCCTGTTCTTTCTGCTCCTCTAATTTTTTGTTTTCTTCCTGTGCATTTATCCATCTTCGTGTGGTTCCTCTTCACTTCATATATACATATTCATTTCATATAAATTTCATTTCATATAAATACATATTTATTACTCTATTTATTCTACCTGTACATATCTATTCTATTTATTTTATTTTGTTAGTATGTTTGGTTTTGTCCTCTGTCTCCCCCTTTTAGACTGTGAGCCCACCGTTGGGTAGGGACTGTCTTTATATGTTGCCAACTTGTACTTCCCAAGCGCTTAGTACAGTGCTCTGCACACGGTAAGCGCTCAATAAATACGATTGATTGATCGATTGATTAATAAATACGATTGAATGAATGAATGGTGTTCCCCCCTCTATAGGATTGGCCTCTCCTCCCTTGCTAAGGGAACGAGGCCCATCCCTCTCCTCTCTTTCTCTTTCCCCAAGCATGCAGGTGGTTATTTTTTTTCAGCTGCACTGAGAGGAGCCAACTGGGTGGAAGAGGGCGAGATCTAGATAACGATAATAATAATAATGATGGTATTTGTTAAGCGCTTACTATGTGCAGAGCACTGTTCTAAGCGCCGGGCACTGGATCGACACCTGCCCTGAGCTCAAGGTCATGGGAATGAGGAGTCCAGAGGCACTCACACGGGGTACTTGGGGAAAATGAGGAGGCAGTAACCGAATGCCCATCAAGTGGGGAAGTTTTGGAAACTGGGGAGGAAAAAGCAAAGCCAAAATATACAAACGGGGATACACTAATCCTAGAAGCACAAAAATGAAACAGATGAAATGGAACATTTAGTGATTCCATGTAATCAATCAATCAATCAATCGTATTTATTGAGCGCTTACTATGTGCAGAGCACTGTACTAAGCGCTTGGGAAGTACAAATTGGCAACACATAGAGACAGTCCCTACCCAACAGTGGGCTCACAGTCTAAAAGGGGGAGACAGAGAACAGAACCAAACATACCAACAAAATAAAATAAATAGGATAGAAATGTACAAGCAAAATAAATAAATAAATAAGTAAATAAATAGAGTAATAAATATGTATGTAATACATATGTAATGGGTATCTCTGAAACTTGGGGGAGGAAAGAAAGTCCAGGGCCACAGTATGACCAGGCTATGAACAATAGAGAGGGCTGGTGTTCATTCAGTCGTATTTCCTAAGTGCTTACTGTGTGCAGAGCACTGAACTAAGCACTTGGGAAAGTACAAATCAACAATAAACAGCGAGACAATCCCTGCCCACAACAAGCTCACAGTCCACAGAGGGGGAGACAGACATCAGTACACTGCACAACATCATCAGAACATCATCGAGAAGCAGCGTGGCTCAGTGGAAAGAGCACAGGCTTTGGAGTCAGAGGTCATGGGTTTGAATCCCGACTCCACCACGTCCGCTGTGTGATCTTGGGCAAGTCACTTAACTTCTCTGGGCCTCAGTTACCTCATCTGGAAAATGGGGATTAAGACTGTGAGCCCCACATGGGACAACCTGATCACCCTGTATTCTCCCGAGCGCTTAGAACAGTGCTTTGCACGTAGTAAGCGCTTAACAAATGCCAATTATTATTATTATTATTATCAGTAATCCCATCGTGAGTCCTTTGGATAAGCAATCATGATCCAGAGTGAAGAACGTGAACAGGAAACAGCGGAGACCAGCAAAGCCATAAAGTAGGGCGATCTTGGGGCACTTCACTTATCTAAGAATAATAATAATTGCGGTATTTAAGTGCTTACTATGTGCCATGCACTGTACTAAGTGCTGGGGCGCATACAAGCAGATCAGGTCGCACCCAGTCCTTGTCCCATATGGGGCTCACAGTCTTACTCCCATTTGACAGACGAGGTAACTGAGGCACCGAGAAGTGTCTTGCCCAAGGTCACACGGCAGGGAAGTGGCAGAGGCAGGATTAGAACCCAGGTCCTTCTGGCCCCAAGGCCCGTGCTTCTTATCGGCCTGGCTGAATAATTCAGAGAATCTGGCAGGGGGTGGGTGGGGAAAAACAGTGCTTTTTCCTGGACCAGCTAGTTCTAGAACCAACATCCTGACAGATATATTTTTAGGAGGGCACAGTGAGCTCTCCAAGTTTGTTTTGTGATAAGATCCTCTGCGAGGATCAACTGCAGAAAGGGCTCAAACTAAAAGGACAGAAGATGATAGGCCAGTTACAAAATAAACAAATGCAAAGTAAATACATGAAGGGAAAGATAATTCAAGTGATCAACTTTAAACCCTCAGGCCCAACTCTAAACTCTCAATCCTGGTTCCAAAATAGATCATGGAGAATCATTAGTTGAAAATGCAGTAGCCAATAAATACGATTGATTGATTGCAAAGCACTGTTCTAAGCGCTGGGGAGGTTCCAAGGTGTTCAGGTTGTCCCACGGTGGGCTCACTGTCTTCATCCCCATTTTCCAGATGAGGGAACTGAGGCCCAGAGAAGTGAAGTGACTCACCCAACCACCACAGGCCAGCTCGGTCCAGCCCCGGCCGGATTTTTTTTTTACATAGCGCTGGTGGGGGATACAAGGTGATCAGGTTGTCCCATGTAGGGGCTCGCAGTCTTCACCCCCATTTTACAGATGAGATAACTGAGGCCCAGAGAAGTTAAGTGACTTGCCCAAGGTCACACAGCAGACATGTGTGCTGTCTATGAGAAGTGACTTAGAGAAGCAGCGTGGCTCAGTGGAAAGAGCACGGGCTTTGGATTCAGAGGTCATGGGTTCGAATCCCGGCTCCACCACAAGTCTTCTGTGTGACCTTGGGCAAGTCACTTTACTTCTCTGAGCCTCAGTTACTCATCTGTAAAAATGGGGATTAAGACTGCAAGCCCCCCATGGGACAACTTGATCACATTGTATCCCCACCAGTGCTTAGAACAGTGCTTTGCACATAGTAAGCGCTTAACAAATGCCATTATTATTATTATCCAAAGTCACCCGGCTGACTAGGGGCGGGATTTGACCCCATGACCTCTGACTCCCAAGCCAGCGTGGCTCAGTGGAAGAGAGCGCGGGCTTGGTTGGCAGAGGTCATGGGTTCGAATCCCACCTCCCCCACATGTCTGCTGTGTGACTTTGGGAGAGTCACTCCACTTCTCTGTGCCCCAGTTCCCTCATCTGTAAAATGGGGATTAAGACTGTGAGGCCCACGTGGGACAACCTCATTTCCTTGTGTTCCCCCCCCCCCAGCGCTTAGAACAGTGCTTTGCACATAGTAAGCGCTTAACAAATACCAACATTATTATTATTATTATTTTCTAGTGAGCCACGCTGGTTGAATGGCTACCATCATTATGATTATTATTGTTATTTACTGAACAGGGCAGCCGGTTTGAGGCCCGCCTCAGAGGGCCGGCTCCCGGCAGCCCCCGCGCGCGCGCGCGTCGAACGGCAGGCTGAGGGCTTACCTTAACGCTCCGCACGGCCGCCATCTTGTGCCCCGTTCTCCAGGCTCCACCCCCTCCGCGGCGCCCAGCCAATCAGCGGCGGGGGACTCCCCCTCCTCGCGCTCCGATTGGCCCGGGAGGGTGGACGCCCCCTCCGCCCCCAACCACCACAGGCCAGCTCGGTCCGGCCCCGGCCGGTTTTTTTTTTTATATAGCGCTGGTGGGGGTTGCAAGGTAATCAGGTCGTCCCATGTGGGGCTCACAGTCTTCATCCCCATTTTACAGATGAGATAACTGAGGCCCAGAGAATTCAAGTGACTTGCCCAAGGTCACACAGCAGACATGTGTGCTGTCAATAAGAAGCATAGTGGCTCACTGGAAAGAGGTCGAGGGTTCGAATTCTGGCTCTGCTACTTGTCAGTTATGTGACTTCGGGCAAGTCACTTCACTTCTCTGGGCCTCAGTTACCTCATCTGTAAAATGGGGATTAAGACTGTGAGCCCCACATGGGCCAACCTGATCACGTTGTATCCCCCCAGTACTTTGAACAGTGCCTTGCACACAGTAAGCGCTTAACAAATGCCATTATTATTATTATTATTATTATTATGTGGTGGAGCTGGGATTCGAACCCATGACCTCTACCTCCCAAGCCCACGCTCTTTCCACTGAGCCACGCTGCTTCTCAGCGGGCTCCGTCCGGCCCCTCACAGAAACGCAGGCCCCGGAAGGGGCAAGTATGGCTGCCCTCAGGCCTCCTCAGAGAAGCAGTGTGGCTCAGTGGAAAGAGCCCGGGCTTTGGAGTCAGAGGTCATGGGTTCAAATCCCGGCTCCGCCACTTGTCAGCTGTGTGACTTGGGCAAGTCACTTCACTTCTCTGTGCCTCAGTTACCTCACCTGTAAAATGGGGATTAAGACTGAGCCGCCCGGGGGACAACCTGATCACCTTGTATGCCCCCCTCCCCCCAACCTCCCGGCCTCAGCGCTTAGAACAGGACTTGGCACATAGTAAGCGCTTAACAAAGGCCATCATTATTATTATTGGGAGTCAAAAGTCGTGGCTTCTAATCCCGGCTCTGCCACTTATCTGCTGTGTGACCTTGGGCAAGTCACTTCTCTGGGCCTCAGTTCCCTCATCTGTAAAATAAGGATGAAGACTGTGAGCCCCACGTGGGACAACCTGATTACCACATATCCTCCCCAGCTCTTAGAACAGTGCTTGACACACAATAAGCACTTAACAAATACCATTTATTATTATTATACACACCATAATAATAATAATAATAATAATAATAATAATAAATCAGGTTGGACCAAGTCCCTGTTCTATGTGGGGAACAGTCTTAATCCCCATTTTACAGATGAGGGAACTGAGGCACAGAGAAAAAAATAATAATGGCATTTGTTCCGCGCTTACTATGTGCAAAGCACTGTTCTAAGTGCTGGGGGGGATACAAGGTGATCAGGTTGTCCCACGTGGGGCTCACAGTCTTCATCCCCATTTTACAGATGAGGGAACTGAGGCTCAGAGAAGTTAAGTGACTTGCCCAAGGTCACACAGCAGACATGTGGCAGAGCCAATATGATTGAATGAATGAATGAATGAATTCCCCCTTCCCAGCCCCGCAGCACTTTTAGACTGTGAGCCCACTGTTGGGTAGGGACTGTCTCTATATGTTGCCAATTTGTTCTTCCCAAGCGCTTAGTCCAGTGCTCTGCGCACAGTCAGCGCTCAATAAATACGATTGATGATGATCTGTCATTCAGGGATATTAACGTCCATCTCCCCCGCTAGCCTGGAAGCTTGTTGTGGGCAGGGAGCGTATCTTTATATTGTTGTAACATACTCTCCCAAGCCCTTAGCACAGCGCTCTGCGCACAGTAAGCAGTCAATCAATTGGACTGACTGCCGCCCAATGGGTGGGACAGCGGGAGAACTCTGGAGCACTTAGGGGGACGGGGGACCGCCCTCTTCTATTTTTCCCCCCGACTCCCCCGGATTTGTGGATTTAATCGATCAATCGTATTTATGGAGTGCTTACCGTGTGAAGAGCACCGTACTAAGCGCTTGGGAAGTACAAGTTGGCAACAGATAGAGACGGTCTTTGTCCAGAAACGCTCTGGACATATTACTCCCCTCCTCAAAAACCTCCAATGGCTACCGATCAATCTGCGCATCAAGCAGAAACTCCTCACCCTGGGCTTCCAGGCTGTCCATCCCCTCGCCCCCTCCTACCTCACCTCCCTTCTGTCCTTCTCCAGCCCAGCCCGCACCCTCCGCTCCTCCACCACTAATCTCCTCACCGTACCTCGCTCCCGCCTGTCCCGCCATCGACCCCCGGCCCACGTCATCCCCCGGGCCTGGCATGCCCCCAATCCCTCTGCCCATCCGCCAAGCTCGCTCTCTTCCTCCCTTCAAGGCCCTGCTGAGAGCTCACCTCCTCCAGGAGGCCTTCCCAGACTGAGCCCCTTCTTTCCTCTTCCCCTCGTCCCCCTCTCCATCCCCCCGTCTTACCTCCTTCCCTTCCCCACAGCACCTGTATATATGTATATATGGTTGTACATATTTATTACTCTATTTATTTATTTATTTTACTTGTACATTTCTATCCTACTTATTTTATTTTGTTGGTATGTTTGGTTCGGTTCTCTGTCTCCCCCTTTTAGACTGTGAGCCCACTGTTGGGTAGGGA